>NC_134357.1:293332720-293632720 GCF_048569485.1 Anomaloglossus baeobatrachus | reverse complement strand
AGGTTATCTGCCCCAAATCTGTCCCAAGTAGCACGTCTGCGGGGATCCGATCAGTTACCCCCACCTCCCTCACCCCTCGTCCTGCGCCCCAGTCCATATAAACGCTGGCGATGGGCAGCGCCGGGTCAATGCCTCCAATTCCGGAGACAGCGGGGGTTTTTCCGGGTACCAAGTCTTGGGGGGACACCATCTCAGGCCGCACCAGAGTCACCTCTGAGGCGCTGTCTCGCAGTCCCTTGGTCACAGACCGGCCGACGGTGACAGGTTGGAAGCTGTCCAGGGACCTACCACCACCCCCCTTTACACAGTGCACCGTGGGCGGTTTTGGGGACGGGACCGGGGCCTTGGGGCGCTGAGGGCACACAGCCTTGAAGTGTCCGGGTTGGTTGCACTAGTGGCACCGTCTTGGTTCTGCCACGGGCCTGGAGAGGGGAGTTGAGGGGGACACCCCCTGCAGTCTAGGGGCAGGTGGGGCAGTCGCAGAATTCATCTTACCCCCTCTCCAGGTGCTGCTGGTGGCCGCTCTCCTGGCCTCAGGGGCCCGGTTGTTGGTGTAGTCATCGGCCAGGGCAGCTGTAGCCGTGGACCCCTTTGGCTTCTGGTCTCGGATGAACTGGCGGAGATCCGGTCCGGTGGAAAGCTGCAGGCCTTGGGTCCAGTGGTCGGCAGCTCGGGCAAGTGCCCGCCGGTGGTCAGCCCAGGAGTCCTTTGGTCCCTTCTGCAGGGTCCGGAACTTCTTGCGGTAGGACTCCGAAGTGAGGTTGTACTGTTGGATCAGGGCCCGCTTGATGGTGTCGTAGCCCTGATCTGCCTCAGTAGGCAAGTCCCCAAGGATTTCCAGGGCCTTACCCCTTAAACGGGGGGTCAGGTATTTGGCCCACTGATCCTTGTCCAGATGGTGCTGCAGGCAAGTCCGTTCAAAAGCAGTCAGGAAAGAGTCCAAGTCTCCATCCTTCTCCAGCACTGGGAAGTCCTCAACACGGACCTTTGGAAGTTTGGTGCCTCGAAGGTCACGGGTGACTGATGAGGGCTGGAGCTTGGCTAGCTGCAGCTGGTGGTCGCGGTCTGCCTGTCGCTCTTCACGCGCTGCCTCCCGCTCTCGCTCTGCAGCTTCACGCGCTGCCTTGCGCTCTCGCTCTGCAGCATCACGCGCTGCCTGCCGCTCCGCAGCCTCAGCCTCACACGCTGCCCTGCGCTCTGCCAGGAGTTCCTTGTAGCCCTCCCGGTCTCCAGCCTGAAGTAAGGCCATAGCCATTTGAAGAAGGCTATCCGAGGCTCCCAGGCTCGGTGGAATGGCACGTGGTGATCTGCGGCCAGCTGCGGAGCCTGGTGATTCACTGTCCATTGCAGAGCGGAGGGCTGGCATCTGGCTCGTTGAGGACCCTTGGGTGGGCTCCTCCTCATCGTGTCCATAATTGCCAGGTTGTGCGCTGTCCTCTGCAGAACGGTTCTCTGGCGTCGGGCTCCTGGAGGACTCGTGGTCAACCTCCTCATTGTTGTCCACAGCACCGTCCTCTACCCCCTCGCCTCTGGCCAGAGCATCGGCCATTTCTTTAGCTTTGCTCCTGGTGCTCTCTGCCATTCTTGCAGACTTTTGGTTACTGACACAGAACTGACACCTGATGCCGCCACACACCTTACAGTCTTTGCACTCTGACACTCTAGTGTTGAGCTAGTCTGAAGACCCCAGCAGCCACAGCTGCTGCAGGCAGTCTTTAGTGTCTGGGAGTATGGGTCTCACACTTACACACACTATTATCTCGATCCCACTGCTATGCCACCAATATGTCACGAACCACCGGGGGGGTCACTCAGAAATCCCCCGTGCTGTCCACCAAGGTCACGATCGGGGGGTAACAAGTGGGGGTCACCCCTCCTTTATACCTCCCGACCGACAGACAGAGCACGTGACGCGCTCTCTAGCGCCCCTCTTATAGTCAGGCCAATTATGGAATTGCCCGAAAATAAGCAAGGAGGCCGCTATTCTCCTGTGCCGATGATTGAAGGGTCCCCGGTGAGAGCAGAGTATATATTCCTCCGACCTCCGCGGACGGAATATATAAGAACCTCCTCGCCTCTCACTGGCTGCCCCACAATGATCCTTGGCACACACTCGCTGCCACCAACCGATTTACGGTAACTATTAGCCGAACACACAGACGTGGGATTCAAGATCGAGATAACAGAACAGCCCAAGATTAATTATATAATTTAATCGGCCTAAGCCACACTAGAACTACAATATATACATTACGGAATCTACAGAATATATACAGTGCATAGGTCAGAGTACAGTTACAATTAAAGCATGGTTTGCAAACAGGCATACACAGTTCCAGCAGTTACCTTGTGCGTCTGGCCACAGGGGGGCGCCGTGGACCAGGTTTCCAGGATCTCCCTCACAGGTCTTCCCTGACCAGACCCCCGAGCAAAAGAACACTGGAAAATGGCCAAATTGGGGTTATCAACCTGGGCAAATCCAGGTCCCCTCCTACCTTAGTGACCTCACAGGGAAGCACTGCCACTGCACCCTGCATTGAGTCAGAGTAATATCCCAGAAGGGGCTATTACCCGTAACTCCGGACTGGGAGGTCCAATCGGGACGGTTCTGGTGCCATCAGATCCGCCCGGGTCCTCTCTGCATTTTGAGTCCAAGCACGACTCATTTACAGGACTCCTACTAGCAGTTCTCTATATCTTGCCGCCCCAGGGTGCCATATAGACTTCGAGGATATGCACAGATTCGGCTCAAAGTCCCGATTCTAACGATGTAGAGGGTGTATGGCTGAGACGCACGGTAATATCATAACTGGGTATGATATTACGGAGCCAGCAGTATGCTCTCCTGCGGTGACTAGCTTCCTTTTGGTTTTGCTAGGTCACTGTCCACTTTCTTTGATGAGTGGACACAACTCCCAGGGGGTCTTCCTCTCTCTCCTTGTTTTAAAGGCCTGAGAGAACAAGCAATCTCCATATCAGAGGAGATGGCTGTTGGAGGTGTGAGTGGGACTTCACACCTTTCCAGATGCTGGGCATCTGAGAAGTACCTCAGTGTGTGAAGGGACAAGGGAGGGGGGTTGCCCTCAGGGGGTGATGAGAGAAATGATGACTGGACATCATCATTCCTCTTAATATCCCAGGATTTCCCTCACAGCCTGCACATTGTCTGTAATGGCCTGCACGTTGTCTGTAATGGCCTGCTTACTGTCAGTAATGGTCTGCTCACTGTCAGTAATGGGCTGCTCACTGTCCGTAATGGGCTGCTCACTGTCCGTAATGGGCTGCTCACTGTCCGTAATGGGCTGCTCACTGTCAGTAATGGTCTGCTCACTGTCAGTAATGGTCTGCACACTGTTAGTAATGGTCTGCTCACTGTCAGTAATGGGCTGCTCACTGTCAGTAATGGGCTGCTCACTGTCAGTAATGGGCTGCTCACTGTCAGTAATGGGCTGCTCACTGTCAGTAATGGGCTGCTCACTGTCAGTAATGGACTGCACACTGTCAGTAATGGTCAGCACATTGGAGGATGATGGTGGTAGTAGTATCATGACGCAGAGGTGTAAGAAGAATTCAGACAACACAGGGGCTGCGGTTTAACTTGTGCTTTACTCACTGGTTCGGAGTAGCTGCAACCCGGCTGGTGCTGGTCTCTACTGATCTGGACCTCAGGTAATCCAATTTTCCTTTTCTTTTGTCCCAGTGCCGGTGTAGTGACCTAGTAAGCTTTACGTTCATGCACCTGTCTGTAGTTGGTGTGTCCCCGTGGCCTGAAGCGTTTTGGGATCCCCTCCTGTTGTCACAGTCCGGGCCCGTATGGCAGGCAGCTTGAATCTCTCTTGGGTCGGACCTCTGTCCTCGTTCCCGGGTTCCCTCTTTGCTGCTGTGCCCCAGACACTAACGTTGGTGAGGAACCCTGATGATTCCCTCACCAGGCAGATTTATCAGGTGAGCTTGTAGCGTCTTCCTGAACTAGGGCTCTGCACCCCGCTGGTGCTCGGTCACGTGAGTACTCACACCGTACTCTCCCTGGCTACCGTACTCCTTTAGCCCAATCAGTCACTTTTCACTCTCAGTCTGAGCATTGACCTTTGAACTGACCGTCTGACTGAATGTCTTCCGACTACTGTCTGACAAGATGTCCGTCTCTTGTTCACTGCACTGACCAGCCCCTCCCCCTACCAGGTTTCTGACTAGTGGATTGGATAAGTCCCGACCAATAGGTGGCTATCGCTCGGGTCTCTAGCCTGTTACCCAGTCTGGGGAAAAAGGGCATGGATGTGTGTGTTTGAATGGTATTTACTGGCACTGGTCTTCCAGGAATTCCGGGGGTTATCACTGCACTTGTGACTGGCTACAATACCCTTTGGCACCTGACACTCAGGGACACCACACATACACCCCCATGCAAGCCTATGAGAGCATGTGAAACATGTAATCCGACTGCAGTGCGATGTACGCAGAGAAAGGACGGGGAGGAGATTGGGAGAAAGTGCTCCCTCCCTCTTCTCCGTACCTGTGATGCGATCGCAAGATTAGATTACAGTCGCATGACCCTCGGCTGACGCTCGCAGCAGAGGGTCATTAGCATATCGCATCAGAAGCTATACGCTCGTGGAACCGTAGCCTAAGAAGAATAATGTGATAATGAAATTATACAGTAGTGTGACCCTTCTAGGCTCCAGCACAGAGCAAGAGCTAGACTTCTGATGATCAGATACTATTGGGATATTACATCAACATTTCATAAGTGTTACCTGTCAGAGTAAAAAATACTTTAAAGGGTTATTCCCATCTCCAAGATCCTATCCCAATATGTAGTAGGTGTAATAATAATGTTAGCAATGAAATATAGACAGCAGATAACATATAGACTATAGTATGTAGAGTAAGTATAAATCCAGTTACTCACGGGAGAGTGCAGACCACTTTCACTTTTTTCAGGCATGACTAATATCTGCAGAATGTAATACATGGACATCTACAGTCCCTGACAAAAGTTCTGTCGCATATCCATGTTATGTAAATAAAAACTTATAACCTGACTTTAAATTCATCCATTGGTTTTATAAATTACTCTTTTGAAAGCTGAAACCCTCCCAAATTTGGTTGAGGTTATGAAAATAAAGTTGCTGCAAAGCTGAAATATTGATCATTTAATGAACACAGAAAGGTCAGCTTTTGACAAGACAAAAGTTTTGTCGCCCACAGAAAGTAATGTGAAATTCAAACAAATAATTAACTTCTAATACAAAGATATGTTGCATAACATTGGTGAATGAAGTTGTGGTGCTATTAGAGCCATATTTAATATTTTGTGTGACTTCCATGAGGTTGAAGGACTGCATCCATGGAGTTCAACAATGATTTTTGTAGATGCCAATGCAGACCTGGAAGAGCAAGTACAGGGGCTGCAAACTAAAATCCTGGATCTAGAGGACCGATCTCGCCGGAACAATATAAGAATAAGAGGGATTCCGGAGGTTATACCAGGCGGAGGATTGCAGAGCTTTTTGATATCCTTGCTGCAGGAGGCCTTGCCAGATCTGGGCCCAAATGATTTCATAATAGACAGGATTCACAGAGTACCAAAACCAAAATTTCTTAATGCTGAGGCCCCTCGGGATACCTTAGCTCGCCTGCATTTCTACAAAACCAAGGAAGCCCTGCTACAAGCTCTGAGGAAGAAGCCATCCCTGCCTGAGAAATTCCGCCTTATATCCATGTTCCCTGATCTGTCGGCTGGAACTCTGGCAAAACGGAGAGAATTTGCTCCTTACACCAAGATCTTAAGAGATGAAGCTATTGCCTACAGATGGGGCTTCCCAGTCAAAATCCTGATCACCCGGGCAGGGAACACCCACGTGTGTCACTCGCCAAACCAGCTGGCTAGGCTCCTTTCTTCGTGGAACTTGGTGAATCTCCCAGACAGATCTCCGAGAGCCACAGGGCCATCCCGCAGGGAGAAAATTAATGAAGAGTGGTCCGTAGCGTGAGTTATCTAATATTTCGAGTCGTGGTTGTGACTTAGTTATTTTTCTTGAAGGCCCTCTGGATATGGTTCATCCAGGTCCCTCTGGCCCCCAGGGCGGCAATTTCCTATCATGCCGCTGGTCCTTTTTGGACTTTTTTTTTCCTTTTGGACAAATGTTGGTTATGCGTGTTATGTTCTACCTAACCTTCCGTTCCCTCCTTGCAGTCTTAGCCAAGAGACTCTAATTCTAGCATAATGGTGTTAAACTGTATGTCTATAAATGTCAAAGGTCTAAATTCGCCAGCTAAGAGGTCTATGTTCTGGCGGGAAGTGTCAAGATCAAAATGTGATGTGATTTGCGGACAGGAATCACATCTTCTCCAAAATGACACGTATCGGGTGAATAATCCTAAATTCCCATTTATTATGCATGCATGTGGTGAAAAAAAAAAAGGCGGGTGTATTTATTTGTGTAAAAAAATACTGTCTCTTTCACTATGCTAGCCCAGCACTCAGATCCTGACGGCAGATATGCTATTCTAAATTGCTCCATAAATGGGTCCAGGTATACTATTGCATCTGTGTATGCCCCCAATGCAGGCCAGATCTGTTTCTTGCGCAAATTCCTGATTAAACTCTCAGCAGTCACGGGAGGTAAGCAAATAATTTGCGGAGACTACAATATGTTAATGTCAAGCTCCTTGGACCGTTCGAATGCTGCTGTACAGAGGAAAGAGATGAGAGTAGTGGTCTCAGAATGGCACCTTCATGATATATGGAGATACCATCATGCAAATAAAAGAGACTACACATACTTCTCACCTCGGTTCCTTTCCTACAGCCGATTGGACTATTTTCTGGTAGATAGTACACTTATTAGAGACTGTTCAGATCCTAAAATTGGAATAATATTGTTGCGGGGGGCGGGGTGCTGCGCTCGCTAACGCTCGGGTCCGGCGCTGCTGCGGCTGCTGCTTGGTGGCTCGAGCGGTGGGCCGGATCCGGGGACTTGAGTGGCGCTCCTCGCCCGTGAGTGAAAAGGGGGTTGTTGGTTTGGGGATTTAGTCCGTGAAGCCACCCACGGGTTGTGGTGAAGATGGGCACCACCGCTGCTGGTGACGGGGATCCCGGGAGCGATGGTAGGGACCAGCTGGGATGTTGTTTTCCCCCTCCGTGGGTAGGGGTCGGTGGTCCCGAGGCCCGGCTGGTGTGACGGGGAGGCAGGGTAGGTGAGGTGCAGGGACAGCGCGGCGCGGTGCCGGATGGCACGGGTGTACTCACTCAGCAAGAGATGCACAAAGTCCTCGGTAAACCAAACGGCTGGATGGACGGGTCCCGCAGCTGGCTGCAGTGTCTCTTCCCGGACAGGTGATGGCAGCTGCCTTTCCCTGCACCTTTGTGTACTGTCTTGACTACGATGTGTCCCCAACGGTAGCCCGATCCCCGGTGTATGGATGCCGGAGGAGCCCGTTTGCCCGCAGGCGCTGGCCCTTGGGTTTCTAGCCTTTGGCGGTAGCTGTATACCCTCACGGTCCTTACCGGCTGGGCCTCCACCTCCTTCGGCACCGGACGGACTAACGGAGCCGGGACTTATTTAGGTGTGGCCACTTCCGGTGCCGACTGCTCTTCCTTGCGGACGGGCACCTTCCGCTGGATCTTCCACGATAGTGGTGCGGGTCGTCTGCGGACATCACTTGCAGGCTGGTCCTCCAGGGCGGACGGCCGGAACTCCGCTACCGGTGGTGGGGGTAGCGGGTCTAGTGGCGGGGCAGCAGCAACCGAAGCGGGTAGCGAGGGAGGCAGCAGGGTGAGCGGGCGTAGACCGGGCCCCTCAGCCGCAGCGACCGGTCCCTCGGGGACACAGGGGCGTGGGTCACCTACCCGCTCCTCTAACTCCGTCTCCACCTCGCGTCTCCACACGGCCGCCGCCACTTCTGCCATGTCGGCCATCCATTCCTCCACAAGGGACTTCACTTGGGCCTGCAGGCGGCTGCACATCCGCGCGATCTGGACCTCCACCCACGCCGCTGTTCCTGGCGTGGGCTCTGGGGTTTCAGCGGTGCCGGACGGATGGGACATCGCGCACAGCAGTGTTCCAGGAACCAAATGTTTGCAGAGTCCTGGCGTCTCCGCTTTTATAGCCTCGGCTACATTAGGCAGACACACACCCGACCCCCCCCCTTGGTTCTCTTCAGCACTTCCGCTTGTTGGGGGCGGGGCTTCGCGTTCGCGCCTTCCCTGCTCGGGGAAGACGCTCAAGTGGGAGATTTTCGCGCCAAAGATGGCGGCGCTTCAAATTTTTCAGCCGGACGCCGCCGGCGTCGATTACAAGGCGCACTTCTACTGGTAAGTAGATGGGTCCAAATCCTGTTCATGACGCCAAGTCGTCGCGGGCAGCGGCTGCTGCTCGGTGGCTGGAGCGGTGGGCCGGATCCGGGGACTCGAGCGGCGCTCCTCGCCCGTGAGTGAAAAGGGGGGTTGTTGGTTTGGGGATTTAGTCCGTGAAGCCACCCACGGGTTATGGTGAAGATGGGCACCACCGCTGCTGGTGACGGGGATCCCGGGAGCGATGGTAGGGAGCAGCTGGGATGTTGTTTTCACCCTCCGTGGGTAGGGGTCGGTGGTCCCGGGGCCCGGCTGGTGTGACGGGGAGGCAGCGTAGGTGAGGTGCAGGGTTGCAGGGACAGCGCGGCGCGGTGCCGGATGGCACGGGTGTACTCACTCAGCAAGAGATGCACAAAGTCCTCGGTAAACCAAACGGCTGGATGGACGGGTCCCGTAGCCGGCTGCAGTGTCTCTCCCCGGACAGGTGATGGTCGGCTGTCTTTCCCTGCACCTTTTGTGTACTGTCTTGACTACGATGAGTCCCCAACGGTAGTCCGCTCCCCGGTGTATGGATGCCGGAGGAGCCCGTTTGCCCGCAGGCGCTGGCCCTTGGGTCTCTAGCCTTAGGCGGTAGCTGTATACCCTCACGGTACGGACGGTTGCCTTCTAACGGGTCTTTGGTTGTTAGGAAACCCCTGGGGTTCCTGTCACACTCGGATTTGACTGTTGATGGCGACTCCAAGCCTAGTCTGGGTCCGATGGCCCTGCCTGTGTGTGCTGGCTTCTCTTCGCTCCCCGGTCGGTACCGGCGGGCTAACGCCCGACCCCGGTCCTACGGTTCCGCGTCGATCCACCACTCCTGCACATGGCCACCACCGTCTGCCAACCTTGTTGTCAGTGCCTGGGCCACAAACCCAGACACTCTCCACTTGACTCCTCTCACTTCAACCTCTTGAACTTCACTCCTTCACTCCTAAACTGAACTGTCACTTTTCCCGCCTCCAGGCCTGTGAACTCGGTGGGTGGGGCCAACCGCTTGGCTCCGCCCCACCTGTTGTGGACATCAGAACCCTGGAGGGAGGTAACAAGGGTTTTGTGTTTGGCTAATGTTACTGTCTAGTGGAGGTGGGGGTGTGTGTGTGTTACCTGTGACGACCTGGCTAGTCCAGGGTGCCACAATATCCTGGTCGGATCATGCCCCCATTTATTTGACTATTCGAGAGCAAAATTCGCCGGTGGCGAATCAATGCCTTCTAGCTTCCAAACAAGTAGCTGAGGAACTAAGATCTGACCTCAACGAATTTTTCAAATGTAATGATAATAACGAAGTAAAAGAGGAGTCATTGTGGTCCTCTCACAAAGCTAATATTAGGGGTTCATTCATAAAAATCGCCACTAGGGAGAAAAAAAGACGTCAGGCAGCTTCCAAAGCTATCCTAAACCAAATCAATTTCCTTGACTCTCTTAATAAATCCTCCCCAAGTCCCTCTGTTTCGAACGATCTCAGAAAACTAAGACTACAGCTCCGCCAATTGCTCTTGGTGGACTATGAGAAAAATTTGAGAGCTTTTAAGTTAAAATTTTATGCCATGGGTGACAGGGCAGGAGCCTTATTAGCCAGGAGAGTCAAAAAAAAGAGAAGTACAAAACAAAATAAAGTTCCTTAGATCAGGCCCTCATTCAAAAATTCGCAACCCAACAGAAATCGCCAATGCATTTGCTGACTTTTACCAATCACTATACAACCTTAAAGATGACCTTACCGCCCCAAAGCCCTCCCAAGACACAATTAGCTCCTTTTTAAATAGCATTAACCTCCCCCGGTTATCCACAGATCAGCTAAAATTGCTCCATATGCCCTTCTCTATGCAAGAAGTTCGCCAAGCAATTAATTCGGCAAAAAGAAACTCAGCTCCTGCCCCAGACGGGCTCACTAACACATATTATAAACAATTCACTAACTATCTGTCCCCATTTATCCTGAGAATCTTCTCCTCTTGGCAAGAATCAGCAGCTATCTCGCCAAGTAATCTTGAGGCCATAATAACTACCTTACCTAAACCGGGAAACCCCCCAGTTAACCCCGGAAACTTTAGGCCCATATCCCTTTTGAATTGCGATGTAAAATTGTATGCAAAAATTATTTCGGCCAGGATTCATAAAATTCTCCCGAAACTAATTGCTCCAGATCAGTTGGGGTTTGTGGCGGGCAGACAGGCGAAGGATGGAACAAAAAGGATGCTGGACCTGATCGCACTAGTTGAGAAAAGGAAAACCCCCAGTGTGCTCCTGTTCCTAGACCCAGAAAAAGCGTTCGACAGGGTACACTGGGGTTACATGAAATCGGTACTAGATAAGTTTGGATTTGAAGGCCCTATTTTCTCTGCTATAATGGCGCTTTATTCTAGTCCCAATGCTAAGGTATCGGCGTCTGGGTTTATGTCTCGGAGCTTTGAAATCACTAATGGGACATGTCAAGGATGCCCCCTCTCCCCTATTATTTATGCTCTTACCATAGAACCCTTGGCCCAGGCCATTCGTGAGTGTCCGCAGATTTCGGGAGTGAAAGCAGGCAAGATGGATCATGCGATCAGCTTATATGCAGATGATGTCATCCTATCGTGTACCAATGTGGTGGTGTCCCTGAAGCATATAATGGAGTTTTTGACCTCTTTTTCACAAATCTCGTACTACAAACTAAACGTTAATAAATCCCTAATTTTTCCGCTTTTCCTGCCTCCCGCTACCAAAACCGCCTTATCTCAGTTATACCCCTTTAAGTGTAAAGAGGATGGCATCCCTTACCTGGGTATAATACTGGCCCCACTTTAAACCATAATTCAAAAAAAATATGATAGCTCTACATAATTCACTAGAAAATGAACTTGCCCGCCTCACTCTGCTTCCCCTGTCCTCGATGGCAAGAATGCAGACTTTCAAAATGATATGTCTCCCAAAAATCATCTACCTCCTGAGATGCCTCCCCTTGGCAATCCCACACCGCTATTTATCTAAAATCCATTCACTAATGGGAAAATTCATTTGGGCTGGGAAAAAAACAAGAATAGCCCTGCGCTGTATGCATGCACCATTGAATGGCGGAGGCATGGGTATCCCAAATATTCTAACCTATCATAGAGCTGCCATTTTGGAGGCGGCTCGTGACTGGTGGAAAAACGAACTGGACCAGAGATGGTTGCAAATCGAACATTCCTCAATCAATTGTCACACCCCTAAACAGTTCATTGAATCATTAATTCTAGCCCCCTCTTCCCATGGTTATCTTCTTCCCACAACAGCAACACTGAAGAAAAATTGGAGCGAGTGGAGTGGAACAGTGTCACAAGCTTTAAGACCTAATATCCCCCTGAGAGCGCTTGAATCCTTCATCCCAAATTTAAACCTTACCTCATGGGTAAAAAAAGAGCCTGTGGTGTTAGCGGACCAATATAAAGATGGAGTTTTACTTCCCTACTCAGAGATGTGTGAGAAATTCAATCTTCCTCGGCACAGCTTGTTCCAATTTTTCCAGTTGCGCCACTTTCTCATAAACGCTCCAATGTTCTCCAACCCTCTAGTAGCTGACCCCATCTCAATTAAAAACTTCTTTCAAAATAGTAAAATTAAGGGCCTCTCATACGTCTATAAATTACTAAATCGCCCGCTAGATGATAAACAATTCCCCTACATGCTTAAATGGGAGAAGGATCTTTCCTCCCCACTCCCAACTCAGGCCTGGCACTCTGCCTCAAAGTGGATCCAAAGATTTTCCTCATGCCTTAACCATATTGAACAACTAAAAACAATCCACCTGAGATGGTATAATTTCCCCACCAAATTAGCAACCTTTTCTCCAAATACGTCCACACTGTGCTGGAGGGGCTGCAACCACAGAGGTACTTTAAGTCATATGTGGTGGTTCTGCCCAAGGACCTTTGAATTTTGGAATTTAGTTTTTGAAATGACCCGGGAGGTCACTGGTCTCCGGATCCCCCTGTCCCCAGCCCTCGCCGTTCTACATATGGGTATAGACACAATTCCTGACCCCTTTAAAACCATTATCTCCCATTTCCTTATTGCAGGTAGGCATTGTTTAGCTTACAGGTGGAAGTCCCCGCTGTCCCCAACTAGGACAGAGCTAACAGACAGGTTGAATCTACAGTGGGTATATGAAACAAGTTTAGCTTCTAGTCTGAAAAAGAAAAAGGCAGTGCTGGAACAATGGGCCCCCTGGGCGACTTCTCCATATGCCGCGGCTCTCCCGCAACCTTCTTACCCCCCACAGTTGCCAGGTTTCTCTGTACCTTGAAGTAACTTAGAGCTGGCCCCTTGAGACAGATAACCCCAGGTAAAATGCTAGACTCACTAATTTAAATTATCTATATGGCTGCTCATCCCCCCCCCTTTCCCCTATGTTTTTCCTTAGTTATCCCCAGTTCGTACTGTAGGGGTATTTAATGTCCCACAATGATATGTTGATATACCCTATATGTACTCTGTTTTTGTATTGTTACCTGTATGTGGTTTGACATGGTTAAATTTCTTTCTTATATGCTGGAAATTTAATAAAAACATTTATGATTAAAAAAAAACAAACAATGATTCATACAATTTATTGATGCAGTCATCAGGAATACCAAAGAATGCAGTCTTACATGCCTCCCAGAGTTCATCTAGATTCTTTGGTTTTGTCTTCCAAGCTTCCTCTTTCATCCTACTCCAAACATGCTCAATGATGTTCATGTCTTGTGACTGGGCTGGCCAGTCCTTGAGCACCTTGATCTTCTTTGCCAGGAGGAACTTTGTTGTAGAGATGGATGTATGAGATGGAGCACCATCCTGCTGCAGAATTTGACCCCTTTTATGATTCAGAATGTAAGAGGTAACTAATATTTCTTGATATTTTATGCTATTGATATGGCCTTCCACCTTGCAAATGTTTCGCACACCCCCATACTGAATGTAACCCCAGACCATGATCTTATGAACTTAACTGTTTTCTGGATCCATACGGGCTCCAGTAGGTCTCCTGCAGTATTTGCAGTGGCTGTGGTGTAATTCAACTGAAGATTCATCAGAGAAATCCACCTTCTGCCACTTTTCCAGCATCCACCTGTTTAGCAGGCTGTGGGACTTGGCAAATGCCACATGTTTTTTTTTAATTGCCTTTTGTTTAGTGCTGGCTTCTGGGCACTGATTCGACCATGGAGGGCATTTCAAGACAGAATCCTACAAACTGTTCTAGTTGACACAGGGACTTGAGGTGACCAGACCTTTTGGAGCTCTGCTGTAGTGGAAGAGGGGCTGGTTTTGGATTTTCTAACCAACAAATTTTCCTCCTGAGCAGTTGTCTTGCAGGGTCTGCCGGACCTGGGCTTGTCAAACATCTCCAGTCTCTACAAATCTTTTTTTAATTCTTTCTACTTGACGCTGAGACAAATTAAAGGTGCCAACCACCTCTGCAGTGGATCTGGTCTTCAGCCTCTTGATAATCAAGGCTTTGGTCGTAGGGTGGATTTTTGGCATGTTGTCAGAGGTCAAGTTTCAGTTCAACTGAAGGTCTGGGGTGCTGGGTTTCTTTTAATACACACCCACTAATTAACCGATCATTTACTGAGCACAGGTGAGTATGTAAACTAGGATTGGGCGCATTATATGACAAGGCGACAAAACGTTTGTCTTGCCAAAATCTGACCTTTCTGTGTTCATTAAATGATGAATATTTCAGCTTTGCAGCAACTTTATTTTCATAACATAAACCAAATTTGGGAGGGTTTCAGCTTTCAAAAGAGTCATTTATGAAACCAATGAATGAATGTAAAGTCAGGTTATAAGCTTTTATTTACGTAACATGGATAAGCAACAGAACTTTTGTCAGGGACTGTATGTGGCTGCTAGACAGTAGGCTCGAGAACCTCCTATTACCTGACGTCAGTGTAACGCCTTTACTGTCCTGCTTCTTCCCCCGCCAACACTTTCACCTTTTTGGCCATGCTACCCCGTCCTCAAATCCTGCTGCTGTCCCCTGGGGCCTGCGCACACTGCACAAGCCTCCTGGAAGTGTCCTTAGGCTGCACTAAAAGGGCTTTCTTAAAGGGACAGTACGCCCTGAGCTGGAAGCATCTCTCAGCCTGCTTAGAGGCATCAGGTATTTAAGCAACCCTCACCCTTTAGGCAGGTGCCCAAGCAATGCGTTCCTAACGTTGCTAGTTCTCAGGTTCCTTTGCGCTGCTGTTATTGTGTTGGGTGCTGCATTGCTGATGCTCTTCTGTGTTCCAGTGCATGACGACTCCGCTGCCGCTGCTACATCTATCCATACTTTCTACTGCTGCTGCAATTGTCCACTTCGACCGCTCCTAAGATACAGGCCATTGCTGCTGCAATTACCCATCTCAGGCTGCTGCAGCTGCAACTACCCATCTTGCTCGCTACTGCCGCATCTACCAGTCTTGGCCAAACCTACGATACCGGTTGCTCCTACTATCACAGACTAGATGTGCAAATACCTGTGGCGCCAGCTGCCGAAGCACCGTGATCCCCTAGGGCTGCCCTTGTCGGCTACCTACCAGCGTGTTAGCCTATCTCCACCTCCAGTGGCTTTAGTGAAGACTCAGTAGCCATTCACGTACGCTCCTCTAGGTCAGTGATCGGGGTCTTAGACCCAGTGGATCCACTTACCCCTTGCTCGCCCTGCAAGTGTTACAGTCAGCCACGGCTCCTCTTTTGATTAGCTGTACAAGCGTGACATTATCGTTGTGGCATGACACACATGTGATGTCATACCAGGCCAGCTAATCAAAAGAAGAACCACAGATGCAATATGGTAAGAGGTGGTTCACAGGGCTCCTGTCCAGTAGCCACAGATTACTGACATGGCCAATGGACTGGGTCTTGCAGCAGCTACATAGTGGCAGAGATGAATTTAATGCAAACCACCATGCAGGAGCTATCTGTATTTTATAGTTGACGCTCTAACAGGAATACCAACTAACTAACAGGTATTTGCAAGTATCTGTTTTATGGGCCCATAGAATCAGTTCTAACTAGTGGGATTAGTCTGTCACTGCACCTGTGACGCCCCTGGACTATCAGGTCGTTACAGGGTATTGGACAATCTACCCTCCCGTGCAGTATCCACCTCCCTCTTGGTTATGGGTCCCTAACCAAATGGTGTTGTCTACATCAGCTAATCAAATCCTAGATACATCCTGTACTACACCCATCAGACACACCAATGGATGGCTTGAGTGGAATAGAGTCGCCCACCTGGGGGGTCAGGGAGGGACGGTGAGGAGTGTAGTCAGTATGTGTATTAGTGAGTTAGTGAGTGGTGGTTTGAGAGTAGCCCTCGAGCTGTGAGGAGCTCTTGTGGCGCCCTGGACTAGCCAGGTCGTCACAGGTAACACGAAAACACCCCCAACCCCACTAGACAGTAACATTAGCCAAACACAAAATCCTTGTTGCCTCCCTCCAGGGTCTGATGTCCACACCAGGTGGGGCGGAGCCAAGCGGTTGGCCCCACCCACCAAGGAGTTCACAGGCCTGGAGGCGGGAAAAGTGACAGTCGAGTTCAGTAGATGAGTTGAGGAAGTTGAAGTGAGGAGTGTCTGGGTTTGTGGCCCAGGCACTGACAACAAGGTTGGCAGACGGTGGTGGCCGTCTGCAGGAGTGGTGAATCAACGTGGAACCGTAGGACTGGGGTCGGGAGTTGGCCCGCCGGTACTGACCGGGGAGCGAAGTGAAGTCAGCACACACAGGCAGGGCCATCGGACCCCAGCTAGGTTTGGAGTCGCCGTCAACAGTCAAATCCGAGTGTGACAGAAACCCCAGGGGTTTCCTAACAGCCAAAGACGCGTTAGAAGGCAACTGCCCACACCGTGAGGGTATAAAGCTACCGCCTAAGGCTAGAGACCCAAGGGCCAGCGCCTGCGGGCAAACGGGCTCCTCCGGCATCCATACACCGGGGAACGGACTACTGTTGGGGATCCATCGTAGTCAAACAAGTACACAAAGGTGCAGGGAAAGACAGCCGCCATCACCTGTCCGGGGAGAGACACTGCAGCCGGCTGCGGGACCCGTCCATCCAGCCGTTTGGTTTACCGAGGACTTTGTGCATCTCTTACTGAGTGAGTACACCCGTGCCATCCGGCACCGCGCCGCGCTGTCCCTGCAACCCTGCACCTCACCAACCCCGTCTCCCCGTCACACCACCGGGCCCCGGGATTACCGACCCCTACCCACGGAGGGGGAAAACAACATCCCAGCTGCTCCCCACCATCGCTCCCGGAATCCCCGTCACCAGCAGTGGTGGTGCCCATCTTCACCACAACCCGTGGGTGGCGTCACGGACTAAATCCACCAAACCAACCACCCTTTTCCCTCACGGGCGAGGAGCGCCGCTCGAGTCCCCGGATCCGGCCCACCGCTCGAGCCACCGAGCAGCAGCCGCAGCAGCGCCGGACCCGAGCGTTAGCGAGCGCAGCAGCGGCGCCCTGCCGCCCGCGACACTCTGAGGAGGCCGGGAGCGGGGACTCCCATAAGAAGACTGTCTAGGTGGCAAACAGTGGTCTGGGCCTAGAGGAGTTGGACCCCCGGTCGCAGGGGATCGTGGCAATGGGCACGGATCTGTCAAGCAGGACAGCCGGCGGCCTTGCACCATCACCGGGCTGGGACCAAGGCACAACGGGATACGTGGACCCTAGGTCCGGGAGTAGCTGCATGCAACCCGATAATTTACCTGTGGAGAACGGAGCCTTCAATATTCGTTCCCAACCGCTCCAAAATCGGGGTACTAGCGCAACGAGGGGGATAGGACTTTCCACCCAAAACCGTCCAGAAAATCCCAAGCATGAACCCTGAGAGCAAGCTCCCACACTTAGCCATAGTGGGGAGCGGGACTCGGCAAGTTTCACACTACCGGGACCACCAGATTAGTAAACTTAGTGCCAGGAGGTAGGTCACGGATCATCAGGCAGCACCATTGGGGATGGGACCCGAACTAGCTCCCCTCAGCGGCAGCGGTGTCCAGAGATTTGGTTTACTTGGTTGTCGGTGTCTGCTTAATGGACTGAATGAGTACAAGAGTGATCCCTGCATCCCACGACCTTATTCCCCACACACCGAGTCCCGGGGCATCTCCCCCTACCTGTGGAGGGTTCTATCACCTTGCTGCCCTGTTCCATCATCCCCAGGTACTCCCAACTGCAGCGGTGGTACTCCTAATTACCACACACCACGGGTGGTGTCACAAACTCTATAACCCCTTGTAAATACCCTCTTCCTTTGATTGGCCGCCCGATCCCCGGGTTCGGAGACCCTCGAGCCACTGAGAACCCGGATCCGAACAGCTCGTCTGCTGCCACGGGGGCGGCACATACCTACTTGGGGATCCATGTCGTCTGCACCTTCAGATACTCAGTAAGAGTTATGGCTCACCCATGAATATACTGTATATGTGATATAACTGTCAAATTTGAACAGGTTCTTAAGATCATAGTAAGTGTTACCTGGGACCTGAGTGCCTGCCAGAAGAAACCTCTGGATCCTCCAGGGAGAACAGCTATGGAGGGTGCAGAGGCAATAGGTTTCATAGCCAAATGTCCTTCTGTTATATAACGAGACACCAGTATTATAAATGTTATATGGTAGGTAGTTCCCCTTTTAATAAATCAGCATTGGGGCTCAAAAGCTTCAAGTTATGCCCATAGAGTATCTGATTAATTGGGTCCACATACATGTAGGTGAGACTTTGTGAGTTGTCCCTTCTATTTTTAACAAAATCTAAATTTTAAAACGGCTCTATAGAAGAGATACCTCTTGACTGATCCTAATTCTGCATGTGTATGATTAGCAGTAAATGTTAGGCAATGTACAGAGACTCATAGAACAGTAGTAGTGCCTTGGTACAGCAATGGCGGGCAGCCATGTACACTACAATGTAGAACATTGTGCATGCAGAGATCCCTGGGGAGATGTGATGAGATGAGGACTAGTTCGGTGAAATGGGAACAAATGTTAACCTTTAATTCTCTGTACAGAGGTCAGGGCACCATGTAACTTGCATGTAGATAGATGACATTAGCTAAATAGAGGGCCCAGATACCCAGCTTCTTTCCATACTTAAAAAAACAAGAAACGATTTTAGGCCATGGACGAGGAAGAATATTTTCAATCTCATCCAATTACATATTGGGAAAAACAAGTGATGGGTGATAAATCTGAAATAAAAGACCCCGGAGAGACACCAAGTATCTAGAAAACAACTTTAATATCAACTTCTTTCTACTTTATTTATGTACTAACTCCTTTGCATAATTTTTTTTTTCTGGTGTTACCAAACTGGCCACTGATTGTATATGTCATATATGTCATTGGTGTAACAATTCTGTTCTATGGTGACAAATCAAATTCTGGCACAAAATGCAATTTTGTATTAAAATTTATATTTTGTCATGAAACAGTTCTCTGACCTAATTGTATGTTCTGTCATAGAATCATGTATTGTTTTCCTATACTTCATAGTAATTGAACCTTTTCACAAACTGTGGTGATTTAGAACAATTGTAGAGCAAAAAAAAACAAACAAACCAGGACTACAACAGTGCAGAGTGCAGGAACTGAGACTCACTGAAACATGACTATTTTGTAATAGTAGTAGGGATAAAACCTTCAAGAACACATCCCAACCCATGGGCTATGGCATATGTGGGTCAGGGTAAGCAGTGTGGATGGGGCAGGTAGCAGAAAACTGTCAAGCATCTGGAGTTACAAAAGTGCCTCTGGTGGCCAGGCAGACCCAAGGGTTCCTATGCCACATAAGAAGATAATGTTGTTATAAATAAGACATGACAGGGGGATTTAGGACCTTCAGGTTGTGCTTCAGCAGTGGCGCATCCAGGAGGGACAGGCGGGGCATTTGCCCCTGGTGAAGCCGGCAGCTGGGCACCATCAGGCCAACTGATGTGGATATCCGAGATGTCTCCCCAGTGGCTGCATTTTGCTGCCTGATGTAGTGTAAGTTGGCCATTTTCTGACCTGGCTGTCAAGCTGATAGCCAACTCAGAGAAGGTGCAGCGTGCTGACTTCCAGTGATCAATTGTACTTGTGTCTTTCAGGTGTGAGTACAACTGAAGCCCTGACCGCCGACACTTCCGGATCAGGGCAACGTCAGCAGCGCAATCAGATCATCTGATCATCCTGAAGACATCATTCGCTGGCACCGCAGAGGCGCACACAGAATTGGTGGTAAGTGCTCCAGTGGAGCTGAAGAAACCGAAAATTTATTGTTATTGAGGGAGTTTATTTGGGGACTTAGTTTGGGGAGCAAAGGGGGGCTGGGTGCTAACACAGAATGAGGAATGAGGGGAAGATGGGTGCTGATAAAGAATAATAGCAAAAGGGGGGGGAGTGGGACATTTAAGGACATAGTTTTTGAAGCCAGGGAGGGGATGGGTGCAGACAGTATGGAGAGCGAGGGGGATGTATGTGGACTCAGTATGGTGAGTGAAGGAGGGGATGAGTACGGACACAGTATAGGGAGTGAGGTGGGATGGTTGCAGACTCAACATGGTGAACCAGGGAGGGATGGATGCAGAGATGGGAGGGAATGTATGCATACACAGTATTAGGGAGCAAGGGGTATGGGTACGGACACAGTATAGCTATATGATGCAACACTATGCAATGGAGAGTATGGGGATGGGGGGGGTCATGTATGAAGAAACAGTATGATGGGAATATATGTGTACAAAGTATAGGAAGTGAGGGTGATGGGATGGGCACAGTATGGGGAGCAAGGGAATGAGATGAGTGCTGACACAAAATGGGGAGTGGAGGGTATGTGTGAGGAGACAATATGGGGAGTGAAGATGTAAATATGTTAGGAGACAGTATGGTTAGTGGGGGGATGTGAGAGGAGACAATATGAGGGAGGTGGGGGAAATATGTGAGGAGCCTTTTCAGAGGAATAGTGTGTGGAGACAGTATGAAGGGAGAAAATTGTGAGGTGCACAGAATAGAAACTAGATAGCGTTTGTGTGTGGGGGAGGCAGTATAGGGTGGAAATAGCATGGGGGGATATTGTAAGGGCACAGCCAGGAGGGGACAGTAAACCAGGAAGGGGAAGTGTGATGAGGCGGCACAGTATAAAGACTGGGAGGTATAGAAGGACACAGTGTGAAGAGGGGGCTCAGTATGGAAAAGAGAGGCCAGTGTGGAGGGCATATAACATAAGAGTTACAGTGTGTGCGGCACATGTTGTTCAGGGAACACAGTGAGGGGAAATAATTTATTCAGGGGCACAGCAGGGCAGATCTGGTTTATTCAATTTATTCAGTGTGTGATAGCCGCAGGTGCCATCTTGTGTTGGAGTGGATTTACTTTCATTTGATGCTGAAAGGGTTAAGGAGTCTTTCATGTCTGGCTAAGAATATTCATAGCCTTAATCACAGCTGTGGCATCTTGTCATCACGCCGTTACGCTAGATTTACCCACTCCTGGTTTTACTCCATGCCAGTGATAGAATCTCCATACTGACCACTTGTAAGGAGCCTGTCCCTGGAGTAGCTGAGGAGTTGTTTCATTTGTAGCTGTGAAGGTTCCAAGTAAAGAAACGTAGGAGGGTTACTTATTGTGTCTTTCCCCACTCAATTTCTCTTCCTTTCCTTGTGTTGCTTTATTGTAGTAGTGGGACTAGTGTCTTGATGACCTACTCACTGGTCAGAGTAAGTTCATGGTCAGCGAGGGCCTAGGAACGTGATGGCACATGGGGGAAAGACCTGTCTAGGGATGTTAAGGAGCTCCGGGATCAGTCACAGGTGAGTGTGAGGTGGTGACCTCTCTCCCTATTGCCAGGGCCTTTCTCTACATCTTCCCTGATTATCCCCATGGGTGTTGCGCCGCACGCCAGGCTTTCCCTCGTCCCAGCATGATAAACATTATAATCATTATGCTATTTTTAAGGGCATCGTGTTGCGATGTGCTGCAGAAGACTGGAGAAGATGCAAGTCTGCAGAGACAAGGTGTGGATTTGAAAAGTCATCATGGCATCTGGACAAGATGAAGTAGAAATTGCTATCACAGACAACTTCATCTATAAAGGTACCTGGATGTAAATGTTTGTTTGTGATACTGACTAATTGTCATCAGTACTGTGATTCCTATATTGTCCACAGTCTGATGATATCTGAGAACAACTCTCAGCATTACCTTACCATTGTTAGAGATATACTGGGAGTTGTCGGTTTATGCAATACAAATGTATTTGGGTCTAACCTGACATTACAATTGCTGTTCCATGTACTGAGAGTGGTTCTGGTAATGTATTTCTGTAGTGATGAGGGTTTTGATGCTTGTGATGTATTTTTGTGATGTGTTTTGTTCTGATCGTTTACACATTTAACAATTTGTAACTTGCACGATTGCATTATACATGCAAAGTCAAGCTATGTGCTCACGTTGTTTGTTTATGTGCTTCTTTTCTGCACATTAAAAAAGGATGTTTTGGCAGAAAAAAACAGCAGAAAAAACATGCATTTTTTATTGCATTTGCCCATTTTTTCATATGAATTTTTCCATGCTTTTTTTGTGCTTTTTTTAAGTCATGGCAGCCGCGGGGGTTCCTGTGCTGTACCCCCACGATCAACGCCGGATGTCCGGCTGATGTTACACAGCCTGGACCCGGCTCTCACTGCCCGGAGTGGTGCCCGTGCCGCTTCCGGCAGTTTAACCCCCTGAATGCAGGGAGAGGGATCGCTTACTTCTCCCTGGCGATCGGGTCCCTGGAATGCGATCATAGGGACCCAATCATTGGCATAGGAAACCTTGGTTGTCACAATGACGACCCCAGGTTACTGAACTACTGATCGCCTTACAGATAATGCTGTATGCATGGTGTGTGAGGCAAAGTGCTGCACTATAATCCACTGTAGTCCTTTTCTCAAGTCGCAATCTACAAAAATGCTAGTGCATGCCCTAATAATTTCCCGCCTCGATTACTGTAACATCCTCCTCTGTGGCCTCCCTGCTAACACACTCACCCCTCTCCAGTCCATCCTTAATTCTGCTGCCTGACTGATCTACCTCTCGCCTCAATACCACCCCGCTTCTCCTCTCTGTAAGTCCCTCCACTGGCTCCCAATCTTCCACCGTATCCAATTCAAACTACTGACACTGACCTACAAAGCCGTCCATAATCTGTCTCCTCCATATATCTCTGAACTAATTTCCCGCTACACCCCAACACGCCACCTCCGGTCCTCCCAAGATCTCCTTCTCTCCTCCTCTCTCATTCGCTCCTCATGCAACCGACTCCAAGACTTCTCCCGAGCATCCCCAGTCTTCTGGAACTCACTGCCTCAACACGTCAGACTATCTGCTAGCTTCAAACGGAACCTGAAAACTCATCTGTTCAGAAATGCCTATAATCTACAATGATATCACTGCTTCACCACCATGCGGAGCTGCGCCTGACAACCATCCGGAGCCGCCGCCCGACCACCGTGCGGAGCCGCCGCCCGACCACCGTGCGGAGCCGCCGCCCAACCTACACCCCACCTACTGTCTCCTCCCCAAAATCCTATAGGATCCTCTTCCCTCTGTACTAGTCTGTCTACTGTAACTTGTATACAGTGCCTACAAGTAGTATTCAACCCCCTGCAGATTTAGCAGGTTTGATAAGATGCAAATAAGTTAGAGCCTGCAAACTTCAAACAAGAGCAGGATTTATTAACAGATGCATAAATCTTACAAACCTATAAGTTATGTTGCTCAGTTAAATTTTAATAAGTTTTCAACATAAAAGTGTGGGTCAATTATTATTCAACCCCTAGGTTTAATATTTTGTGGAATAACCCTTGTTTGCAATTACAGCTAATAATCTTCTTTTATAAGACCTGATCAGGCCGGCACAGGTCTCTGGAGTTATCTTGGCCCACTCCTCCATGCAGATCTTCTCCAAGTTATCTAGGTTCTTTGGGTGTCTCATGTGGACTTTAATCTTGAGCTCCTTCCACAAGTTTTCAATTGGGTTAAGGTCAGGAGACTGACAAGGCCACTGCAACACCTTGATTTTTTCCCTCTTGAACCAGGCCTTGGTTTTCTTGGCTGTGTGCTTTGGGGCGTTGTCTTGTTGGAAGATGAAATGACGACCCATCTTAAGATCCTTGATGGAGGAGCGGAGGTTCTTGGCCAAAATCTCCAGGTAGGCCGTGCTATCCATCTTCCCATGGATGCGGACCAGATGGCTAGGCCCCTTGGCTGAGAAACAGCCCCACAGCATGATGCTGCCACCACCATGCTTGACTGTAGGGATGGTATTCTTGGGGTCGTATGCAGTGCCATCCAGTCTCCAAACGTCACGTGTGTGGTTGGCACCAAAGATCTCGATCTTGGTCTCATCAGACCAGAGAACCTTGAACAAGTCTGTCTCAGAGTCCTCCAAGTGATCATGAGCAAACTGTAGACGAGCCTTGACATGACGCTTTGAAAGTAAAGGTACCTTATGAGCTCGTCTGGAACGGAGACCATTGCGGTGAAGTACGTTACTTATGGTATTGACTGAAACCAATGTCCCCACTGCCATGAGATCTTCCCGGAGCTCCTTCCTTGTTGTCCTTGGGTTAGCCTTGACTCTTCGGACAAGCCTGGCCTCGGCACGGGTGGAAACTTTCAAAGGCTGTCCAGGCCGTGGAAGGCAAACAGTAGTTCCATAAGCCTTCCACTTCCGGATGATGCTCCCAACAGTGGAGACAGGTAGGCCCAACTCCTTGGAAAGGGTTTTGTACCCCTTGCCAGCCTTGTGACCCTCCACGATCTTGTCTCTGATGGCCTTGGAATGCTCATTTGTCTTTCCCATGTTGACCAAGTATGAGTGCTGTTCACAAGTTTGGGGAGGGTCTTAATTAGTCAGAAAAGGCTGGAAAAAGAGATAATTAATCCAAACATGTGAAGCTCATTGTTCTTTGTGCCTGAAATACTTCTTAATTCTTTAGGGGAACCAAACAGAATTCTTGTGGTTCGAGGGGTTGAATAATAAATGACCCTCTGAATAAACTTTTGACAATTTAAAAAAAAAAAATAAAAAAAAGAAATAACATTGTTTTTTGCTGCAGTGCATTTCACACTTCCAGGCTGATCTACAGTCCAAATGTCACAATGCCAGGTTAATTCCGAATGTGTAAACCTGCTAAATCTGCAGGGGGTTGAATACTACTTGTAGGCACTGTATGTATTCTGTATGTAACCCCTCCTCATGTGCAGCACCATGGAATTAATGGTGCTCTATAAATAAATAATACTAATAATAATAGGGGATTATAGAAACGCAGAAAATAAACGCAAGAAAAAAGAAGCAGCATGGGCACAGCAAGTCACGATTCTCATAGACTTTACTGGGATACTTTTTCCTTGCTTTTATTGATTAAAAGAAGCAAGGAAGAACGCATGAAAAAAAATGCAAAAAAAGTCACGTGGGCACACAGCCTAAAAGTATTGTACCCTCTGACAAGTTAAGGTTTGCTAGGTTTTTATTTATGTTAGGAGCATGTAAGGGGTTGTCTAAGTTTTTGATGAAAGTCTGTAGTCACTCTATGTGTCACTCTATGTGACTGCAGACTTCTGAATTCATACAGCACGCACACTGCATGCTGTCAGGATTCTCTGGTGCCAGTGATGAGAGTGAGAGGTCACAAAAGTACACCTATGCGACTTACATACATGCGGTTATGTGCCAACTAGACATGTCTGGTCTCACGCAATACAAGGGAATTGAGTGAGGCTGGACACGTCTTATCAGAATGAGGCTGGAAGTTCACAAATCGCATTTTTGCGCTCGCATGACTGTCCATTCTTGCCGCTGGCAGTACAGAATCCTAAAAGTGTGCGGTGCAAGAACTGTAAGAATTTGGAAGTCTGGAGTCATCTAGAGTTCAATCAGTGGTCCTGGGTGAAGTGCTGTCTGTCGTTATTGGCCGGTTCACCTTATGGTGTAACACCACACATCCAGACGAAACGCGTGTCGGGGCTTTAGCATTGCACCATCCAGAGGTATAACAGGAGCATACCCAGATAAAAATGGGCCCTCATGCAAGAACAATACTTGGGCCTCTGCAGTCCAAAAGTTCATCATAATGCACAATTCCTCCTGCTGAAGGTAGAAGTAGCCCCCTCACGTCTTGGGGTCCTGTGTGGCTGCCCACGTTACACCAATAGTCTATCCACTGCTGGTTATATGTTTTGCTCCATAAGGTTTGCCTGGAAGTAATAAGCAGTATATTATAAGCAGGCAGTGGTATAAATAC
The DNA here is from genome assembly GCF_048569485.1 of Anomaloglossus baeobatrachus. Taxonomy (NCBI): domain Eukaryota; kingdom Metazoa; phylum Chordata; class Amphibia; order Anura; family Aromobatidae; genus Anomaloglossus; species Anomaloglossus baeobatrachus. The sequence continues at coordinate 293,607,127 of NC_134357.1, read as the reverse complement.
AGTCATATGAAAAAGTTTGGGCACCCCTATTAATGTTAACCTTTTTTCTTTATAACAATTTGGGTTTTTGCAACAGCTACTTCAGTTTCATATATCTAATAACTGATGGACTGAGTACTATTTCTGGATTGAAATTAGGTTTATTGTACTAACAGAAAATGTGCAATCCACATTTAAACAAAATTTGACCGGTGCAAAAGTATGGGCACCCTTATCAATTTCTTGATTTAAACACTCCTAACTACTTTTTACAGACTTACTAAAGCACTAAATTGGTTTTGCAACCTCATTGAGCTTTGAACTTCATAGGCAGGTGTATCCAATCATGAGAAAAGGTATTTAAGGTGGCCACTTGCAAGTTGTTCTCCTATTTGAATCTCCTATGAGGAGTGGCATCATGGGCTCCTCAAAACAACTCTCAAATGATCTGAAAACAAAGATTATTCAACATAGTTGTTCAGGGGAAGGATACAAAAAGTTGTCTCAGAGATTTAAACTGTCAGTTTCCACTGTGAGGAACATAGTAAGGAAATGGAAGAACACAGGTATAGTTCTTGTTAAGCCCAGAAGTGGCAGGCCAAGAAAAATATCAGAAAGGCAGAGAAGAAGAATGGTGAGAACAGTCAAGGACAATCCAAAGACCTGCAGCATCATCTTGCTGCATATGGTGTCAATGTGCATCAGTCAACAATACAGCGCACATTGCACAAGGAGAAGCTGTATGGGAGAGTGATGCAAAAGAAGCCATTTCTGCAAGCACGCCACTGAGTCTCCTGAGGTATGCAAAAGTACATTTGGACAAGCCAGTTACATTTTGGAAGAAGGTCCTGTGGACTGATGAAACAAAGATTGAGTTGTTTGGTCATACAAAAAGCCGTTATGCATGGAGGCAAAAAACACGGCATTACAAGAAAAGCACTTGCTACCCACAGTAAAATTTGGTGGAGGTTCCATCATGTTTTGGGGCTGTGTGGCCAATGCCGGCATTGGGAATCTTGTTAAAGTTGAGGGTCGCATGGATTCAACTCAGTATCAGCAGATTCTTGACAATAATGTGCAAGAATCAGTGATGAAGTTGAAGTTACGCAGGGGATGGATATTTCAGCAAGAAAATGATCCAAAATACCGCTCCAAAGCTACTCAGGCATTCATGCAGAGGAACAATTACAATGTTCTGGAATGGCCATCCCAGTCCCCAGACCTGAATATCATTGAAAATCTGTGGGATGATTTGAAGCATGCTGTCCATGCTCGGCAACCATCAAACTTAACTGAACTGGAATTGTTTTGTAAACAGGAATTGTCAAATATACCTTCATCCAGGATCCACAAACTCATTAAAAGCTACAGGAAGCGACTAGAGGCTGTGATTTTTGCAAAAGGAGGATCTACAAAATATTAATGTCACTTTTATGTTGAGGTGCCCATACTTTTGCACCGGTCAAATTTTTTCTAAATGCGGATTGCACATTTTCATTTAGTACAATAAACCTCATTTCAATCCAGAAATATTACTCAGTCCATCAGTTATTAGATATATGAAACTGAAATAGCTGTTGCAAAAACCCAAATTGTTATAAAGAAAAAAGATTAACATTAATAGGGGTGCCTAAACTTTTTCATATGACTGTACATTCCTGTGTATGCAGCAGATGTAATACACGGCTTGTCCTGCAGGTGTCTCCCTTGCTCTACAGTGTAGTTCGCTCTCCAAGACTATAAATCCTGATTTACTTTAGTTCCTTTTATTACGTCTTTATTTATAGTTCATCTTAAATATTCAGCTGAGCTAAATAGCTAAGAAAACATCGTAAAACATGTTGTCTACTCTCTCACTAACAAAAATTATCGACAGCATCTATGGTTGCTGGCCATAATCGATGGCCAGATTATTGTAATCTGGGTAATATACGAATACTGAACAAGGCGCTACTTTGTTTATAGCCTTAAAGGCATATATGATATATTTACACTTGACCTGACAGCTGCTGTTGACTGATCTGAATCTTATTCTGTACCTATTTATAGGTCTTTAAGCGCATATTAATGTCCTGCTGTGAATATCCTATGAGTCTGATTGGCGCATTGACATCTTAATACCTCGCATAGCCTTCTTCATTAACATATAAATACCTAATGCAGGTAGTAGGTATTTCTATGTAAGGCTAAGGTCACATATCCAGTAACAGATCCTGTAGAGACCCTTTGGCAAAAAAAAAAGTCATGCAAACGCAACTTTTTTATCCATTTTCAAAAAATTGATTGTTGCAGAATCAATTTTTTTTTAACATTGGAGTCTATGGAAAACGGATCAGTTACCTGATTGCGTTTTTCTTTTATTTGTAAAGGATCTGGTTTTTTTTTCTTACTGGATCAGTTTCAAATGGAAGATAAATAGCAATCAGTTGACGGATCCGTTCTCCATAGTCTCCAATGTTAAAAAAAAAACTGATGCTGCTAAAATCAATATTTTAAAAATGGTTGTTTACACAATGTTTTTGCCAATGTATTGCTACTAGATCCGTTCTAACGGGTGATTAATGGACATGTGAACATAGCCTAACACATTAGCTTTTGTCTTTATGTATGTTCTGTAAATCCAAAAGTAAGGAAACTTGACAGATCCCTTATATTTCTATGGGTTGTGAACAAACATCATGTCACCCATTAAGTTGATTTATCAGTTTAATGTAGATGTTCAATAAGAAAAGACAAAAGTGTGGACTCCTTACACTATTAACTCATTAAATATTAATCAGGATTTTAAGAATTCAGGACCCCCCAACAACTGTTATTACCATAAATCTTATTAAAATATAGCTAGAAGAGCATAACAACCGTCATCAATTGCATCCAATATAAATTGGGTCACAAATAATTTGTACATATGTGTGTAAATCTAAGATATTCCCAATAGGACGGAAACTAATAAGACAAGTGAGACTCTTCAGTACTGGCAGACGAGGAAACTTTCATCCCTTGCTCTCCGCCAGTCACTAGCAAAATCTTAAACCCTTTCTAGACCCATCACGTGAGTGGTAAACAACTTAATTCAGAAGATGTCATCCTAAGCAGGAGCTCAGCCGATCAGTGGACACCAGCAACTGCTACTGAACTGCCGGCTCCTGTCTTCCGTAGCTTCTCCTTGGCCCCGGTTGGGAGCTGTCCACCAAGGTCGGTGCTAAACATAGGTGAGTAATCTCGTCCAAAAGATGCAAAAAAGTTCAGATTAACAAAAAAAGTTTTAGCACCACTGTATTAATATTTATTTTATTCAGCTTTAGCACAAAGGCAGCATAGACAGCCTTTACCTTCTAACGTATTTCCTATGTAAGTGCTTCATTTACCAACCTCTCCTCCGCAATTAACACATAGCAATTATATTACCAGGACCACTCTATTTCTGACGTCCGTCTCTCACGCCCTAGGATCTATAATTAACGCTGGGTACGGTTGTTTTGACAATTATTTTAAGTGTGGGTTGGTTCATGCGCCTCCTGTGTAGCGATGTTCAGGCTTTTCATTCATTGAGATGTTTGATTAAATTGTCTGAATGGTGAAAATACACATTTTTTTTGATGACCACCTTTTTAAATAATTGTACTAAAATATTTTATGTACTTTTTTCTTTTTCTAAAAATTAACAGATTTTTGTTCATTTTTTTGAAGATTAAATTGATCAGTCCATGACACGGTTAACTCTTTATTAATGTGGATACAGTTGTAAATACACGTTAGAAGAATGTTGGCAGATCCGGGGATCTTAAGTGATTCTTGACGCGTAGACTGTCTTCCAAAAGCCGCTGTTGGGAGAAATTAGGATGAGACATGTTGAATTTCAGCATGCCCAATACTATGTCCTGCAGGGAAATAAACATCCGCATAATCTGAGCATGAAGGTTTATAAAAAAAGTTAGGGAGCTATCTGTATGTGTATTGCCAACCTTAAAACTAAAGGATGACCCCCTTTAATATGAAAACACCTCCCTTATATCTTCCCTTTCCACCCTATTGCCTCCAATTTGTATGTTCTTTTTAACTTGCTGGACTTTTTGAGACTTTCTTACCACAGTAACTTTATGACCCCATCATGAACCCATTTCCTGACATTATTCTATAAATCTGCTCTGTAACCCTAGCCTGTCAATATATACATTTTACGTTAGGTCATGGATTGAACTCGATGGATTTAAGTCTACCTTCAACCATAAAACTATGAGACTATGAATAAAAAAGCCTGAAAATATGCACAATGTTTAACAGTTAATCTGGTCATACAAATTAAATAAAAGTTTTTAGAAATTTTGACCATTAAAGGGTTCTTCTCATCTCTAAGATCCTATCCTAATATGTAGTAGGTGTAATAATAAGAATATTAACAAATATCTCCAACTAGAAATGTAGTATAGTTCTCCTGATAAGCTATGTCTCTTACCTCATGTGCAGGACATTGCAGTAATTGTCCCTATATGCTTGGCCGTAACCTTGGATACCTAAGCTACTGTAATGCCCTGCACATAAGGTAAGTGACATAGCTGTTCAGAAGAACTATACCACATTTAGAATTGGAGTTATTTTCTAATATTCTTATTACACCTACTACATATTGGGATAGGATTTCGGAGATGGAAATAACCCTTTACTATTGTGGGCTGTCTTGGTGAAACAAGAAGTATTCCTTATTGTTCAAAACAACATTTGGGCACTTTAGAGAATTTTGGAAGATGATAGAAGCTGGCTAGTAAATGGCTATAAGACAAAAAAGCCACTGCCAGTGTAGTTGGAGATGTGTCTTGGGCTGTAGAGTAATTTTGATTGTTGATCCACATACATCCCATGTGTATGGTGGTCACCTTGATAGAATAAATGGATAGAGATTGCCCTTTATTAATAAGAATGTTATGGCATCGTAGCAAGAAATTAGGTCCCAATGGACAGACGACACCAATGCTGTGCATAGGCCATTTCTACTACTTGATAGGAAATGACCACTTCTCCTATGGTTGGGATTAATTTGCTCATACCACAAATTAGACTTCTGTGAACCCATACAATGCCATTCCTTTTCCACATGGAACCTAAAATAGTCAACTTGTGTCTGGTATTGTAGTTCATTCCCATCCACCTGAGCCGCTAGAAATGAATGGAACTGTGTTTGGAAGGTAGAAGCCATGTTTCGTTAATCACATCCAAACCCTTGTGATCCTTTACCAAACTGATTCTGGTCCCATTTCTTTACATTTTCTCAATTAACGCTAAATGATACCATGTAGGTTGAATTATAACCGTAAGAGGCTTCTCTCCTGTCCTCTGTGAAAGCACAGACGTTAGCCTACAAGTATAGTTATAGATTTCTTAAGCTAATTGGCTTAGCCCTTTTCTTGGCTTAATATAATTTGGCATTAAGTTTATTGGGAAAAGCTGTGGAAGTCTGAGCCAAGTATCCAGAAAGATTTAGTAAGTGTACGATATGTCTATACACTAGAAATTCAACAGGTTGTACCTTTGTTTTGTTTTTAGACCACCGTGGAACAAGCCGTCAAGTCGTCCACAGGTAAGAACCTAATATCAATTATAATCCAGGATTAACGTTCTACCTTCTAGAAACATACAGTTTGGTTCCTGCCTTATGCGCACAACTCAATTTGCTTTCAAAGACACCTATTTACAAGATTGAACCCTACACACTTTGAGAATCAACAGAGCAGAAGGTTGAATGGCAAATGGTCTTGATAGGCTCCCTAGCCATGGGGCTGGTGTTCCTAAGAGGATTCTTATTGAAAGAGGTGACCAAAACTTTGGGGTCATCTTTCTCCATATATACAAACCTCAAGTTGTTGATCATGCACTGGTTCTTATAGAAATGATTTGGTAATGTGTTATATGTGGTCCCATCATAGCTATCATATAATACAGAAAAAATGGCTTATGTTGCTATATTTTTAAACAAATTGTCCCATAACCTTGTTATGTCTCATTTTAGTGGGTCATAAGAATTCCATTTCACCATTAGAAACAATCAGTTCACCTACACAACAATTATAGTCAATTAATAGAAAAACAATGTAATATATGAAAGCAAAGAAATCAAGTGAAGGAGCCGGGAGCTCTTCTAATGCCCTGAGGGAATGGGTTTGCGGACTGGTGATGATCCAAGGTTATAGACTAATTATTCTTCCCCTCTTCCAAAATCTACAGTTTGTAAATTCTTCAAAATTTTCAATAATTTTCTCATCATATTTTCATATGTCCTAACATTAGATTAAAAGAGCCAATGAGTCAAAAATTTTAGACTGTCATTTTGTATTGAGGAAAATGATGTAATATCATGTCAGTGAGTGGCACAGTTATATGAACCTTTACTTTTAGTATCTGGTGTGACTGCCCTTTGTGCAGCAATAACAATCTAAACATTTATGGTTATTATTGATAATTCCTGCACATCGGCTTAGAGAAATATTAGCCCATTAGTCCATATAAAATAGATTCAACTCTGTTATGTTAGTGGTTTTCTCCATTTAACTGCTGATTTCAGGTTCTTCCACAACATTTCTATAGGATTAAAGTCATGACATTAACTTGGCTGTTCCAAAACTTTAGTCTTCTAGAGCAATTCTCCTGCAGAATGACTTGTGTACTTTGGGTCGTTGTCTTTGCATCACCCATGTTTTCTTGAGATTCAGCTCATGGCAGATGCACAGCTAGGAGTTCAGCTCAGGAAGGGGGGCAAAATGTCTGAGTGGGCCCCTAGCTAGGGATCTTAGATTATAAATACGATGGCGCAGCTTAATCATGGGTATACAGTTAGGTCCAGAAATATTTGGACAGTGACACAATTTTCGCGAGTTGGGCTCTGCATGCCACCACATTGGATTTGAAATGAAACCTCTACAACAGACTTCAAATGCAGATTATAACGTTTAATTTGAAGGTTTGAACAAAAATATCTGATAGAAATTGTAGGAATTGTACACATTTCTTTACAAACACTCCACATTTTAGGAGGTCAAAAGTAATTGGACAAATAAACCAAACCCAAACAAAATATTTTTATTTTCAATATTTTGTTGCGAATCCTTTGGAGGCAATCACTGCCTTAAGTCTGGAACCCATGGACATCACCAAACGCTGGGTTTCCTCCTTCTTAATGCTTTGCCAGGCATTTACAGCCGCAGCGTTCAGGTCTTGCTTGTTTGTGGGTCTTTCCGTCTTAAGTCTGGATTTGAGCAAGTGAAATGCATGCTCAATTGGGTTAAGATCTGGTGATTGACTTGGCCATTGCAGAATGTTCCACTTTTTTGCACTCATGAACTACTGAGTAGCTTTGGCTGTATGCTTGGGGTCATTGTCCATCTGTACTATGAAGCGCCGTCCGATCAACTTTGCGGCATTTGGCTGAATCTGGGCTGAAAGTATATCCCGGTACACTTCAGAATTCATCCGGCTACTCTTGTCTGCTGTTATGTCATCAATAAACACAAGTGACCCAGTGCCATTGAAAGCCATGCATGCCCATGCCATCACGTTGCCTCCACCATGTTTTACAGAGGATGTGGTGTGCCTTGGATCATGTGGTGTGCCTTGGATCATGTGCCGTTCCCTTTCTTCTCCAAACTTTTTTCTTCCCATCATTCTGGTACAGGTTGATCTTTGTCTCATCTGTCCATAGAATACTTTTCCAGAACTGAGCTGGCTTCATGAGGTGTTTTTCAGCAAATTTAACTCTGGCCTGTCTATTTTTGGAATTGATGAATGGTTTGCATCTAGATGTGAACCCTTTGTATTTACTTTCATGGAGTCTTCTCTTTACTGTTGACTTAGAGACAGATACACCTACTTCACTGAGAGTGTTCTGGACTTCAGTTGATGTTGTGAACGGGTTCTTCTTCACCAAAGAAAGTATGCGGCGATCATCCACCACTGTTGTCATCCGTGGACGCCCAGGCCTTTTTGAGTTCCCAAGCTCACCAGTCAATTCCTTTTTTCTCAGAATGTACCCGACTGTTGATTTTGCTACTCCAAGCATGTCTGCTATCTCTCTGATGGATTTTTTCTTTTTTTTCAGCCTCAGGATGTTCTGCTTCACCTCAATTGAGAGTTCCTTAGACCGCATGTTGTCTGGTCACAGCAACAGCTTCCAAATGCAAAACCACACACCTGTAATCAACCCCAGACCTTTTGACTACTTCATTGATTACAGGTTAACGAGGGAGACGCCTTCAGAGTTAATTGCAGCCCTTAGAGTACCTTGTCCAATTACTTTTGGTCCCTTGAAAAAGAGGAGGCTATGCATTACAGAGCTATGATTCCTAAACCCTTTCTCCGATTTGGATGTGAAAACTCTCATATTGCAGCTGGGAGTGTGCACTTTCAGCCCATATTATATATATAATTGTATTTCTGAACATGTTTTTGTAAACAGCTAAAATAACAAAACTTGTGTCACTGTCCAAATATTTCTGGCCCTGACTGTATGGGAACCTCAGCAGATGACTGGGCAGTTACTGAAAATCACTATACAACGGGTAATACAGATAATACCGCCATACAGTGACCATTCTGATGGAGGTGTTCACTTTTCTCATGATTTCCATCTGGCCCAGACCAGATCGGCATAACTTCTTCCAACCACGACTCGTCTGCAGAGATTACAACAAAGAGACTTTGACTTCTCACATTTCCAGCACCGTCTCCATCTTTTCTGAACCTGCCCAAACTCCTCATTCTGTGGTCACCCTAATGCTGAACCCCTGCTATGTGTCCCTATTGCTGCACAAGCTGTGTGGTAAAATAGCAGTGCTCCTCTTACTGCCCCCCATAATAATGCCCACCACTGTGCCCCTTACATTGTAAAATGCCTCATTTGTGCCCTCTAGATGGTGAAATTGCCCCATTAATAAAAATATCAATGCACTGTACAAGCGGTGTAGAAAACAGTATCCACATTTTACCCCCTAGAAAGTGAAATGCCCCCAGTGTGCCAATTTCACAGTCACAATATACTGAGTGTCCCTATAACAATGCTTAAGTGCCCACTTAACATTTACTTAATGTCTCCTGACTTCCCCCATATATACTTCCGCTCTACACAGCATGATGTCCCCCACAGCTCCCACATGCACAGCATGATATATACACAGCTCCCTCCCAAAGTAATATTGTCCCCAGTATTTTCCCACAATGTAATATGCCCCCAGTATTTCCCCTACAGTATAACACTGTAATTGGCCCCAGTATCTCCCCTACAGTTTCATGGACCTCAGTATTTTCCCACACTGTAATATGGCCCTCATTATTTCCCCCAGTGTAATATGGCCTCCAGTATTTCCCCACACTGTAATATGACCCTCAGTATTTTCTCACACCGAGCTAAGGTGAATGCAAGAACAGGTTCTAATTTGTAGTATACAGAAAGAAAAAGAGTTTTTTCACCACCAGGAGTAAAACAGTAACAATGCAGTATTATGACAAGAATCTGCAAAACTAATCATAAGCTAAATAGTTGCAAGTCAAATTTATGTATGCGGTAGCCAAGATGATTGTCTGTAAAATTATGGTAGCCTCATGTTTGAAGTTTTAGTATGAAGTCTGAAAGTCAACGTTCAAAACATTGTTACCCTTTTGCTTGTCAGTGTAAATGGAGATCCTTGTTCCATCAGGATCTCCTTCAGAAGCCTCATCCAGGCAAGGATGTGAACCAATTCTCAAGCTATGCTGATAGCGGAGGAGCTACTTAGTAGCACCCTTTCTGGATACCTTGTCGCCTAGTTGAGGACTAGTGCAGTCAGCTGGCACAGGACCTACGATACTTTAGAATTTCTCAATAACAGCCAGGCCTGTATAACCTATGGAGAATTCGTTCTTGAGTTTTATCCACCCCAGATGGCCCCCAAAGACATGCGTGTGGGCCATATCCAAACCCCTGGGCCTATAGGACCCGGCGCTAGTAGCTGTTCTACAACCTCACCTCTCAGCTTGGTGGCCCGATAGCCTTATTTTGCCATGAGTGTTAAATTGATATATCGGGATTTTATCCCGTCTCTTGAGCAACTCCATTTAGAACCGTAACATTATCAAATGCCCCTTTAAGTGTTAGGTCCCTATCTCAGGGACGTTGGCATCATTGAATGCCACCTAGTCCTCATCACCAACAAGCATACACAAAGCAAACTCATCCACCTCCGGCTGCGATGGGGTTTCGTTAAGGGGAAACCACCCTTTATCTGAATTATCCTTTGACACAAGTCCCACAAGAAGGTAAAGTCCCGCCCTATTATAATTAGGTGTAACAAGGTCCTTGACCACACCTACCACATGGGATTTGTAGTCACAGCTGGTTTCTATAACCACTCCGGGCACTGGGTAATCTTTAGTGTCCCCGTAGATATAGTGGACACCCACTATCTTTCTGCGGATCAACTGGTGTGGCGTATGGCCCTTACCAGGATCACCAAACTCCCTGAGTCCAAGAGTCCAGTCATTGGTATGCCATTTATTATAGTAGACAAGAAAAGAGTATACCGGTACAGGGATCACCAAATACAAGCAATTGGCAAAAATTTCAACTTTATTAGTATAGCACAGCAACAGCTAGTAAAACACACTAGGTGAAAAGACACACCAATAATAAAATCATTTAAAAAGCCAAAAAGGCATAAGACACAATGTCGGAGCCCTCAATTTAAGATGGTAAATAACAATTGTATATTTAAACACCCCTCTGTGACAACATCAACAGATCACAATAATGAATTTAATATTTTACAGTAGTAAATGCGTATGAATCACTTAAGGCAAAATTGCCATCTCCTAAAGCAACTGTCACTAATGGAGATAGTATATCAAATCATATATAGTACTCAGAGACAGCAGGTGCACCTGTGTCCTCGAGGCAGCAAGATTGTAGTACAATAGCACAGGCTTAATAATACTGAAATACATAGGCTCCTAGAACAATATAAGATCTTTTAGAAGAGTATAAATAATGAACCAGCTAGCAAAGCCATAGCGTCATAGTGACAGTGCTAATCTAGATGGTAATAAAGTTTGCAAGTCTAGTAAGAAAAAGGTAATGCATCAAAGAGACCAAAAGTGAGCGCAGATACCAAAGACCCAACCGGGTGGTTATCACAGAGTGGGAGGGTTCCGGCATGAATACCCTAACCCACGCGTATCGCCGCCTTAGAAGGTGGCTTCCTCAGGGCAAAGGGGCAATGTATGGCAGGTGGTCACTATATTTAAATGTTAAAGTAACGATTTGATTGCTTACCAGTGTGAGAGGTACAGCGTGGCGCGAGGTAGCAGCGATGGCGGCCGCCATCTTGACTGAATCACATGATTCAGATCAGTCAATAGAAATGCCATTTATTGTTACTGGACATACATACTGCCCTTCACCCAGTTGACAGTCCACACTGGAGGCCAGATAGATGTAATATGAACAGCGCCACCTTAGGCTGCAGTCCATCTTCTCTGTGGTCATGGGACAACGTGCGGCTATGTGCCCAGGTCTGTGACACCTCCAACATATTAAGTCTTTAGCGGAGGCCTTCAGCAACCTCTCAGCTGCCCCTTGGGACTTTGGATGACCCCATTTGTGGCTCTAGTACCCTAATTTTGAGAGTTAGCCTCCATTTGGGAGACCCAGATGCCATCACACTTGGTTTCCCTAAGGACTTCTGGACCGCCTGGTACCTTTCCACTATGCCATCCAGGTCATCAGCATTTTGCAGATCTCCCCGAGCACCCGAAGTCTGCACCAGCTTCGGAAGGGGGTAAATAAATCGTTCCATAACAACGTATTCAACCATCTAGACTGGAGGACTCTGACTGCAACCACTTTTGAACAAGGTGTAACAAGTCAAACATGTGGAGCGAGGGGTTTTGTCACCATAATACGCCCAGGGGTGGATCCATTGTGGCCTGGCAGTCATAGTCACTGTGACGACTTAGCGTTTGACTACTTGTGTGGGGGCGAACTGCCCTTAATTAGGCCAGACCTATGGGTTCTATTATTTCTTAAATCAAATGAAGTTTGTCTCTTCCCAGACTGATTGGAGTCTTATTGTCTGTAAATGTGTATTGCATAGTTCAGAGGAAAATTAGGCAGTTGGATTGAACTTGCGACCAATTAGAGAGTAGCCATCTTCACCAATCCTGTAGGGAACTGAGTGGTATAAAAGGGCCTTGCTTCTGTCACCAGAGTTAGGCTTTACTTGACCTGCTTCACCCAAAGAAGGATTCTACGTAATTTCAGCTTCGGAGCTTCTGTTCCTACTGATCAAACACAGAACTGCTTCCTAAGCTTGCCGTTATCTCTTCTCAGTGGGTGCCCACCAAAAGCGGGGTGCTGCTGGACTGGGATTACTGGCCCTGCAAGCCCCAAATCTCACAAAGACTCTAATGCCTGGTGAGCCAGTGGAAGAGTGAGACTCTGTTGCTTGTACCATCTTGTGTTCTTGTTGGGAATGTACAATATGTTTTTGCCTGTTGATGAACTAATCAAGTAATAATAATATATAATATTTATTAACTTATATAGTGCTGTTAATTCCACAGCTCTTTACATACAGTGGCAACACTGTCCCCATTGGGGCTCACAATCTAGGTTCCCTATGAGTATATTTTTTTGGAGTGTGGGAGGAAACCGGATTACCCGTAGGAAACCCATGCAAACACGGGGAGAACATACAAACTCCTTGCAGATGTTGTCCTTGGTAGGATTTGAACCCAGGACCCCAGCGCTGCAAGACTGCAGTGCTAACCACTGAGCACCAAGTCCTACCAATGTGTGGTTCACTCACCCTGTGTTGTCCAATTAGTGTGTTGTCCACGGGGAAGGAGGTTGAGCATTCAGTGGAATAAGCCCCGATCCATGCAGTCTTTCGGAAGACAGCCAGGCTTGCGGGCAAGAGCAACCACTGACTCTTGTGTCTCCACAGTCACTCCTAAGAGCGCCAATATTTCTGTTTTTAGTTTAGCCTATTCCTTTGCGTCCTGTAAGGCCAGCTCATACTAGGCCTTGTGTGGTTCCCTGGTTTGATACAGCATCATCACTTCCGCCCACTGCTCCAGAGGAAGATTCTCCTGTTCGGCGACAATTTCAAACACAGACAAGAATGCCACATAATATCACCTGGGGTCATTTTCTGAGTGGCTCTCATTACAAAACAAACAAAATAAGAAGTTCATAAGGTATTACAGGGTCCGTCTGCTTAGGATGTCTAACTCTTAAACAAGAGTAACACCGCTGGAGGTCTGTACATCTCCACAAACAGGTTCGAGACAATCAACCTCTATGATACATATCTCCCTTCCTGGACTTTTTCACTGGCCTTCTTACAGGAGGGGAAAAAAAACACATACAAAAATTGGCTGCAGGGGGAAGGGGAAAAAGAAAATAGGTCGCCCACTCACACCTGATTGTCCTCACATTGTTTGAAAACACCAGACTAATTTTATCTTCAAACTATCTGCTAATCCTAAAAATTCACATACCTTTGCCAGTCAGAGACGTGTGATATTTTGTTATTTACTCAATACTCCCCAAAATTAGGAAAATAATAATGTAATATCTTTGGCTCATTTATTGGATTGAGTTTGCTTAATCTACTTTTAGGACTTGTGTCAAAATCTGATCTTTTAGGGTTTTCAGCGTTTGGATGCCACCCATGTGCTGTCCGTTTTTCACTAACTGATAGAAGGTGGACAACCTTTTTTTTTTTTTTTCTCATCAGTGAAAATAAATTATGAAACTCTGACCATTTTTCTCATTTGAGAAATCATGGATGCTTGAATGAAGACCTAAGGTGGTACAGACAATTCACAACTGCTTACTAAAAAGCCAGTCCAAAGTTGTGAAGTTGTGTTGCGTCTGGTCCCTAGATGTGCAGAAAAGGGTGAACACAGCTCCATGACACTAAAGGATAGTGTGCCCCCATCCATCAGTGATGGAGGACTCGGTTCTGTTATAAAATGTATCTAAACCTCCCAATTATAGGGTACAAATATACTTGAATATTCATGGGGGGACAATGGACATCTAAATGGATGTGATGTATCTACCTTCTGACACCGTTAGTGCCCTTTACTGTGTGAGTCATAGGAACAGTATTTATAAGCGTTGCTGACAGGAGCCTGATTATTTCCAACAGGATTTGCTATTGGGACAGAGTCAAAGAGATTCGGATCTTGCCATGTCTGTGCTGAATGCATTACCTTTCATGAGGCCAGTCCACATTCGATCACCACGCCAGCAGAGACGCCACACACTTCCCGCCAGTGAATTTCGATGTCTTTCACCAGAAGATGCAGTCAGTGTGTTTGAGATAGAAAGAGAAGGTAAGTAGAGATGCTTGGGATTTTACAATGTGTTATCATGGCCAAATTATTGAATGTTCTCAGTGAGAGGAACAAAATTATAATCTTGAGATATTTTTTAATGGCTAACTAAAATAAAATAAACTGATGTTACAAAGCAAGCTTTCGAGACATCTCAGGTGCCTTCATCAGGCATGGTATGACAAAATATCTGAAGAAACACAAATATATGCACAAACACAGCAGAGGGATGGCATAATAAAAGACATTTAAATAAACAAACACTGAGCTTTGGGGTGCTTCACACACAGCGAGCTCGCTGCCGAGATCGCTGCTGAGTCACGCTTTTTGTGACGCAGCAGTGACCTCATTAGCGATCTCGCTGTGTGTGACACTGAGCAGCGATCTGGCCCCTGCTGCGAGATCGCTGCTCGTTACACACAGCCCTGGTTCGTTTTCTTCAAAGCCGCTCTCCCGCTGTGACACACACATCGCTGTGTGTGACAGCGAGAGAGCGACAAATGAAGCGAGCAGGGAGCAGGAGCCGGCGTCTGACAGCTGAGGTAAGCTTGTAACCAAGATAAACATCGGGTAACCAAGGTGGTTACCCGATATTTACCTTAGTTACCAGCCTCCGCAGCTCTCACGCTGCCTGTGCTGCCGGCTCCGGCTCTCTGCACATGTAGCTGCTGTACACATCGGGTTAATTAACCCGATGTGTATAGCAGCTAGGAGAGCAAGGAGCCAGCGCTAAGCAGTGTGCGCGGCTCCTTGCTCTCTGCACATGTAGCTGCATTACACATCGGGTTAATTAACCCGATGTGTACAGCAGCTAGGAGAGCAAGGAGCCAGCGCTCAGTGTGCGCGGCTCCCTGCTCCCTGCACACAGCGCTGGTAACTAATGTAAACATCGGGTAACCATACCCGATGTTTACCTTAGTTACCAGTCTCCGCAGCTTCCAGTCGGCGGCTCCGTACAAGCGCAGCGTCGCTTGCACGTCGCTGCTGGCTGGGGGCTGTTCAGTGGTCGCTGGTGAGATCTGCCTGTTTGACAGCTCACCAGCGACCATGTAGCGATGCAGCAGCGATCCTGACCAGGTCAGATCGCTGGTCGGATCGCTGCTGCATCGCTAAGTGTGAAGGTACCCTTAGAAAGTGAATCTTAATTAGCTTTGATTAGTGGCGTGAGAGTTTTATTGTCCCAATATCCATGTAGGATCAGAGGTCTGGTCAGTCTCTGGAATAGACTCCTCAGATTTTATAATGGGCCATAAATCCTCCTGACAGGTTGAGTCCTGTGTCCACAGAGTTAAACATTTTAATGAATTTGTATTCCCAGACCCTGGATGGCTCTGTGATCTGAAGTTGCCTTTTAATATGATATAATATTAAATGTCTTTTATTATGCCATCCCTCTGCTCTGTTTGTGCATATATTTGTGTTTCTTCAGATATTTTGTCATACCATGCCTGATGAAGGGACCTGAGATGTCTCAAAAGCTTGCTTTCACTTTATTTTATTTTAGTTAGCCATTAAAAGGTATCACAAGATTATAATTTTGTTCCTCTCACTGAGAACATTCAATAATTTTTCAACTGGCTAACACGGTACCAAAACCTTTTCACTTGTAACTAATCATGGCCAAAATAACAGTACATGCCCACCTTGCAAGTCTAAGAAGTAAGAACCATTTTTTAACCATCCAATAGCACACTGTGCACATTGAACTGTCTGCAGACCTGACAATATATGCCATAGGGGTTGCTATGGGGTTTATAGACATAGGACATGTAGCCATAATTGGTCCCATCCTCTTTGCTTGGGGGGGATCCAGTGTAAGATACTCCTATCCAGATGAACCACATTGTTTCCTAAGTAGGTAAAGACATGGTCCATGAGTCGTAAGAAAGGCCAAAACGTGGTCTGAAACAGAAAAACTGGGGCACTATAATGGAACCGCTTCTCTTATGTACACCAGAGTCAGAATGTGTCATGTAAAATCTAATTAACCTATGCACAGTAAAGTACCGTAAGAATATACACACTACGGTTCTTCGTAATTTAGTTATTTTGATCAGCATCATATTAATTGTGATCCTCACTGACTTATATATCCTCACAGCCTTTATATCAGTATCTGGAGAATGTCCTCTCCATCTGGATGAAGTTCGTCATTTCTTGACCCTTTGCCCAGAGCTGTCACTTGGCTGGTTTGAAGAAGGACGCCTTGTGGCATTTATCATTGGATCGTTATGGGATCAGGACAAGCTCAATCAGGTAATAGTAGTTACTCTCAGAAAATGTTATAGCTTGGGACAATACATCAATAGCGGTTTTTATCATAATCAGACTTTCCAGAAATTCAGAGATTATGCTAAAGGAGATCCTTTAAAATGTTGGCCAAAGTGGTCAAGTAACTACTTGGGTTACAGTGAATGTAGTTTGCAATAGTACAGCAGGTTTCAGTACTTAGAGAGCTCGTAGAAATAGCACTGAGAGTAGGGTGCTGTATGTTATGTAGAAAATACAATTACTGATTATGTTATTATCATCTTTATCTCCTTCTAGGATGCCCTCACCCTCCACAAACCCCATGGATCATCGGTCCACATCCATGTCCTTGCCGTACACCGCACGTTTCGGCAGCAGGGCAAGGGATCCATCCTGCTCTGGCGTTACCTTCAATACCTGCGTTGTCTGCCTTTTGCAAGAAGGGCCGTGCTAATGTGTGAAGATTTCCTGGTTCCTTTCTACTCCAAGTGTGGCTTCAAGGCTGTGGGCCCATGTGACATAACTGTTGGACCCTTGACCTTTATTGAGATGCACTGTCCAGTCAAAGGTCACGCCTTTATGCGCAGAAATAGTGGTTGTTAGCCCCCTAACTCTACTTCTTTAACTCTTTTGCTTCTCACAGGTTGCAACAGAATGAAGAACAGTATGAAGAAAAGCAAAGGTGTTAATAGAGAGGGAATGACAGGGTTATGGGTTATACTCGTACTAATTCAGTCATGGAGTGGTTAATACAAATGTATGGCATCCTATTGCTCTGGGTGCATGTGGCACCTCTGTATAAAATCCTGTAATGTTGCAAAATATTTCACTGTACAAAACCCCACTTACTACAATGTCACATTAAATCTGTTTGTTTTTCTATGACTGTCTTGTCTAAAAATTATTCCTAAATACAAAGTCACTAGTGTTAATATGTGTTATCCAGGGGGAACTACACCTCACTGGATACAGAAATAATAGGGGGGTCAAACTAGAGATTATAAACACTGGTTTGTCAGGTCTCCGTAAGGACAAAAGTCTTCCCCGTGGTCCCCACATAGCTTCTCATAAGCCAGATCAGATAACCATAGTTTGCACTGACGAAGTGCAATCATCCCGAAACACTGTGTCTACAAATTGGGATTCTGATCTGGCATTAAATCCTAAATCTTATGAAAAGGCTTGTTTAAAAAGCCACTTTTAGGGGGCGTGGCTTAGCTGGGGAAGAAGAAGGATGCACATGGAGGAGCTCCTGCATCTCAATTTGTAATCTAGTGACATCCAACGCCGATCCTTAAGAAAAAGTGGTCCCAAGACAAAATCCATCTCCCTACATCTGCTGTGGAGCCCAGGAAAACAACTTTGGAGCATTGTGGAGACTGAGTGAGTAGCGGCTGATTACAGTGCTGAAGCCAGGGCCTAAAGTAGCAGCCATACCAACCATACAACTACCAGTCCCCAGAGACTAGGAGGGTGCAGCAGCACTACGATTTACTGACAGAAGAAGCATTGCTCCAAGCTCCCTCCTGCCCCACTGCCTCAAAATCTCAAGCCACTTTTTCACAAAATAGAAGCCGACATTTCCGCTTGGAGCAGTTTACCAATCTCGTGGTTTGGGAGAACCAATTTAATCAAGATGATCATTCTGCCAAAAATCTTATATCTTCTACAAGTAATCCCTACAGATATCCCACAACATTTCTTCAGCAAATTGAAAAACATGATCTCAAATTTTATATGGCTTAAAAAGAGCCATAGACTAAAGTACACTATACTGACTGCTCCTAAATCTAAAGGAGGTACAGGACTCCCAGATTTTGAACGCTATTGGCTAGTCACACACATAGCCAGACTCATGGAGATAAGGACAAACGCCCCTAGAAAACTGTGGACTACCTTGGAAATCAGCAACTTAAAAGGAGACCTATCACATTTTCTATGGCCAACCCTTCACAACAGATTCAAATATAAAGACATACTGAACCCTTTTACCAAAGTAATACTTAAGCTTTGGCACAATTTAATAAAAAACTAGATCTAATTCCGAACATTTGCAGAGCCACCCCCATTTTACATGTAATCCCGCAAAAATTTAGACTCCTAAAAAACAAAATTAGGACATCAAAAAATCTCTGCAACATAACACTATCAGAGATAATCCATAACCATGAACCATTAACTATACAAGAGCTAAAATCCATCTTTAGTCCAATAGATTTAAAAGATAAAGACCTAGCCATCATTAGAGACCTAGCTTCATATCACATCCCAGATATTTCACCTTCAAACCCGTCCCCCCAACAAGAATTTCTACTACATGCTCAAGGGAAGAATAGGCTAATCTCAAAAATATACAAGCTACTATATAACACTTCGGAAAAACCTTCTTACATTAACAGATGGGAAATGGAACTAAACACCACCTTCAACCCTAGTGAAATTCAAATGGTCTTCAACAACGCCCACAACCTATCAACCTCATCTAGATATCAAGAACTCAACTATAAAATTATCTCACGGTGGTATAAAACCCCAGACATTCTCTACAAAATTGACAACTCCTTGTCGCCACACTGCTGGAGATGTAATCAAATGACTGGCACCCCTTCACACATTTGGTATCATTGCCCAAAAATAGCAAAATATTGGGATTCCATTAAAATTCACATAGAAAATGCTCTCAAGACCAAACTCCCTTTCAACCCAAACTTTATTATCAATCTAGATCCACAAAAGGAACACCTAAACAAACTCTCAATAATACTCCACCTCATAAATGCAGCAAAACTTCTAATAGCCAGACACTGGAAAGAAGGTGATGCACCGAGTCTAACCGAGTGGTTCAATGAATCAAATCTTATAAGCATACATGAAAAAGCCCGATTGCATTACACTAGGAAAAATGCGAAGCTTTTAGAATCTTGGGACAAATGGGACAGATACCAAAAGCTAACTAAAATCTTGTGACAAATTTTCTCATCCAAAGATAACACATTAGCTCAGAAACCGAATAGACAGTTAAGCAAAACAAACACGTTGCTCATACACACCTCTGAAAAGAAAGCCTTTTCATACTTTCATATATATAAATCCTAGTAACCAGACACCTTCTTAGAAATAGGTGGGAATCTCACCTTTTTCCCCTTCCCCTACCCCCTCTACATTCCCAACCCCTTGTCCTCTCTTTACTTTATACCAACCTCACGTCCCCATCTCTCCCTCTTTCCTTTCCTTTCCTCTTTCCTTTCATCTGAAAAATACATGTTTGCTTATTTGTTGTTGCAATTTCATTTCTGTAATATTAAGAAACATCTTAAATAAAGAATTTACAAAAAAAAAAGCCACTTTTAACTTTTAGGATTGCTACTTCCAATAGGTGGCGCTAGAGTTTGTCTCTTTCCTCACTGGAGGGACAATTTGAATAAGTCCCTCATGAAAACACATGGAATGGATTTACAGCCATAGAATAATTGGACATGGTGACACGACAGTCTGCACATAGATGGTGTGTCACAATCGGCAGACGTTGGATATGGAGGTGCCCCGGCTTCTGCTTGATGCTGTTAGGGGTAAGGAGCATCACGTTCTTTAGGACACAAATGTTACAGCAATTTCTTTTGTGAAAGGACAATACCCAACCCCTGCAGCTCCTACACCTTCGCCCCTATGACTGTCTTGTCTAAAAATTATTCCTGAATACAAAGTCACTAGTGTTAATATGTGTTATCCAGCAAAGGAGACATTTAACTGTCAGGAGGAACTACACCTCAATGGATTCAGAAATAATAGGGGGTCAATCTAGAGATTATAAACACCGGTTTGTCAGGTCTCCATAAGGAGAATAGTCTTCCCCGTGGTCCCCACATAGCTTCTCATACTGCCAGATCAGATAACCATAGTTTGCACTGACGAAGGGTAATCATTACGAAACACCGTGTCTGCAAATTGGGATTCTGATCTGGCATTAAATCCTAAGTCTTATGAAAAGGCTTGTTTAAAAAGCCACTTTTAACTTTTAGCATTGCTACTTCCAATAGGTGGTGTCGCGGGCGGAGGGGCGCGCTCACCACGCTCGGGTCCGGGGCTTCTGCTGCTGCTGCTCGGTGGCTCGAGCGGTGGGCCGGACCCGGGGACTCCTCACCCGTGAGTGAAAAGGGATCATTTGTTTGGGGAGATAGTTCGTGACGCCACCCACGGGACGTGGTGATGATGGCACCACCGCTGCTGGTGACGAGGATCCCGGGAGCGATGGTAGGGAGCAGCTAGGGTGTTGTCCCCTCCGTGGGTAGGGCTTGGTGTTCCCGGGGCCCGGTGATGATGCGGGGAGGCTGGATATCAGGGATGCAGGGTTGCAGGGGCAGCGCAGCGCGGTGCCGGATGGCACTGTTGTACTCACTCAGACAGAAAGTCACAAAGTCTCTGGTAAACCAAACGGCGGATGGACGGGTCCCGCAGCCGGCTGCAGTGTCTTTGCTCTCCCCGGACAGGTGATGGTGGCTGTCTTTCCCTGCACCTGTGTAGAATGTGTCAACTCCGATGGTTTCCCAACGGTAGTCCGCTCCCCGGCGTATTGGTACTGTGACGCCCTGGGCAAGCCAGGGGTCACAGGTCACAACACCACACGCACCCCACATTCCCTGCAGGTACACCAAGCTAACCCAAAATCCTTGATGCCTTCCTCCAGGGGCTGATGTCCACACCAGGGGGTGGGCCAGGTGGTTGGCTCCGCCCACTGAGTTCACAGCCCTGGAGGAGGGAAAACCAGGCAGTGAAGTGAGGGAAGTGAAAGTAGAAGGAAGTGAAGTGGTAGAGGAGCTTAGGAGAGAAGCTGAAGTAAAGTGAAAAGAAACAGTTTTGTAAAGCCTGAAGTTGGTCCGGGTGTGCGCCCCGGACAGTGACAGCAAGGTCAGCAGACGGCGGTGATAGTCTGCAGGGGGACTGCTCGGAGGTTGCTGGAAGGACCGCGGACGGGTGGTGACCCGGCGGTACCGGAGCAGTATACGAAGAACAGTCAGCACCAGGGCAGGGGCCTTTCGGATCCCGGCAAGGCTAGGAGTCGCCATAATTTGCCAAATCCGTCAGTGAAGGGGACGTCTGTCTCCTAACAACCAAGTCCCGATTGAAGGCAACAGCCCGACCGTGAAGGGGAGACACCGCCACCGCCAGGGCACCAGTTTCCCAGGGCCAGCGCCTGCGGGCAAGAGTAGAGCTCCTTCGGCCCAGCTTGAAGCCGAGGAGTGGGTAACCGGTGGGGACCCATCGCTACCAAAGAGACTTTCATAGGTGCAGGGAAGAGACCGTCACCGCTAACTGCAGGGAACATCAGCACCATGAACCGTCCGAGGGACCCGTCCAACCAGCCGTTTTGTTTACCGAGAACTGTGTCGTGTTTACTGGCTGAGTGAGTACCTCCGTGCCGTGCGGCACAGCGCCGCCCCTGCATCTCCACAGGCCCCATCCCCGCCTGTCCACCATCCCAATCCCATCACCAGGCCCCGGGAGCACCACAACCCCTACCCACGGAGGGGCACATCAACAACTGGCTGCTCCATACCATCACTCCCGGGTTCCCCATACAGAGCAGCGGTGGTGTCCAACAAATCACCACATCCGTGGGTGGCGTCACGGACAATCAACTATCCCAAAACCCAATCCCCTTTCACTCACGGGCGAGGAGCACCGCTCGAGTCCCCGGGATCCGGCCCATCGCTCGAGCCACCGAGCAGCCGAGGGCGCAGCCGCAGCCGCAGCGGCAGCCGGACCCGAGCAGTAGGGAGAGCGCGGCGTCCCCTCCTCCGCCCGCGACAACTTGGCGTCACGAACAGGATCTTACCGCTCTGCCGTTGGGTAGAGGTGCGCCTTGTGACCGCCGGAGGTATCCGGCCGGAAAATTTCAGAAGTCGCCATCTTTGGCGCGAAAAGTTCCCGCTCGAGCGTCTTCTCGAGTAGCAGAGGCGCGAAGGCCAAAACCCCGCCCCGATAGAGGAGGGGCCGGAAAGAAGCTAAGGGGGGCGCGAATGGAGAAATGGCGGCGTCCTCGAATTGGAGCACGGGAGTACCCGCTACCGGGGCATCCAAGCTCTGGGGAAAAAGAGGAGTAGCTTTTGAAGACTGCGGCCCGGGTGAGCTCCCCGCCGGGACCGCTGAGTGGCTGGAGCGGGAGTTGAGTCGGTTCTGCTTGAAGGTGAGGGCGCAGAGCCTGCAGCAGTTGATGGACTGGAAGGCAGAGATGTGCAGGATGGTTGCCGTAGTGGGGGCCCGTGAACAAGGGGCCACTGCGGCCGTGCTTCGTCGCGACCAGTCCACCCAAACCCCAGAACCAGCCCTGATTGAGTGGGAGACAGACATCAGCGCCGCGGCCAGGGGGCTGGAGAGAATGCCGTTGATGGAAGAAGAGGTCCCCAGTATGCTGCCTCCGCCGCCGTACCTGACGGCTGTCAGTGGGTCGGGGTTGAACTGCCGATGGAAGGAGAACCCCATGTACCGTTCGGTCCCCGAGTGGGCCGACCCCCTGCGGTGGTAGCCGCCTTAAGGTCAGCGGAGTACCGTTGCAACGTCCCCGTTGGGACCACTACTGTGTTTGTTTAAAAGTTTGATGAAAAATGAAAAATGATTACCGTGAAGTTCACCTGATTCAACTGTGATTTGGAAACCGGCCGTTGCCGGCACCGTTGTCCCCGTGGGGACCGCTTGAAAAATTTGCATAGGAACTCCTATGGACAAGCCCGTGAACTTGCAGGGCAACCACAGACGTTAGTGGCTTGTAAATAAGTTGTGTTACCGTTACCGTTTCCGCAATTGCCGCCTCCGGAGAGGCAGGTTGGAGGGAGGGCCCACAGCAGAGCAGGCTGGGGCCCAGCCACCACAGGAACCGGTGGCTACCCTCTGGAGGGGAAGGACAGATCCCGTTCGGGTAACTTGTGCTGGACTGGGGTCAAGGGGTGCTGCCTGGGCTTTAGGGGCAGCATCAGGGCCAGGTTACTTGGGTGGGAGAGAGCGGAGACCGTAACCGTTAACCGTGTTAATGTTTGAAACCGTTTAAGAACTGAACCTCCCGCTGTGGGATGATGCCATAAATTGTTTATATGTTACCGTTTTTTATATTTTTCAGAAAAACAAAAGGAAAATAAAACCGGTGTTGGACGGGCAGCCCGAGGACGGTCTGCATTTTGCTAAGGGGGAATGTGACGCCCTGGGCAAGCCAGGGGTCACAGGTCACAACACCACACGCAGCCCACATTCCCTGCAGGTACACCAAGCTAACCCAAAATACTTGTTGCCTTCCTCCAGGGGCTGATGTCCACACCAGGGGGTGGGCCAGGCGGTTGGCTCCGCCCACCGAGGAGTTCACAGCCCTGGAGGCGGGAAAACCAGGCAGTGAAGTGAGGGAAGTGAAAGTAGAAGGAAGTGAAGTGGTAGAGGAGCTTAGGAGAGAAGCTGAAGTAAAGTGAAAAGAAACAGTTTTGTAAAGCCTGAAGTTGGTCCGGGTGTGCGCCCCGGACAGTGACAGCAAGGTCAGCAGACGGCGGTGATAGTCTGCAGGGGGACTGCTTGGAGGTTGCTGGAAGGACCGCGGACGGGTGGTGACCCGGCGGTACCGGAGCAGTATACGAAGAACAGTCAGCACCAGGGCAGGGGCCTTTCGGATCCCGGCAAGGCTAGGAGTCGCCATAATTTGCCAAATCTGTCAGTGAAGGGGACGTCTGTCTCCTAACAACCAAGTCCCGATTGAAGGCAACAGCCCGACCGTGAAGGGGAGACACCGCCACCGCCAGGGCACCAGTTTCCCAGGGCCAGCGCCTGCGGGCAAGAGTAGAGCTCCTTCGGCCCAGCTTGAAGCCGAGGAGTGGGTAACCGGTGGGGACCCATCGCTACCAAAGAGACTTTCATAGGTGCAGGGAAGAGACCGTCACCGCTAACTGCAGGGAACATCAGCACCGTGAACCGTCCGAGGGACCCGTCCAACCAGCCGTTTGTTTACCGAGAACTGTGTCGTGTTTACTGGCTGAGTGAGTACCTCCGTGCCGTGCGGCACAGCGCTGCCCCTGTGCCCCTGCACCTCCACAGGCCCCATCCCCGCCTGTCCACCATCCCAATCCCATCACCGGGCCCCGGGAGCACCACAACCCCTACCCACGGAGGGGCACATCAACAACTGGCTGCTCCATACCATCACTCCCGGGTTCCCCATACAGAGCAGCGGTGGTGTCCAACAAATCACCACAACCGTGGGTGGCGTCACGGGCAATCAACTATCCCAAAACCCAATCCCCTTTCACTCACGGGCGAGGAGCGCCGCTCGAGTCCCCGGGATCCGGCCCATCGCTCGAGCCACCGAGCAGCTGAGGCCGCAGCCGCAGCGGCAGCCGGACCCGAGCAGTAGGGAGAGCGCGGCGTCCCCTCCTCCGCCCGCGACAGTACCGTAGGAGCCCTTTTGCCCGCAGGCGCTGGCCCTTGGATCTCTAGCCTGTGGCGGTGGCTGTATATCCTGGTGTGGACTGTTGCCTTCTAGCGGGACTTGGGTGTTAGGAAACCCCTGGGGTTCCGGTCACTCTCGGATTTGACCGTTGTCGGCGGCTCCAAGCCTAGTCGGGGTCCGATGGCCCTGCCTGTGTGCTTAACTTCACTCCGCTCCCCGGTTCGGTACCGGTGGGCCACCCCCCAACCCCGGTCCTACGGTTCCGTAGAGATTCGCTAACTCCTGCAGACGGCCACCACCGTCTGCCGACCTTGCTGTCAGTGCCTAGGCTCCAACCCAGACACTTGCAGTTTCTGACCTCTCACTTTCACCTCTAACACTGAACTAACTGATTTTCCCACCTCCAGGCCTGTGAACTCCTCGGTGGGTGGGGCCAACCGCCTGGCTCCGCCCCACCTGGTGTGGACATCAGACCCTGGAGGGAGGCAACAAGGGTTTTTGGTTGACTGGTGTAACTATCCAGGGGAGGGGGGGTGTATGGTGCTATGTCTGTGACTACCTGGCTAGTCCAGGGAGTCACAGTGGCGCTAGAGTTTGTCTCTTTCCTCACTGGAGAGACAATTTGAATAAGTCCCTCATGAAAACACATGGAATGGATTTACAGCCATAGAATAATTGGACATGGTGACACGACAGTCTGCACATAGATGGTGTTTCACAATTGGCAGACGTTGGATATGGAGGTGCCCCGGCTTCTGCTTGATGCTGTTAGGGGTAAGGAGCATCACATTCTTTAGGATACAAATGTTATAGCGATTTCTTTTGTGAGAGGACAATACCCAACCCCTGCAGCTCCTACACCTTCGCCCCTGTAGTAGGGACAGTATAACCACTCACATATGACTGTTTTTGACTCTCTGCTATGCACTGTATGGACACTAAATTATTCCACGTTATAGAACAAGGAAACAAGGAAAACCAATATCCAGAGAAGCCAGCATAGTATCTAAAGGCTCAACTGCAGGAATTTTAGCAGTTTTGAGTCCGGCTGCTCCTATTACATGTAACTATAGCTTTATCAGTACCGTAATCAATTTATACTTTGTGTTTTACCTCCTACAATTTTTTGGATCTTTACTTGCTATCAGCAAATGTCACCATTCTTGTTAATATTCTGAGACCAAAAACCTGCACAGACCAGATAGATCTCACAGCTGAGTGTTTGTTACAATTGCATTCAATGAGTAAAAGCTCACTGTGGAATAATGAAAGACGCTCATGTACTCCTTTACACATAATCTTCTCTTTTTTATGCATTTTCCACCTTATTTGATGCGTTTTTGGCGTAGATGTGAATCCGGGTTTTTAATGCTTTATACAGAAAGGCTTTGATTCTGCATTTAAAAATGTGACGGCATTAGTTATTTTTTGCTTGATTGCTTTTAGAGAAAAACAATGAAAAAGAAAACTCACGCAAACCGCACAGTACACCAGCGTCTTTAGACGCACAGCGGGCGGAGATTTCATGAAATCACATCCACTTTGCGTGGACATTTTATTCAATTTATCTATTTTTTTACTCTTTTTTTTTTTAATTTTTTTATAGCTCTATTAATTCCACTGCGCTTTACAGACGTGGTCATAAATGTCCCCATTGGGGCTCACAATGTAAATTCCCTATCAGTATGTGTTTAGAGTGTGGGGGGAATCCAGAGAACTTGGAGGAAACCGACACAAACATGGGAACAACATACAAACTCCTGCAGATGGTGTCCTTGGTGGGATTATATTTAGGCCGTGTTCACGCTGTCATGTAGTTTAAATACTGCATTTTTTTCTGCTACTTTTTTAGGGTAAAAATGCTGTGTTTAACTGTCCGAGCAAGTGGATGTGATTTCATGAAAACTGCACTCACTGTACATTTTGAAGGCGGCACTGAACTGTGCGGCTTTGGTGTTTTGCTTTTTTTTCCCCTATGCAACCTGTGAACACTGCCTAAAGGCCTCGTTACACTCAACGACGTATCTAACAATATATCGCCGGGGTCACAGATTCAGTGACGCACATCCGGCATCGTTAGCGACGTCGTTGTGTGTGACACCAACGAGTGTCCGTTAACGATGGAAAATACTCACCAAATCGTCCATCGTTGACACGTCGTTCGTTTTCAAAAAATCGTTGATTGTTGAGGACGCAGGTTGTTCTTCGTTCCCGAGGCAGCACACATCGCTACTTGTGACACCTTGGGAACGACGAACTGCAGCTTACCTGTGGCCGCCGGCAATGCGGAAGAAAGGAGGTGGGTAGGATGTTACGGCCGCTCATCTCCGCCCCTAAGCTTCTATTGGGCAGCCACTTAGTGACGCCGCTGTGATGCCGAAAGGAGGCGGTTCGCTGGCAACAGCGACGTCGCTAGGCAGGTAATTCCGTGTGACGGCTTCTAACGATTTTGTGCGCCACGGGCAGCGATTTGCCCGTGACGCACAAACGACGGGGGCGAGTGCTTTCACCAGCGATATCGCTAGCGATATTGCTGCGTGTAAAGTCCCCTTTAGAGACAAAAAAGCAACATGACATATACTGAAGCTACATAAAGAGGAGAAAGTTCTAGCTGCTATGACTATGAATGAATGAATGAATGAACAGTCTGGGGCATCTGCTGAATGTCCCTCATTGCCAAATGTGTGTGGCTTGGGGCTGTGGCTAAGGGCATGTTTAATCCCTTCAGCCCCCGGGCATTTTCCGTTTTTTTATTTTTTTTCCTCTCTTTCTTCTGAGAGTCGTAACTTTTTTATTTTTTCATCAATCTTGCCATATAAGGGCTTGTTTTTTGCGGGACAATTTTTAGTTTTAAATGAAACCATAAGTTTTACTATATAGTGTACTGGAAAACAGCAAAAAAAATGTCAAGTGTGGAAAAACTGCAAAAAAGTGTGATTGCACAATAGTTTTTGGGATATTTTAGTTACCATATTCACTATATGGTAAAACTGAAGTGTCGCTGTGATGCCTGAGGTTGGTGCGAGTTTCCAGACACCAAACATGAATAGGTTTACTTGTATCTAAGGGGTTAAAAAAAATTCACAAGTTTGTCCAAAAAAGTGGCGCACGTTTTGCACCATTTTCCGAAACCCATAGCGTTCTTATTTTTCGGGATCCATGGCTCAGTGACTGCTTATTTTTTGCGTCTTAAGCTGAGGTTTTTAAACTACCATTTTTGCGCAGATGCTACATTTGATCGCCTATTATTGCATTTTGTGCAAAATTTGGGCTGGCCAAAAACCGTAATTTTGGTGTTTGGAATTTTTTTGCCACTACGCCGTTTAATGATTAGATTAATTGATTTTATATTTTGATCAGGCATTTCTGAACGCGGTGATACCAAATATGTGTATATATTTTATTTTTTTAACCCTTTAATTTTGAATGGGGCGAAAGGGGGGTGATTTGAACTTTTTTTTTTTTAATTTTTTAAAACGTTTTAACTTTTTTTTATTTTACTAGGTCCCTTAGGGGGCTATATGGATCAGCAGTCTGATCGCTCTTCCATATCTCCAGATCACAGCTGAGATCGGCAGATATGGTGCTTTATACGTTCAATGCCAGCACTATTCCAGCATTGAGAGAAAGTGACTCATGTTAGCTACAGGCGTCATCACACCGTGGCAACCACCGTAAGTCACGTGACTTCCGATGGGGCAGGGTAATTGATCATAATGCCGACGCGCATATACATCTCGCTGCCAGATTTTGGCAGCGAGATGTAAGGGGTTAATAGTCGCGGGTGAAACGCGATTCCACTGGCGACTAGCAGACACATGTCAGCTGTTGAAATCAGCTGATATGTGTGCGGATCGCTGCGGCCTGCCCACGGTAGGGGGCGGGGATTAACCTCACACGATCCATGATGTACACAGTATGTCATGGGTTACTAAGGGGTTAAAATTTGCCATGGTACATAACTTGTTCCTCTTTATGTTCAAGAGTTGGCAAGTATGGCTCTACATACTGCACTATTATTCCTGTCAACACTGATGGAATCTGCTAAGAAGGCTCAAACACAGAGGTGAGCATGGTCTTATCCAGGGGAAGCTGCACATTCTGGTGAGTTATATGGAGTAGAGGAACCAGAACAAGCCGAGCGTGCACCGAATGATCTGACATGCTGTCTTCTCCCAACCGTACAGACAAATCTCCTAAAGACTGAGGAGCTGGTGTGGCGCCCCAGGACCTGGTCGCCACAACAGCATTGACCTTCCAAAGGGTTAATGCTGAGCCTGGAGGTAATGGGGAGGTCCATTGGCCAGCAAGTTTAACACCCAACGCAGTTCTCCCTCCGGCCAGCAGGGGGAGCTCTGAACCTGGAATTCCAGGGAGCATTCCTCAAGTCTGGCCTGGGGGAGGAAGTAGTGGTCAGTCTGTAGAGAGAAGTGGAAGGAAGCAGACGCAGAGTGAGCTGTCCTGCGGAACTGGGGCCTAGAGCTAGAGTAGCTTGGCCCAGGGAAGCAGGAGTAGCTGAGAGGCAGCGGAGAGACTCGGACATCGTAGTCTGTGGCCACCAGGGCTTAAACATACTCCCTAGTAGCCGAATCCGAACGGCAGGAGAGCTGCAAGCACCTGGCCCAAAAACATCCCAAAGGTACAGCTGCAGCATTAGGGCCCGGTGTGGACTCCAGCAGAGAAGCACCAGAGAGGGCCTGCGCAGCCTGCTACAGAGGGAAAGGGACGTACCATCAGTCCCAGCAGCAAAGAGGGCCATTGCTGGATTCAGAGAAGCAGGGTCCTATCATAACAAAGAAAAGTACAGGAGTAGGCCTCATACTCAGCTGGCCAGAAAGATCACCCCAAGTACTTCCAGGCCGACCGGATCCCCATCACCACCTGTAACGGTCTCCCAGGACTGGACTGTTCACAAAGTAAAAGAGGAAAAGGTAAAGAGACTGTTGTTTGTGCCTGGTTCTTTCATTGCCTGTCGGCCCTGCACCGTGTTAGCCACACAACCCCATAGACTTTCACGAGCACTAACAGTGTCCCCGGGGCTCCGCTCCACCTGTGGGGAGCAGTACCACCATTGCTGCTATAACATCACCCCGGAGGCCTCACACAGCAGCGGCGGCTTAATAGCCGCAGACCACAGGTGGCGTCACGAACACAAACTTTATTCATCAAGCCACATATTCTACTGACACCCACCAGGGCCACGGAGCCGGGCCCAGCCACCACTGACTACCACCGGACTAGTCCGGCCCGGCACCGGGTGTCCCATAGCCCTGGGGTGGGCGAGTCAACTTTGGCGTCACGAACAGGATTTCGTGCCCGGTCCCACCGGGTACTGTGCGCCTGCAGAAACTGTGCTTAAAAGACTGTGTTACTGTTTGCAAACTGCCGCCGCCATTAGCCCCGCTGAGCGCAGGAAGAAGGGGGGCGTGCCTGACAAAGAGCGCGAAGGGAGCGCGCCATCAGAGCAGAGCGCTGTTAACCCCCCGCGACCCAGAAGGGAATTTGAAAAGTGATCGGAGCCTGGTAAGGTTCACTAAGGGGGAGGAAGATGTCCGACTCGGAGGGAGGGCAGGTGGCTGTCATAGCCGAGACGGCGCGGCGCCAGCCGAAGCAATCCCAGTCGCCGTCGCCCCAGCCCCTGCTGTAGCGCCGGTAATGCCGATCACAATGCCGTGCATCCCGGAAGCAGAATGGCTGCCGCAGTACTCCGGGGAGTCCCATACCTTGAGCGACTTCAGAGAAAGTCTGCACAGCTTGTTCCGGGTGTATCCTCTGACTGAGAGCCAGAAGGTGGGCATATTAATGGGGCAGCTAGCCGGCACGGCCCAGCGTGAAGTGAAGTCCTGGCCTGATACAGATAAAGGGACAGCAACCCAGATACTGGCCAAGCTAAAGAGTACTTTTGACACCCGCACCGCAGCAGAAATAAAGATGAGATTCTTTGGGTGCAAACAACGGGCCACAGACAGCATAAGGGACTATGCCTTAAACTTGCAGGAGGCCCTGAAAGCAGTTAAACAGGTGGACCCAGAGAGTGTACGTGAAGAACACAAACTCCTAACTGAGCAGTTCATAGAGGGGCTCCTGTCAGATGCCCACAGGACCCAGCTGCGTATCATGGTCCTGCAGAACCCTGCTCTGGACTTTGCAAAGTTTAAGGACCAGGCCATCCGGGTACTGAGAGAATCTACACCGAATGACCCAGTATCCCTCCGGCCTCTTGCTATCACGTACCCCGGGGTGGTGCCTGCAACACAAGCTGCTGCAGGGGCCGAGGCGCAGTCCCTGGATAAGGATCCCACTGCAGAGCTCAGACAGCAGGTCCGGGAGCTGACCAAGACTGTAGCTGCCCTTGCCAAGACCGTGCCGTCTCTACAAGTGACCCCATCACCTGCAAGAATCGAGTTGGCCTCCAGCCCAGATGACGTCCCATGGATGCGACAGAGGAGGATTCCGCCGACCCGAGGCAAAGACACAGACCGGTATGATTCAACGGGACAACCGATCTGCCGCCGCTGCAGCCAGGCGGGCCACATTGCACGACACTGTCCTTTAAATGGGCCGAGCCTGGGGCCAGGAGCCGACCCCCTGGTGTAAGGAAGCCCGGCTCAACCCCCAGCTGCAGCAAGTATGTGGGAGGACGACCGGTCCTTCCTATTGTGCTGGATGGGATCCCTTTGAATGCCCTCCTGGATACGGGGTCCCAGGTAACAACCATCCCCTATAAACTGTACAAAAGATATTGGGCTGATTCAGACATTGACCATGGCCCAGATGATGATTTAACAATTGTGGCCAGTAATGGTCAGCCCTTACCTCAAGTTGGGTACAAAGAAGTAACCATTAAAGTGGGGCGGGTAGAATTGCCATGTCAGGGGATGATAATTGTAGATATTGATCGCAAAGAATCTGACCCACTGCTAACCATTGGTACAAATGTGATAGAAAATTGTATTGCCGAAGTGATAATTTTGTTGCAACAGGCGTCTGAAACTGCCAGCTCCGGGCAGCAGCGTGCCCTACAGAGGGAGATCAGAGCCCTGATGAGGAGGCAGCAGGTAGAGCTGGCCGGAGGAGAAATTGGCAGTGTGAGGGTAAGTGACCCCCTCCCCATTGTAATACCCCCAAGAAGTGAAATGTTGATATGGTGTCGGGCAGCAATAGGC
The DNA here is from genome assembly GCF_048569485.1 of Anomaloglossus baeobatrachus. NCBI lineage: Eukaryota > Metazoa > Chordata > Amphibia > Anura > Aromobatidae > Anomaloglossus > Anomaloglossus baeobatrachus. Next base: position 293,574,952 of record NC_134357.1, on the reverse strand, counting down.
CTCAAGGGTCAGGACTACCATGCCTTGGTAGAACCGGTGTATTTAGACAGTAGGCCTGGAGTCCTGATAGCCAGAGGGGTATCAGACGTTCGCAAGGGGAGAGTGCCCGTCCGTGTCCTGAATTGTGGGGAGGAGGAAGCCAAATTGCCCTGGTACGCCACTGTAGCAAAACTGTACACTGTCAGCAACAATACCATCAGAGCAGTGGAACCCTTGATCCCGTCCGACCAGGCGGAAGACAATGGCTCCAAGGGGCAGCTGGAAGACTGGTGCCAAAAATTACATGTGGGCACCGACTCCACCCCCTCACACCAAAAGCATGGGGTTTACCAGGTGGTACAGGAGTACGAGCGGGTCTTCAGCAAACATCCCCTAGATTTTGGGCAGGTAAAAGGGGTTAAACATCAAATCCCCACGGGTGATCATCATCCCATTAAAGAGAGATACCGCCCTGTACCCCCCGCACAGTATCAGCGTGCCAAAGAAATGTTACGGGAAATGAAGGAGGCTGGGGTTATCAGAGATAGTTGTAGCCCCTGGGCAGCTCCACTAGTGCTCGTAAAGAAAAAAGATGGTACAATGAGAATGTGTGTAAATTACAGGCAAATTAACCGCATTACACATAAAGATGCTTATCCACTGCCCAGAATAGAGGAGTCACTAACAGCCTTAAAGTCATCTAACTATTTCTCCACCTTGGATCTCACCAGTGGGTATTGGCAGGTTCCCGTGGCAGAGGCGGACAAGGAGAAGACTGCATTCACGACACCAATGGGCCTCTGTGAGTTCAACTGTATGCCATTCGGGCTCTGCAACGCCCCAGGGACATTCCAAAGGTTGATGGAGTGCTGCTTGGGCCACCACAACTTTGAAACCGTGCTGTTGTACCTGGATGACGTCATAGTCTACTCCAAGACTTATGAAGACCACCTGAGGCACTTAGCAGAAGTGTTTAAGTCCTTGTCGAAATATGGCCTGAAGATAAATCCGTCCAAATGTCACCTCTTGAAGCCAAAGGTACAGTACCTGGGTCATGTGGTCAGCGCAGAAGGTGTGGCACCTGATCCGGAGAAAGTCACCGTAATCAAGGACTGGCCAAGACCCACCACGGTAAAGGAGGTGCGGCAGTTCCTTGGGCTGGTGGGCTACTACCGAAGGTTCATTGATGGTTTCACCAAGATAGCAGCGCCCCTTCAAGACCTCCTGGTGGGCCAGCCAAAGCAGGCTAAGAAGCAGAGCCCTCCATTTGAATGGAGCAGCCAACTAGAAACATCCTTTGTCCGGCTGAAAGGGGCTCTCACGGGAGAAGAAATTCTGGCCTACCCTGACTACAGCCAGCCGTTTGTACTGTATACAGACGCCAGCAACGTGGGACTGGGAGCAGTTCTGTCCCAGGTGCAGGGAGGCAGAGAGAGGGTGATAGCGTACGCCAGTAGGAAGCTTCGGCCCACAGAAAGGAATCCTGAAAACTACAGTTCCTTCAAGCTGAAGTTCCTCGCTATTGTTTGGGCAGTGACTGAACGCTTCAAGCACTATCTGGCATCGGCCAAGTTCACCATCTTCACGGACAACAATCCGTTGACACACCTGGCAACAGCCAAGTTAGGTGCGTTGGAACAGCGATGGATGGCCCGGCTGTCTAACTTTGACTTTACCATCAAGTATCGGGCTGGCAAGAAGAATAACAATGCTGATGCGCTGTCCAGAATGCCTCACTTACCCGAGTCTGGAGAAGACCTGGATGAACTCGAAGAGATAGAGTTACCGGCTTTCCATCACCAAGGTGTTTCCCAGTGTGAGCATGCTGTAGGAGTGAAGCGCTCGAGCCAGCACGATGTCTCGGTCAACCCATTACTCCACCATAATTGGGAAGAGACACAGAACGGTGACCCGGCCGTGCGATTGGTCAAAGAAAACCTAGCACAAGCTGAGACCCATCTTGGCCCAGATGCTCCAGAAGAAGCCCAGCAGCTGTGGAAGGAGAGGGGACGACTGTTCACCTACCAAGGCAAGCTCTGCAAGAGATATGTCAACTGGCGAACGAATGAACTCGTCTGGCAGATAGTGGTCCCGCAGAGGGATGCTCCAATGGTCCTAGCAGCTTATCATGATAATGCAGGACACTTCGGGTGGAAGAAGTTGGAGACCCTACTCCGTGATCGGTTCTACTGGGTGCACATGAGAAAGACAGTTGAGAAGTGGTGCCGAGACTGTGGTCCATGTAACCTGAGGCGGAAAGATGATGCCAGCCAGAGGTCTCCCCTACAGCCAATTGTCACGAAGCAGCCCCTGGAGTTGGTGGCCCTGGACCACGTGAAGTTAACACCAAGCCGGTCAGGCTATGTGTACGCCCTCACCATTGTGGACCATTACTCTCGTTTCCTGGTAGTAGTGCCCGTGAAGGACCAGACAGCCAGAACAGCAGCGAGAGCATTTCAGGCCTACTTTTGTTGACCTCACGGTTACCCTGAAAGGGTACTGACTGATCAGGGTCCTGCATTCGAGGCAGAAGTGTTCCAAGAGTTCTGTAACATGTACGGTTGTAAGAAAATCAGAACCATACCGTACCACCCCCAAACCAATGGATTGTGCGAGAAGATGAACCATGTGGTTATTGATATGCTCAAGACTCTACCTTTGGAAGAAAGAAACCAATGGCCAGAAAAGTTACCAGATCTGGTAGACTTGTACAACCATATCCCGGTAAATTCGACCAACTGCAGCCCTGCTTACCTGATGCGAGCCAGACCTGGCAAGTTACCTGTAGACCTGAGGCGGTTCAGGAAATAGAGGATTGGGATACAGAGCGGCAGCAGCGGTACCGTAAGGTCCAGGAATGCGTAGAAAGGAGCCTGTCTCAAGCAAGAACGAGACAAGAGCAGCATTACAATCAAACAGCCCCAGCAACTCCCTTAGCACCTGGAGAACAAGTCCTCAAGAAGAAGCGGAGGGCGCATAAATTGGATGATCAGTGGGAGAATGAACCCTACACCATTATCCCCTCCAACTTTGACAATAGTAAGGTATACCTCATAAGCAAGGATGAAGGCAAGACCTATCAAGCAGTTTCTCGGGACCGCCTGAAAGCGTACCCTGAACGGTGCAGAACCCAAAAAGAAGTAGAAGAAGTACAAGAAAGTCCCCAAAGTCAAGAAAAAGAGGAAGAGATGATCCAAACAATCCTTGGAAAATTCCCCAAAACTTGGACCCGAATAAACAATGCCATAGTGGTACCAGTCTTGACGTTCCCGCAGTTGGTCGAGCCAGAAACAGAAGAGGTTCCAGATCCACCTAAAGAACCGTCCGCTCCAACACGAGATGACACGCCAGCAGTGGAACAGGAGGTTCAACCCCCTGCCAGTGGTGAACCTGCCGTACCCTTGGCGAATCTGAGATCCCGTAGGCAACCAACATGCATCCCTGTCAGGGTTAGGCCTACCAATCACACGGGGGGGGCAGACACTCTAAGTAGTCAGGGACAAACCCCAGAGCTACGCCGGTCCCAACGTAGCACTTGGGGACAGCCCCCTCCAAGGTATAGAACATAGAAAGTAAAATACCTAACAGAATGTAAATAGTTATGTGAAATGTCTGTAATGTTGTGTATAAAATGCTTTTTGTCTTAGGTGATTAAGTAAATGGACAATTGGGCCACTGGACTATGGGTGGCCAACACCTAAATTGTTCATAGTTAGCACCAGTGTGCTCAGCACCCCTGAAGAAAAACCCGTCCGGCGTGCATAGAGTGGGGTCATCAATGCTCTGACGCACGCCCAGAGCCTACGTTGGGGGTTTTATCGCGGCGGGTCCCCCATGGAGCAGTGTAATGGACACCCGGCTAGGAGCCACACTGGACTCTTAAAGTTGTTTAAGGTTGTAACATGTATGTCTTGTTTTGTTTTCCACAGTCCGGGAGTACTGAATTTAACTAAGGGGGAGTGTGGCGCCCCAGGACCTGGTCGCCACAACAGCATTGACCTTCCAAAGGGTTAATGCTGAGCCTGGAGGTAATGGGGATGTCCATTGGCCAGCAAGTTTAACACCCAACGCAGTTCTCCCTCCGGCCAGCAGGGGGAGCTCTGAACCTGGAATTCCAGGGAGCATTCCTCAAGTCTGGCCTGGGGGAGGAAGTAGTGGTCAGTCTGTAGAGAGAAGTGGAAGGAAGCAGACGCAAAGTGAGCTGTCCTGCGGAACTGGGGCCTAGAGCTAGAGTAGCTTGGCCCAGGGAAGCAGGAGTAGCTGAGAGGCAGCGGAGAGACTCGGACATCGGAGTCTGTGGCCACCAGGGCTTAAACATACTCCCTGGTAGCCGAATCCGAATGGCAGGAGAGCTGCAAGCACCTGGCCCAAAAACATCCCAAAAGGTACAGCTGCAGCATCAGGGCCCGGTGTGGACTCCAGCAGAGAAGCACCAGAGAGGGCCTGCGCAGCCTGCTACAGAGGGAAAGGGACGTACCATCAGTCCCAGCAGCAAAGAGGGCCATTGCTGGATTCAGAGAAGCAGGGTCCTATCATAACAAAGAAAAGTACAGGAGTAGGCCTCATACTCAGCTGGCCAGAAAGATCACCCCAAGTACTTCCAGGCCGACCGGATCCCCATCACCACCTGTAACGGTCTCCCAGGACTGGACTGTTCCCAAAGTAAAAGAGGAAAAGGTAAAGAGACTGTTGTTTGTGCCTGGTTCTTTCATTGCCTGTCGGCCCTGCACCGTGTTAGCCACACAACCCCATAGACTTTCACGAGCACTAACAGTGTCCCCGGGGCTCCGCTCCACCTGTGGGGAGCAGTACCACCATTGCTGCTATAACATCACCCCGGAGGCCTCACACAGCAGCGGCGGCTTAATAGCCGCAGACCACAGGTGGCGTCACGAACACAAACTTTATTCATCAAGCCACATATTCTACTGACACCCACCAGGGCCACGGAGCCGGGCCCAGCCACCACTGACTACCACCGGACTAGTCCGGCCCGGCACCGGGTGTCCCATAGCCCTGGGGTGGGCGAGTCACTGGTACATGAGACCTCAGCGTATTTGATTGAAGAAGAAGCACACTCAATAATATTCATGTTACACCTCAAATCTTTAGATACGCTCACTAATTAGACTTTGGCAAAGGCATCAATAATATGTCTTATTGTAATGGTCTTGCCTAGTGGCAAGTTTGTTTTACAGGTGCCTGTAGAAAGCCACAATGCCAGTCACTCAAGGGTTAATAGTATGGAACCCTGAGAGGGACTTTCTAGCCAATAAAGCATCAGTAATAAACAGCTGTGGTAACTATGGCAACAGTGCTGATGTCATAAACCCATACATCTATGTCATGGAAGATTCTGGATCAAAAGAACATACAGCAGTAGGAGGCGCCATACTTGGATGTGTCTGGAGACCTGGGGCTTCATCACTCCAAGGGAGGAAGGGGACATCGACCTAGCCAGCCAGATCAGCCATATCGCCTAGCCAGCCAGATCAGCCATACCGCCTAGCCAGCCAGCCAAACCGCCTAGCCAGCCAGATCAGCCATACCGCCTAGCCAGCCAGATCAGCCAAACCGCCTAGCCAGCCAGATCAGCCTATCTAACCCTAGCGATCAATGGGGTGACAGATGTTGCAGCCAGATCTCCCTCACGTCCGGTAGTAGCCGCCTTCACACTTATGTGTACGGTCTGGAGAGGCCGCATTAGGCTTTCTCCATTCGGTGCTTGCACAGGGCACCTGCTTTGACCTTCATTACTGTCTGTTTTCTATCGATGTAACTGTGTAACCTGTGACTATGTGATGTCACTGCTATCATATCTATAGTGGATGGAGATTAGATCTCACTGTACATATGATACAATATACAAATTCTGATACTATTTGCTGTTATGTGTTGGCATTAACCTTCTAAGCCCAAGGGAAGGGCCGTCCTCCAGCCATGGTTCCCTAGAGGTTTCCTCCACAGGGGGTTTTCCTCTCCTGAGTGCTGAAGGATGATTCTTCGTGAGTCGGAGGTTTGCCATTTTCAGTGTCTTTTTCATAGTAATTGGCTGATTCTAAATTTCAGACACTGAATGAAATAATGATAATGTGATTGGTAATAAAATTCGGTTTATTTATCATCCAATAAAAGTGTTCTGTGCGTTTCTTTCACAATCTTGGGTTGGAGGGATTTTCTTGGGAATCAGGATCCAATACTTATGACCAAGCCATGAAGCCAGATGTACAGTCAAAGCGCCTTTACCCTGCGCTGGAAGATCGGAGTAGAGATCAGAAGCATTACTGTATAAGTAGCACAAGCTGACGCTCATTGTGTGACACACATAATGGGGGGATTTATGAATAGTGTTGAAAGGTGTAGGGATGTATTAATATGCAAAGATGGTGAATTGTGCCACATTTCTCCACGTGTAACAAGATAAACTTGGAAAAACTTGTTTGTGAGGTTGGAAACATTTCAATTCAGAACAAAGTAATGTTTAAGTCTGCAGGAATAGGAGCCATTTGCTCATTTTTCTCTACTGGCCAGAGGATTCTTTGCCTCGTGACAGGACAATGACATTACTAAACAGTGAAGTAACAAGAGTCCAAAATTTAGACATGGCCCCTCAACTGCATGCTGATTAGATGTATGAGCCCCTTGTAGTGTTATAAATCCTACAAAAACATACATTTGCCCAATGTAATATTGTCTCCTTCCTACTATAGTTTCCCCAATCCTGATACCTTTATTTAATAATGTTCCCCATCTGAGGCCCCTTCCTGGTATACTGTCCACTATCCTGGGCCCCTTCCTGGTATACTGTCCACCATCCTGGGCCCCTTCCTGGTATAATGTCCACCGTCCTGGGCCATTTCTGGTATAATGTCCACCGTCCTGGACCCCTTCCTGGTATAATGTCCACTATCCTGGGCCCCTTCCTGGTATAATAATGTCCATCATCTTGGGCCCCTTCCTGGTATAATAATGTCCATCATCCTGGGCCCCTTCCTGGTATAATGTCCATCATCCTGGGCCCCTTCCTATTATAATGTCCATCATCCTGGTTCCCTTCCTGATATAATGTTCACCACCCTTGGCCCCTTCCTGGTATAATGCTGATTATGTGACGAGACATTACCATTTTTCTAAATGAAGTCAATCAACATGATTTTGGTTTGGAATTTACCCCCCACTTAGTTCAGTCAATGTCAACTTTTTAGATCTATTTTTGTGATTTAGGATCATCTTGCCACCATGTGTTACTGCAAAGAGGTAGAGTCAAATAGTGTCATTCACATCCCTAGCTGCCACCTCCGGCCTGGAAAGGGGTGTTACACACATATTCAGTAGAACTGTACCTATTTGGATCATTATGTCATGGAAGCTAAACATGAAGAACAAAGTTATTGCATACAGACAAATTATCTGATTCTCCACACAATATTCAACACTTCTTTTTCTTAATGCAGTTAATTTGTATTAAAAATAAAAAAAGATCCCTAAAACAGGGTTTCAGGCAGAGCCAGAATGGGACCAAAATTCAGCACTTACATTTGAGAGCACACAGGCCCACTATTTGTAAATTCTTTAATTATACTTTTCTAGGTAGTGGAACTTACAGGTCAGTGGCACACACCATTTTCACTCTGTGTGGTTGATGTGTGCCGCCCCCGTGCCAGCAGCCGGTCGCTGCTCGGGCCCGGACCTTCAGGGGTGGTGGCTCGAGAATCTCTGGACCCGGGGGTCTCGCGGACACGCCGAATAAATGGGGGGACGTAGATGAACGGGCTGAGCCGTATTAAGTTCGTGACGCCACCCACGGTATGTGGTGAGGTGGGACACCACCGCTGCTGTTATGCGGCACCTGGGGGAGATGTTGTGCAGCAAGTTGTTAACCCCTCCATGGGCAGGGATGGTGGCCCTGGGACCCGTTGGCTCTAGTGTAGGGGGGGATGACGACCGCAGGGGGTGCTGGTATACTCACTGTTAGTAAAATACACAAGTCTCTGGTAAATCAAGGTGGTGGTGGCCGATGCCGCGGCTGGTTGCGTTCGGGATCCCCCACCCGACTGGTGGTCTCTATTTCTGTCCTCTGCACTGTTTTAGTAGAAATTACTTCCCAGTTTGAAATGTAGGAGTTCGCTCCTGGCTGGATGTGGCCTAAGGAGCCGTGCCCGCAGACGCTGGCCCGTGGTATCTATGAGCCCTGGCGGTGACCTCTTATTCCTAATGGGTGGGCTGTTGTCTTCTATGAGGGACTTTGGGTGGGACAGGACCTCTAGTCCTGGCCTCAATTGGTTAATTAACCAGTTCCACTTGTTTCTGGTTCCTGGCTTTGGGGCCTGAGTATCCCCCTTTGTGCTACGGTTTCCGGGTTGGTTCCCCATGTCGGTACCGGCGGGCTACAATCCTGGCCCGGTCCACCTTGGTTCTGCCGAGCCATCTTCCCGTCTCCTGCTGACTGAGACTACCGTCTGCCTCCTAGCCAGTGGCACCAGGGCTCCTACCCTGGTAGCTGTCAGTCAGCTTCAGGCCTGACACACAGGCCTGATCTCCACTCCACACTCCTCTGAATTTGAACTCTAAAACTCATCTGCTGCTTTTCCCGCCCTGGGCTGTCTGGACCCCTGGGTGGGCGTGTCCCAACCGCCTGGTCACGCCCACTGGTGTATCTGTCTGTCCCTAAGGGGGGGGTGACTAGAGTTTTCTGGTTGGCTGTGGGTTTCCTAATGAGGGGAGGTGTTATGCAGGGGCCTATTTGTAACTACCTGGTTTTGCCAGGGCATCACAGATGAATAGTTCAACTATCTAGAAATCCAAATTAGGGAATGAATGCTTGTAGGAAGGCATATTCTCAACTAGCGCCTTTCTAATTCTTTTAGGGGGTGTCTGCTTTATTTTGGAGGTAAACTTAGCAGTACATAGAAAATGGTTTTAATTACCTGCTTAAATGTATTATTCTCTATGTATACACCACTATAGGACTAGTTCACCATGAGACTAGCAGATCAGATAAGATAATGTGCATCTGAAACAGTAACAAGATTAACATTAAATGTCAAAGTTCCAGAATGTGATGATGACATGATGATATTTGAATAAATGTTGATTTTATTTGTTCAAGAATAAATGTGGCATGTTATTCATCGGAAAATACAAGACATCCCCTTATGATCTAGATGCTGATCCAGTAGCGTAGCTAGCGGTGGGGGGGGCAGAGGGGGCCCACATGGAGCTGCGACATCATTAACTATATCAGCGTGCACAGCGCGCCGATATAGTTAACCTCTGCGGCAGTGCGGAGGAGACACGATCTCCCTGCACTGCTGATGATAATAGCGTCCCAGCGCGGTGACGTCATCGCTCAGCGCCGGGCAGGGGCGGGGTGGCCCCCCCAGGCTGCTCTCCCAGCTATTGTAGAGGGCCGGCCACCTGCTGCATAATGTCATTATAAGGCTGCTTTCACACATCCGGTTTTTGTGCGGCTGAATCCGTTTTTTTCACCGCACAAAAAAATGTACCAGGCAACATTCTATCCGGCCACCGCATGGGCTAAATATGCCGCATCCGGCAAAAACCAGACGCAACGCAAGGTCATGCGGCACAATACGGCACCAATGCAAGTCTATGCGGAAAAAACGCAACCGGTGGCAAAAAAAAACAAAAACTGTTGCGTTTTTTCTGCAAAGCGCCGTATTGTGCCGCACTGCCAAAACCGGATGTGTGAAAACAGCCTTACACACATGGCCGCGCACAGTGAATTGCCTGAGGCCGTGTCTCTTGTACTGTGATGTGGCCGGGTACGCTGACAGGCGCAGACAGTGCTGACCAGCCGCATAGTACAGGAGACCCGGCCGCTCGCATGCACAGCGCACGGCCAAGTGTGTTATAATAACGTCATGCAGCGCGCGCTGCCTCCATCCAGCCGAGAAGCATCAGACAAGGGTTGCGTCTACATCCCAGTGGCTAGGAGCTGCCTAGGTAGTGGGCACGACCGGCTTTGTTAGTGGGTGTGGCCATGTTTCTTACCTCTCCCCCTGCACCCTCCATCTGGGGGTCTTACCTCAGACCCCTCTGCTATTATAAAGAACTCCAGGACACCTGGAGTTTCTTTCTCTTATCAGCTGCGTTGCTGAGGCCCCGCCCCTTCTGATCACATGGGCGTGACGTCACCACAGGTCCTTTAACCTACAGGGATTTACCATGAAACAAGTCTGTGGCTGCACGAGAGAGAAGAAGTGTCCCCCCAATCATCAAAAGTAAAAAGCACCCCCAGTATGTGTGTGTGTGTCTATAGGATTGTGTCTGTCTATGTGTATGATTATTTGTATGTGAATGTTTTCAAATATGTATACGCTTCTATGTGACTATATCTGTATATGTGTCTGTATATATGTGTGTGTATACGGCAGTACGCAGGTGTCTGTATGTGTATACGGCTGTACGCAGGTGTCTGTATGTGTATATGGCTGTACGCAGGTGTCTGTATGTGTATATGGCTGTACGCAGGTGTGTGTATGTGTATATGGCTGTACGCAGGTGTCTGTATGTGTATACGGCTGTACGCAGGTGTCTGTATGTGTATACGGCTGTACGCAGGTGTGTGTATGTGTATACGGCTGTATGCAGGTGTCTGTGTATACGGCTGTACACAGGTGTCTGTATGTGTATACGGCTGTACGCAGGTGTCTGTATGTGTATACGGCTGTATGCAGATGTCTGTATGTGTATACGGCTGTACGCAGGGGTGTGTATGTGTATATGGCTGTACGCAGGTGTCTGTATGTGTAAATGGCTGTACGCAGGTATCTGTGTATACGGCTGTACACAGGTGTCTGTATGTGTATACGGCTGTACACAGGTGTCTGTATGTGTATACGGCTGTACACAGGTGTCTGTATGTGTATACGGCTGTACGCAGGTGTGTGTATGTGTATACGGCTGTACACAGGTGTCTGTATGTGTATACGGCTATACACAGATGTCTGTAAGGAGCTGTAAGCCCATCATACTGTGTATAGGGGAGGTGTAGAGTTATCATGTTGTGTATAGGGGAGCCATGGGAACATCATACTGTGTATAGGGGAGGTATAAGGGCTTCATACGGTGTATAGACGAACTGTACATGGGATGGACATTATTAAATTTTAAGTGGACACTTAGGAACCATTACTGTTATAGGGACACTCAGGGTATTGTGACCATCACAGGCACACTGGGGGCTCTATAACTTTCTAGGAACAATATGTGGGCACTTTTCTAGGACACTTACACAGATCATTAATATTTTCTAGGGGGGAAATGTTACAATTTAGAGGGCACAAATGAGGCATTTTACCATGTAAAGGGCACAGTGGTGGCATTAATATGTGGGGGGAACGGTGGTGGCATTAATATGTGGGGGGTACAGTGGTGGCATTATTATGTGGAGGCACAGTGGTGGCATTATTATGTGGAGGCACAGTGGTGGCATTATTATGTGAGTGCACAGTGGTGGCATTACTATGTAGGGGCACAGTGGTGGCATTATTATGTGAGGGTCACAGTGGTGACATTAATATGTGGGGGGCACAGTGGTGGCATTATGTGTATGGACACAGTGGTGGTATTATGTGGAGGCACAGTGGTGGCATTATTACAATGTGGGGGCACAGTGGTGACATCACTATGTGGGGGCACAGTGGTGGCATTATGTGGAGGAACAGTGGTGGCATTATTATGTGGGGGTACAGTGATGGCATTACTATGTGAGAGCACAGTGGTGGCATTATTATGTGGAGGCACAGTGGTGGCATTATTATGTGAGGGCACAGTGGTGGCATTATTACCATGTGGGGACAAAGTGGTGGCATTATGTGGAGGCACAGTGGTGGCATTACTATGTGGGGGGCACAGTGGTGGTATTGGCATTATTACCATGTGGGGACAAAGTGGTGGCATTATGTGGGGGCACAGTGGTGGCATTACTATGTGGGGGGAACAGTGGTGGCATTATGTTGAGGCACAGTGGTGGCATTATTATGTGGGAGGCACAGTGGTGGCAATATTATGTGGGAGGCACAGTGGTGGCAATATTACCATGTGGGGGTACAGTGGTGGCATTATTATGTTGAGGCACAGTGGGGGCATTACTATGTGGGGGGCACAGTGGTGGCATTATGTGGGGGCATAGTGGTGGCATTATTATGTGGGGGTACAGTGGTGGCATTATTATGTGGAGGCACAGTGGTGGCATTATTATGTGGAGGCACAGTGGTGGCATTATTATGTGGGAGGTACAGTGGTGGCATTATTACCATGTGGGGGCACAGTGGTGGCATTATGTGGAGGCACAGTGGTGGAATTATGTGGGGGTACAGTGGTGGCGTTACTATGTGAGGGCATAATGGTGGCATTACTATGTGGAGGCACAGTGGTGGCATTATTATTTGGAGGCACAGTGGTGGCATTATTATGGGAGGGCACAGTGGTGGCATTACTATGTGGGGGCACAGTGGTGGCATTATTATGTGAGGGTCACAGTGGTGGCATTAATATGTGGGGGGCACAGTGGTGGCATTATTATGTGAGGGTCACAGTGGTGGCATTAATATGTGGGGGGCACAGTGGTGGCATTAATATGTGGGGGGCACAGTGGTGGCATGTGAGGGCACAGTGGTGGCATTATTATGTGGAGGCACAGTGGTGGTATTATTACAATGTGGGGGCACAGTGGTGGCATTACTATGTGGGGGGCACAGTGGTGGTATTAATATGTGGGGGGCAAAGTGGAGGCACAGTGGTGGCATTATTACCATGTGGGGACAAAGTGGTGGCATTATGTGGGGGCACAGTGGTGGCATTACTATGTGGGTGGCACAGTGGTGGCATTATGTTGAGGCACAGTGGTGGCATTATTATGTGGGAGGGACAGTGGTGGCAATATTATGTGGAGGCACAGTGGTGGCAATATTACCATGTGGGGGCACAGTGGTGGCATTACTATGTGGGGGGCACAGTGGTGGCATTACTATGTGCGGGGCACAGTGGTGGCATTATGTGGGGGCACAGTGGTGGCATTATGTGGGGGTACACTGGTGGCATTACTATGTGGGGGGCACAGTGGTGGCATTATTATGTTGAGGCACAGTGGTGGCATTATTATGTGGGAGGCACAGTGGTGGCAATAATATGTGGGAGGCACAGTGGTGGCAATATTACCATGTGGGGGCACAGTGGTGGCATTACTATGTGGGGGGCACAGTGGTGGCATTATGTGGGGGCATAGTGGTGGCATTATTATGTGGGGGTACAGTGGTGGCATTATTATGTGGAGGCACAGTGGTGGCATTATTATGTGGGAGGCACAGTGGTGACATTATTACCATGTGGGGGCACAGTGGTGGCATTATGTGGAGGCACAATGGTGGCATTATTATGTGGGGGTACAGTGGTGGCATTACTATGTGAGGGCATAGTGGTGGCATTATTATGTGGAGGCACAGTGGTGGCTTTATTATGTGGAGGCACAGTGGTGGCATTATTATGGGAGGGCACAGTGGTGGCATTATTATGTGGGGACACAGTGGTGGCATTATTATGTGAGGGTCACAGTGGTGGCATTAATATGTGGGGGGCACAGTGGTGGCATTAATATGTGGGGGGCACAGTGGTGGCATTAATATGTGGGGGGCACAGTGGTGGCATTATGTGAGGGCACAGTGGTGGCATTATTATGTGGAGGCACAGTGGTGGTATTATTACAATGTGGGGGCACAGTGGTGACATTACTATGTGGGGGGCACAGTGGTGGCATTATGTGGAGGCACAGTGGTGGCATTATTATGTGGGGGTACAGTGATGGCATTACTACGTGAGGGCACAGTGGTGGCATTATTATGTGGAGGCACAGTGGGGGCATTATTATCATGTGGGGACAAAGTGGTGGCATTATGTGGGGGCACAGTGGTGGCATTACTATGTGGGGGACAAAGTGGTGGCATTATTATGTGAGGGCACAGTGGTGGAATTAATATGTGGGGGGCACAGTGGTGGCATTATTATGTGGAGGCACAGTGGTGGCATTATTACCATGTGGGGACAAAGTGGTGGCATTATGTGGGGGCACAATGGTGGCATTACTATATGGGGCACAGTGGTGGCATTATGTGGAGGCACAGTGGTGGCAATATTATGTCGAGGCACAGTGGTGGCATTATTATGTGGGAGGCACAGTGGTGGCATTATTATGTGGGAGGCACAGTGGTGACATTACCATGTGGGGGCACAGTGGTGGCATTACTATGTGGGGGGCACAGTGGTGGCATTACTATGTGGGGGGCACAGTGGTGGCATTATGTGGGGGCACAGTGGTGACATTATTATGTGGGGGTACAGTGGTGGCATTACTATGTAAGGGCACAGTGGTGACATTATTATGTGGAGGCACAGTGGTGGCATTATTATGTGGAGGCACAATGGTGGCATTATTATGTGGGAGGCACAGTGGTGGCATTATTATGTGGGAGGCACAGTGGTGGCATTATGTGGAGGCACAGTGGTGGCATTATTATGTGGGGGTACAGTGGTGGCATTATTATGTGGAGGCACAGTGGTGGCATTATTATGTGGGAGGCACAGTGGTGGCATTATTACCATGTGGGGACACAGTGGGGGCATTACTATGTGGAAGGCACAGTGGTGGCAATATTATGTGGGAGGCACAGTGGTGACATTATTACCATGTGGGGGCACAGTGGTGGCATTACTATGTGGGGGGCACAGTGGTGGCATTATGTGGGGGCACAGTGGTGGCATTATTATGTGGGGGTACAGTGGTGGCATTACAATGTGAGGGCACAGTGGTGACATTATTATGTGGAGGCACAGTGGTGGCATTATTATGTGGAGGCACAATGGTGGCATTATTATGTGGGAGGCACAGTGGTGGCATTATTATGTGGGAGGCACAGTGGTGACATTATTACCATGTGGGGGCACAGTGGTGGCATTATTATGTGGGGGTACAGTGGTGGCATTACTATGTGAGGGCATAGTGGTGGCATTATTATGTGGAGGCACAGTGGTGGCATTATTATGTGGGAGGCACAGTGGTGGCATTATTACCATGTGGGGACACAGTGGAGGCATTACTATGTGGGGGGCACAGTGGTGGCATTATGTGGAGGCACAGTGGTGGCATTATTATGTGGGGGTACAGTGGTGGGATTACTATGTGAGGGCACAGTGGTGGCATTATTATGTGGAGGCACAGAGTGGCATTATTACCATGAGGGGGCACAGTGGTGGCATTACTATGTGGAGGCACAGTGGTGGCATTACTATGTGGGAGGCACAGTGGTGGCATTATTATGTGGAAGCACAGTGGTGGCATTATCATGTGGAAGCACAGTGGTGGCATTATCATGTGAGGGCACAGTGGCGGCATTATTACCATGTGGGGACAAAGTTGTGGCATTATGTGGGGGCACAGTGGTGGCATTACTATGTGGGGGGCACAGTGGTGGCATTATTATGTGAGAGCACAGTGGTGGCATTAATATGTGGGGGGCACAGTGGTGGCATTATTATGCGGAGGCACAGTGGTGGCATTATTACCATGTAAGGACAAAATGGTGGCATTATGTGGGAGCACAGTGGTGGCATTATGTGGAGGCACAGTGGTGGCATTATTATGTGAGGGCACAGTGGTGGCATTAATATGTGGGGGCACAGTGGTGGCATTATTATGTGGAGGCACAGTGGTGGCATTATTACCATGTGGGGACAAAATGGTGGCATTATGTGGGTGCACAGTGGTGGCATTACTATGTGGGGGGCACAGTGGTGGCATTATGTGGAGGCACAGTGGTAGCATTATTATGTGGGGGTACAGTGGTGGCATTACTATGTGAGGGCACAGTGGTGGCATAATTTTGTGGAGGCACAGTGGTGGCATTATTATGTGGGAGGCACAGTGGTGACATTATTACCATGTGAGGGCACAGTGGTGGCATTATTATGTGGGGATACAGTGGTGGCATTACTATGTGAGGGCATAGTGGTGGCATTATTATGTGGAGGCACAGTGGTGGCATTATTACCATGTGGGGGCACAGTGGTGGCATTACTATGTGAGGGGCACAGTGGTGGCATTACTATGTGAGGGGCACAGTGGTGGCATTGTTATATGGAGGCCCAGGGGTGGCATTATTATATGGGGGTACAGTGGTGGGATTACTATGTGAGGGCACAGTGGTGGCATTATTACCATGTGGGGGCACAATGGTGGCATTACTATGTGAGGGGCACAATGGTGGAATTACTATTTGGGGGGCACAGTGGTGGCATTATGTGGGGGCACAGTGGTGGCATTATTACGTGGAGGCACAGTGATGACATTATTACCATGTGGGGGCACAGTGGTAGCATTACTACGTGAGGGCACAGTGGTGGCATTACTATGTGAGGGCACAATGGTGGCATAATTATGTGGAGGCACAGTGGTGGCATTATTATGTGGGAGGCACAGTGGTGACATTATTACCATGTGGGGACAAAGTTGTGGCATTATGTGGGGGCACAGTGGTGGCATTACTATGTGGGGGGCACAGTGGAGGCATTATTATGTGAGGGCACAGTGGTGGCATTAATATGTGAGGGGCACAGTGGTGGCATTATTATGTGGAGGCACAGTGGTGGCATTATTGAAATGTGGGGACAAAATGGTGGCATTATGTGGGGGCACAGTGGTGGCATTACTATGTGGGGGGCACAGTGGTGGCATTATGTGGAGGCACAGTGGTGGCATTATTATTTCGAGGCACAGTGGTGGCATTATGTGGGAGGCACAGTGGTGACATTATTATGTGAGGGCACAGTGGTGGCATTACTATGTGGGGGCACAGTGGTGGCATTATTATGGGAGGGTCACAGTGGTGGCATTAATATGTGGGGGACACAGTGGTGGCATTACTATGTGGGGGGCACAGTGGTGGCATTATTATGTGGAGGCATAGTGGTGGCATTATTATGTGGAGGCACAGTGGTGGCATTATTGAAATGTGGGGACAAAATGGTGGCATTATGTGGGGGCACAGTGGTGGCATTACTATGTGGGGGGCACAGTGGTGGCATTATGTGGAGGCACAGTGGTGGCATTATTATTTCGAGGCACAGTGGTGGCATTATGTGGAGGCACAGTGGTGGCATTATTATGTGAGGGCACAGTGGTGGCATTACTATGTGGGGGCACAGTGGTGGCATTATTATGGGAGGGTCACAGTGGTGGCATTAATATGTGGGGGGCACAGTGGTGGCATTACTATGTGGGGGGCACAGTGGTGGCATTATTATGTGGAGGCATAGTGGTGGCATTATTATGTGAGGGCACAGTGGCAGCATTATTACCATGTGGGGACAAAGTTGTGGCATTATGTGGGGGCACAGAAGTGGCATTATTATGTGGGGGTACAGTGGTGGCATTACTATGTGAGGGCACAGTGGTGGCATAATTATGTGGAGGCACAGTGGTGGCATTATGTGGGAGGCACAGTGGTGACATTATTACTATGTGGGGGCACAGTGGTGGCATTATTATGTGGGGGTACAGTGGTGGCATTACTATGTGAGGGCATAGTGGTGGCATTATTATGTGGAGGCACAGTGGTGGCATTATTATGTGGAAGGTACAGTGGTGGCATTATTACCATGTGGGGACACAGTGGGGGCATTACTATGTGGGGGGCACAGTGGTGGCATTATGTGGAGGCACAGTGGTGGCATTATTATGTGGGGGTACAGTGGTGGGATTACTATGTGAGGGCACAGTGGTGGCATTATTATGTGGAGGCACAGAGTGGCATTATTACCATGTGGGGGCACAGTGGTGGCATTACTATGTGGAGGCACAGTGGTGGCATTACTATGTGGGAGGCACAGTGGTGGCATTATTATGTGGAAGCACAGTGGTGGCATTATCATGTGGAAGCACAGTGGTGGCATTATCATGTGAGGGCACAGTGGCGGCATTATTACCATGTGGGGACAAAGTTGTGGCATTATGTGGGGGCACAGTGGTGGCATTACTATGTGGGGGGCACAGTGGTGGCATTATTATGTGAGAGCACAGTGGTGGCATTAATATGTGGGGGGCACAGTGGTGGCATTATTATGCGGAGGCACAGTGGTGGCATTATTACCATGTAAGGACAAAATGGTGGCATTATGTGGGAGCACAGTGGTGGCATTATGTGGAGGCACAGTGGTGGCATTATTATGTGAGGGCACAGTGGTGGCATTAATATGTGGGGGCACAGTGGTGGCATTATTATGTGGAGGCACAGTGGTGGCATTATTACCATGTGGGGACAAAATGGTGGCATTATGTGGGTGCATAGTGGTGGCATTACTATGTGGGGGGCACAGTGGTGGCATTATGTGGAGGCACAGTGGTAGCATTATTATGTGGGGGTACAGTGGTGGCATTACTATGTGAGGGCACAGTGGTGGCATAATTTTGTGGAGGCACAGTGGTGGCATTATTATGTGGGAGGCACAGTGGTGACATTATTACCATGTGAGGGCACAGTGGTGGCATTATTATGTGGGGATACAGTGGTGGCATTACTATGTGAGGGCATAGTGGTGGCATTATTATGTGGAGGCACAGTGGTGGCATTATTACCATGTGGGGGCACAGTGGTGGCATTACTATGTGAGGGGCACAGTGGTGGCATTACTATGTGAGGGGCACAGTGGTGGCATTGTTATATGGAGGCCCAGGGGTGGCATTATTATATGGGGGTACAGTGGTGGGATTACTATGTGAGGGCACAGTGGTGGCATTATTACCATGTGGGGGCACAATGGTGGCATTACTATGTGAGGGGCACAATGGTGGAATTACTATTTGGGGGGCACAGTGGTGGCATTATGTGGGGGCACAGTGGTGGCATTATTACGTGGAGGCACAGTGATGACATTATTACCATGTGGGGGCACAGTGGTAGCATTACTACGTGAGGGCACAGTGGTGGCATTACTATGTGAGGGCACAATGGTGGCATAATTATGTGGAGGCACAGTGGTGGCATTATTATGTGGGAGGCACAGTGGTGACATTATTACCATGTGGGGACAAAGTTGTGGCATTATGTGGGGGCACAGTGGTAGCATTACTATGTGGGGGGCACAGTGGAGGCATTATTATGTGAGGGCACAGTGGTGGCATTAATATGTGAGGGGCACAGTGGTGGCATTATTATGTGGAGGCACAGTGGTGGCATTATTGAAATGTGGGGACAAAATGGTGGCATTATGTGCGGGGCACAGTGGTGGCATTACTATGTGGGGGGCACAGTGGTGGCATTATGTGGAGGCACAGTGGTGGCATTATTATTTCGAGGCACAGTGGTGGCATTATGTGGGAGGCACAGTGGTGACATTATTATGTGAGGGCACAGTGGTGGCATTACTATGTGGGGGCACAGTGGTGGCATTATTATGTGAGAGCACAGTGGTGGCATTAATATGTGGGGGGCACAGTGGTGGCATTATTATTCGGAGGCACAGTGGTGGCATTATTACCATGTAAGGACAAAATGGTGGCATTATGTGGGAGCACAGTGGTGGCATTATGTGGAGGCACAGTGGTGGCATTATTATGTGAGGGCACAGTGGTGGCATTAATATGTGGGGGCACAGTGGTGGCATTATTATGTGGAGGCACAGTGGTGGCATTATTACCATGTGGGGACAAAATGGTGGCATTATGTGGGTGCACAGTGGTGGCATTACTATGTGGGGGGCACAGTGGTGGCATTATGTGGAGGCACAGTGGTAGCATTATTATGTGGGGGTACAGTGGTGGCATTACTATGTGAGGGCACAGTGGTGGCATAATTTTGTGGAGGCACAGTGGTGGCATTATTATGTGGGAGGCACAGTGGTGACATTATTACCATGTGAGGGCACAGTGGTGGCATTATTATGTGGGGATACAGTGGTGGCATTACTATGTGAGGGCATAGTGGTGGCATTATTATGTGGAGGCACAGTGGTGGCATTATTACCATGTGGGGGCACAGTGGTGGCATTACTATGTGAGGGGCACAGTGGTGGCATTACTATGTGAGGGGCACAGTGGTGGCATTGTTATATGGAGGCCCAGGGGTGGCATTATTATATGGGGGTACAGTGGTGGGATTACTATGTGAGGGCACAGTGGTGGCATTATTACCATGTGGGGGCACAATGGTGGCATTACTATGTGAGGGGCACAATGGTGGAATTACTATTTGGGGGGCACAGTGGTGGCATTATGTGGGGGCACAGTGGTGGCATTATTACGTGGAGGCACAGTGATGACATTATTACCATGTGGGGGCACAGTGGTAGCATTACTACGTGAGGGCACAGTGGTGGCATTACTATGTGAGGGCACAATGGTGGCATAATTATGTGGAGGGACAGTGGTGGCATTATTATGTGGGAGGCACAGTGGTGACATTATTACCATGTGGGGACAAAGTTGTGGCATTATGTGGGGGCACAGTGGTGGCATTACTATGTGGGGGGCACAGTGGAGGCATTATTATGTGAGGGCACAGTGGTGGCATTAATATGTGAGGGGCACAGTGGTGGCATTATTATGTGGAGGCACAGTGGTGGCATTATTGAAATGTGGGGACAAAATGGTGGCATTATGTGGGGGCACAGTGGTGGCATTACTATGTGGGGGCACAGTGGTGGCATTATGTGGAGGCACAGTGGTGGCATTATTATTTCGAGGCACAGTGGTGGCATTATGTGGGAGGCACAGTGGTGACATTATTACCATGTGGGGGCACAGTGGTGGCATTACTATGTGGGGGGCACAGTGATGGCATTACTATGTGGGGGGCACAGTGGTGGCATTATGTGGGGGAACAGTGGTGGCATTATTATGTGGGGGTACAGTGGTGGCATTACTATGTGAGGGCACAGTGGTGGCATAATTATGTGGAGGCACAGTGGTGGCATTATGTGGGAGGCACAGTGGTGACATTATTTCCATGTGGGGGCACAGTGGTGGCATTATTATGTGGGGGTACAGTGGTGGCATTACTATGTGAGGGCACAGTGGTGGCATTATGTGGTGGCACAGTGGTGGCATTATTATGTCGAGGCACAGTGGTGGCATTATGTGTAAGGCACAGTGGTGGCATTATTATGTGAGGGAACAATGGTGGCATTATTACCATGTGGGGACAAAGTGGTGGCATTATGTGGGGGCACAGTGCTGGCATTACTATGTGGGGGGCAAAGTGGTGGCATTATTATGTCAGGGCACAGTAATGGAATTAATATGTGGGGGGCACAGTGGTGGCATTATTATGTGGAGGCACAGTGGTGGCATTATTACCATGTGGGGACAAAGTGGTGGCATTATGTGGGGGCACAATGGTGGCTTTACTATATGGGGTTACAGTGGTGGCATTATGTGGAGGCACAGTGGTGGCATTATTATGTGGGAGGCACAGTGGTGGCAATATTATGTGGGAGGCACAGTGGTGACATTATTACCATGTGGGGGCACAGTGGTGGCATTATTATGTGGGGGGCACAGTGGTGGCATTACTATGTGGGGGGCACAGTGGTGGCATTATGTGGAGGCACAGTGGTGGCATTATTATGTCGAGGCACAGTGGTGGCATTATGTGTGAGGCACAGTGGTGGCATTATTATGTGAGGGAACAATGGTGGCATTATTACCATGTGGGGACAAAGTGGTGGCATTATGTGGGGGCACAGTGCTGGCATTACTATGTGGGGGGCAAAGTGGTGGCATTATTATGTGAGGGCACAGTAATGGAATTAATATGTGGGGGGCACAGTGGTGGCATTATTATGTGGAGGCACAGTGGTGGCATTATTACCATGTGGGGACAAAGTGGTGGCATTATGTGGGGGCACAATGGTGGCTTTACTATATGGGGGCACAGTGGTGGCATTATGTGGAGGCACAGTGGTGGCATTATTATGTGGGAGGCACAGTGGTGGCAATATTATGTGGGAGGCACAGTGGTGACATTATTACCATGTGGGGGCACAGTGGTGGCATTATTATGTGGGGGGCACAGTGGTGGCATTACTATGTGGGGGGCACAGTGGTGGCATTATGTGGGGGCACAGTGATGGCATTATTATGTGGGGGTACAGTGGTGGCATTACTATGTGAGGGCACAGTGGTGGCATTTTTATGTGGAGGCACAATGGTGACATTATTACCGTGTCGGGGCACAGTGGTGGCATTATTATGTGGAGGCACAGTGGTGACATTATTACCATGTGGGGGCACAGTGGTGGCATTATGTGGAGGCACAGTGGTGGCATTATTATGTGGGGTACAGTGGTGGCATTACTATGTGAGGGCACAGTGGTGGCATTACTATGTGGGGGCACAGTGGTGACATTATTATGGGAGGGTCACAGTGGTGGCATTAATATCTGGGGGGCACAGTGGTGGCATTACTATGTGGGGGGCACAGTGGTGGCATTATTATGTGGAGGCATAGTGGTGGCATTATTATGTGAGGGCACAGTGGCAGCATTATTACCATGTGGGGACAAAGTTGTGGCATTATGTGGGGGCACAGAAGTGGCATTATTATGTGGGGGTACAGTGGTGGCATTACTATGTGAGGGCACAGTGGTGGCATAATTATGTGGAGGCACAGTGGTGGCATTATGTGGGAGGCACAGTGGTGACATTATTACTATGTGGGGGCACAGTGGTGGCATTATTATGTGGGGGTACAGTGGTGGCATTACTATGTGAGGGCATAGTGGTGGCATTATTATGTGGAGGCACAGTGGTGGCATTATTATGTGGAAGGTACAGTGGTGGCATTATTACCATGTGGGGACACAGTGGGGGCATTACTATGTGGGGGGCACAGTGGTGGCATTATGTGGAGGCACAGTGGTGGCATTATTATGTGGGGGTACAGTGGTGGGATTACTATGTGAGGGCACAGTGGTGGCATTATTATGTGGAGGCACAGAGTGGCATTATTACCATGTGGGGGCACAGTGGTGGCATTACTATGTGGAGGCACAGTGGTGGCATTACTATGTGGGAGGCACAGTGGTGGCATTATTATGTGGAAGCACAGTGGTGGCATTATCATGTGAGGGCACAGTGGCGGCATTATTACAATGTGGGGACAAAGTTGTGGCATTATGTGGGGGCACAGTGGTGGCATTACTATGTGGGGGGCACAGTGGTGGCATTATTATGTGGGGGTACAGTGGTGGCATTACTATGTGAGGGCACAGTGGTGACATTATTATGTGGAGGCACACTGGTGGCATTATTATGTGGAGGCACAGTGGTGGCATTATTATGTGGGAGGCACAGTGGTGACATTATTACCATGTGGGGGCACAGTGGTGGCATTATGTGGAGGCACAGTGGTGGCATTATTATGTGGGGGTACAGTGGTGGCATTCCTATGTGAGGGCATAGTGGTGGCATTATGTGGAGGCACAGTGGTGGCATTATTATGTGGGGACACAGTGCTGGCATTACTATGTGGGGGGCATAGTGGTGGCATTATGTGGAGGCACAGTGGTGGCATTATGTGAGGGCACAGTTGTGGCATTATTATGTGGAGGCACAGTGGTGGCATTATTAGAATGTGGGGGCACAGTGGGGGCATTACTATGTGGGGGCACAGTGGTGGCATTATGTGGAGGCACAGTGGTAGCATTATTATGTGGGGATACAGTAGTGGCATTACTATGTGAGGGCACAGTGGTGGCATTATTATGTGGAGGCATAGTGGTGGCATTATTATGTGAGGGCACAGTGGCAGCATTATTACCATGTGGGGACAAAGTTGTGGCATTATGTGGGGGCACAGTGGTGGCATTACTATGTGGGGGGCACAGTGGTGGCATTATTATGTGAGGGCACAGTGGTGGCATTAATATGTGGGGGGCACAGTGGTGGCATTATTATGTGGAGGCACAGTGGTGGCATTATGTGGGAGGCACAGTGGTGACATTATTACCCTGTGGGGGCACAGTGGTGGCATTACTATGTGGGGGGCACAGTCATGGCATTACTATGTGGGGGGCACAGTGGTGGCATTATGTGGAGGGCACTATGGTGGCATTATTATGTGGGAAGCACAGTGGTGACATTATTACCATGTGGGGGCACAGTGGTGGCATTATGTGGGGGTACAGTGGTGGCATTACTATGTGAGGGAATAGTGGTGGCATTATGTGGGGGCACAGTGGTGGCATTATTACCATGTGGGGGCACAGTGGTGGCATTACTATGTGAGGGGCACAGTGGTGGCATTATGTGGAGGCACAGTGGTGGCATTATTATGTGGGGGTACAGTGGTGGGATTACTATGTGAGGCCACAGTGGTGGTATTATGTGGAGGCACAGTGGTGGCATTATTATGTGGGGGTACAGTGGTGGCATTACTATGTGAGGGAACAGTGGTGGCATAATTATGTGGAGGCACAGTGGTGGCATTATTATGTGGGAGGCACAGTGGTGACATTATTACTATGTGGGGGCACAGTGGTGGCATTATTATGTGGGGAACAGTGGTGGCATTACTATGTGAGGGCATAGTGGTGGCATTATTATGTGGAGGCACAGTGGTGGCATTATTATGTGGGGGTACAGTGGTGGGATTACTATGTGAGGGCACAGTGGTGGCATTATTATGTGGAGGCACAGAGTGGCATTATTACCATGTGGGGTCACAGTGGTGGCATTACTATGTGGAGGCACAGTGGTGGCATTACTATGTGGGAGGCACAGTGGTGGCATTATGTGGAAGCACAGTGAGGCATTATCATGTGAGGGCACAGTGGCGGCATTATTACAATGTGGGGACAAAGTTGTGGCATTATGTGGGGGCACAGTGGTGGCATTATTATGTGGGGGGCACAGTGGTGGCATTATTATGTGGGGGTACAGTGGTGGCATTACTATGTGAGGGCACAGTGGTGACATTATTATGTGGAGGCACAGTGGTGGCATTATTATGTGGAGGCACAGTGGTGGCATTATTATGTGGGAGGCACAGTGGTGACATTATTACCATGTGGGGGCACAGTGGTGGCATTATGTGGAGGCACAGTGGTGGCATTATTATGTGGGGGTACAGTGGTGGCATTCCTATGTGAGGGCATAGTGGTGGCATTATGTGGAGGCACAGTGGTGGCATTATTATGTGGGGACACAGTGGTGGCATTACTATGTGGGGGGCATAGTGGTGGCATTATTATGGGAGGGTCACAGTGGTGGCATTAATATGTGGGGGGCACAGTGGTGGCATTATGTGATTGCACAGTGGTGGCATTATTATGTGGAGGCACAGTGGTGGCATTATTACAATGTGGGGGCACAGTGGGGGCATTACTATGTGGGGGCACAGTGGTGGCATTATGTGGAGGCACAGTGGTAGCATTATTATGTGGGGATACAGTGGTGGCATTACTATGTGAGGGCACAGTGGTGGCATTATTATGTGGAGGCATAGTGGTGGCATTATTATGTGAGGGCACAGTGGCAGCATTATTACCATGTGGGGACAAAGTTGTGGCATTATGTGGGGGCACAGTGGTGGCATTACTATGTGGGGGGCACAGTGGTGGCATTATTATGTGAGGGCACAGTGGTGGCATTAATATGTGGGGGGCACAGTGGTGGCATTATTATGTAGAGGCACAGTGGTGGCATTATGTGGGAGGCACAGTGGTGACATTATTACCCTGTGGGGGCACAGTGTTGGCATTACTATGTGGGGGGCACAGTCATGGAATTACTATGTGGGGGGCACAGTGGTGGCATTATGTGGAGGGCACTATGGTGGCATTATTATGTGGGAAGCACAGTGGTGACATTATTACCATGTGGGGGCACAGTGGTGGCATTATTATGTGGGGGTACAGTGGTGGCCTTACTATGTGAGGGAATAGTGGTGGCATTATTATGTGGAGGCACAGTGGTGGCATTATTACCATGTGGGGGCACAGTGGTGGCATTACTATGTGAGGGGCACAGTGTTGGAATTATGTGGAGGCACAGTGGTGGCATTATTAGGTGGGGGTACAGTGGTGGGATTACTATGTCAGGGCACAGTGGTGGTATTATGTGGAGGCACAGTGGTGGCATTAGTACCATGTGGGGGCACAGTGGTGGCATTACTATGTGAGGGGCACAGTGGTGGCATTACTATGTGAGGGGCACAGTGGTGGCATTACTATGTGGGGGGCACAGTGGTGGCATTATGTGGGGGCACAGGGGTGGCATTGTTATGTGGGGGTACAGTGGTGGCATTACTAAGTGAGGGCACAGTGGTGGCATAATTATGTGGGAGGCACAGTGGTGACATTATTACCATGTGGGGGCACAGTGGTGACATT
Source organism: Anomaloglossus baeobatrachus (assembly GCF_048569485.1). Taxonomy (NCBI): domain Eukaryota; kingdom Metazoa; phylum Chordata; class Amphibia; order Anura; family Aromobatidae; genus Anomaloglossus; species Anomaloglossus baeobatrachus. Next base: position 293,548,570 of record NC_134357.1, on the reverse strand, counting down.
ATTACCCTGTGGGGGCACAGTGGTGACAACAAGGTTGGGAGACGGTGGTGGCCGTCTGCAGGAGTGGTGAATCAACGCGGAACCGTAGGACCGGGGTCGGGCGTCGGCCCGCCGGTACCGATCGGGGAGCGAAGTGAAGCCAGCACACACAGGCAGGGCCATCGGACCCCGACTAGGCTTGGAGTCGCCGTCAACAGTCAAATCCGAGTGTGACAGGAACCCCAGGGGTTTCCTAACAGCTAAAGACCCGTTAGAAGGCAACCGTCCGCACCGTGAGGGTATACAGCTACCGCCTAAGGCTAGAGACCCAAGGGCCAGCGCCTGCGGGCAAACGGGCTCCTCCGGCATCCATACACCGGGGAGCGGACTACCGTTGGGGATCCATCGTAGTCAAACAAGTGCACAAAGGTGCAGGGAAATACAACCGTCATCACCTGTCCGGGGAGAGACACTGCAGCCGGCTGCGGGACCCGTCCATCCAGCCGTTTGGTTTACCGAGGACTTTGTGCATCTCTTACTGAGTGAGTACACCCGTGCCATCCAGCACCGCGCCGCGCTGTCCTTGCAACCCTGCACCTCACCCACCCTGCCTCCCCGTCACACCACTGGGCCCCGGGACCACCGACCCCTACCCACGGAGGGGGAAAAAAACATCCCAGCTGCTCCCTAACATTGCTCCCGGGATCCCAGTCACCAGCAGCGGTGGTGCCCATCTTCACCACAACCCGTGGGTGGCGTCACGGACTAAATCCCCCAAAACCAACCACCCTTTTCACTCACGGGCGAGAAGCGCTGCTCGAGTCCCCGGATCCGGCCCACCGCTCGAGCCACCGAGCAGCAGCCGCAGCAGCGCCAGACCCGAGCGTTAGCGAGCGCAGCGGTGGCGTCCTCACGCCCGCGACAATCAGATGTGGGTATGACTTGTATATAACCATCCTGTATCCACACTTACTGGATGCACTCTACATATTTATGTGGTCATTAAACCACCTCAAAAGGAGCCTTAAGAGAAGATCTCTCTGCGGTCATGGATTCTGGCAGATACTGCTACATGGCAGGTACAGTATGTGGAGTCCAGCTGCAGCGCCTCCCTCGCGCCCATGGGCATGCGCTCAGGCCCTTTAATGGCTGCAGGGTGCGGGGGAGGGAGCGCGTGGTACTTGATGTAACTCCGGTACCACTCGCAGTTACGGGCTTTTCTCTGCGCTGACTCTAGATACCAGACCCGCTATAGTTATGTTAATTTGAGCTCCGCATAGAGCCGATGCTGGGAGCACCTCAATCAAGTGTCTGCTCTCAGCAGCTATGCGGACACTGACAGCTTGGGGCCCCTGTGCAAGAATTGTACCTTGGCCCCCCCTTGTCGCGGATGCCTGCCCAGCTTCATGCCCCGAGGTGTACACCAATAAGGAGGGAAGGTGATGGGGACAGTAGTAGGATGCATGTTGTGACGCCACCTGTGGTATGCGGTCAGGGATTCAGCTGTCGCTGACCTCCGGAGCGGATGGTAGTAGCAGCCAGAGAAGGTATCACTCTCCACAGGTGGAGCGGGCCCCGGGGAGGATGATGAGGGGAGTAGCCATGACGTTTGAGAGCTGAGGCGCGGGGCTGGTAATCAACAGTAAGAGTCCGTGTCTGCGGTTCCTGGTGTCTTTATGTCGCGGGCGGAGGAGGGGACGCTGCGCTCTCCCACTGCTCGGGTCCGGCTCGCTGCTGCTGCTGCTGCTCGGTGGTGGCTCGAGCGGTTTGCCGGATCCCGGGGACTCGAGCGGCGATCCTCGCCCGTGAGTGAAAAGGGGATTTGATATTGGGTATTTATTGTCCGTGACGCCACCTACGGTTGTGGTGATTGTGTGGACACCACCGCTGCTCTAGATGGGGCTCCCGGGGACGGTGACAGGGAGCAGCTTGGTTGTTATTCCTCCCCTCCGTGGGTAGGGGGTTGTTTTGTCCCGGGGCCCGGTGATGAGGGTAGGGATAGTTGGTGGCGGCGAGTTACGGGGCCTGGCGAGGTGCAGGGTCGTGGGGGGCAGCGCTGTGCCGTACGGCACGGTGGTACTCACTCAGCCTGAGACGATGACACAGTTCTCCGTAAAACACACGGCTGGAAAGACGGTTCCCCCGGACGGCTGCTGTTGCTTTTCCCCGGTAGGTAACGGTGACTGTCTCTTCCCTGCACCTAAGTACTGTGATGGTAGCGGTGGATTCCCACCGGTAACCCGCTCCCCGGCTTAGATATGGGCCGGAGGAGCCCCTCTTTGCCCGCAGGCGCTGGCCCTGGGAAACTGGTGCCTTGGCGGTGGCGGTGTCTCCCCTTCACGGTTGGATGGTTGCCTTCAATCGGGACTTAGTTGTTTAGAGACCCGGAGGTCCCCTTCACTGACGGATTTGGCAAATTCACGGCGACTCCAAGCCTTGCCGGGATCCGAAAGGCCCCTGCCAATGGTGCTGGCTTCTCCTTGTGTACCGGTCCGGTACCGCCGGGCCACCACCCGTCCGCGGTCCTTTCGGCAACTCCGATCAGCCTCCACTGCAGACGGTCACCGCCGTCTGCTAACCTTGCTGTCTCGGTCCGGGGCACACACCCGGATCAACTTCAGGCTTCTCACTGTCACTTCACCTCTTCACTCTGCTCCTCTACACTTAACTCCTCTCACTTCCTCTCTCCAAACTCATCTGCCTGTTTACCCCTCCTCCAGGACTGTGAACTCCTCGGTGGGTGGAGACCAACCGCCTGGCTCCACCCCCTGGTGTGGACATCAGCCCCTGGAGGAAGGCAACAAGGGTTTCTGGTCTAGCCTTGATGTGCCTAACCGGGGTGTAGGGTGTGGTGATGTCATTACCTGTGTCCCCTGGCTTGTCCAGGGCGACACATTTACTCACTCTTTGTGCTGTGCCACTCACCCGGATAGTACTGGTCACCTGCTGTGATGGGTTTTCGTCGAACCCGAATCCCTTCAGAGGTCAGTTCGGTTTGGTGCTCAATGTGTCCCTTCCAGCTAGCGCCGTGTGTGTTGGATCCTCGTGTCTTAAAGATACTTGGAAACCCCAGTTCGTCTCGAGAAGTACTCTTGCCCTTATTTGCAGGTACCACGGCTCCGCAATGGGACTTGGTCCAGTCCAAGGCCCGGATCCTCTCTGGTACTGTGCTTTCAGGCTCTTTGTGGGCAGGGAAGCTTGAAACCTCCTTGTCCTGGCAGATTCTGGAAAACCAACTTGGACAATGATCTTCCCTAGGGTCCTGTACCCTGAGTGTGGCGCCGGTTCCAAGGGAGCATCTAAGCTCACACCTCGGCAATCACAAGAACTCCTGTCCCACCGGAGCACCGGTAAGACACCTCTGCTCATTTCCTGTCCTGCTGGAGGACTCCTCTACTGTTGTGTTGGCTCCTAACTCCCCCTGAGTGGCTGCCCCTCCCTGGGTCCCTGTCACTAGTGGGTGGTGCCCCCCATGTTTGAAGGCTACCCTTAAGATCCTAGCAGTGTGAACACTGCTTTAGGCCCCTTTCACACGTCAGTGATTCTGGTACGTTTGTGCTTTTTTTTAAACGTACCAGAATCACTGACATACGCAGACCCATTATAATGAATGGGTTCTCACACATCAGTGATTTGCCACTGCACGTGTCTCCGTGGGGCGTACCCGCGTGTGCGTGATTGCCGCACGGAGACATGTCCATTTTTTTATGGCATCACTGATGTCCCACGGACCACGCAGTGGTGTGGTCCGTGAAACACGTGCCAGAAAAAAACGTGCTTTAAAAAAAAATCATTTTTACTCACCCGGCTTCAGCGGCGCTCTCTGCAGCCCGTGCAGTCTGCTGCTTCTGAGCCGGCTCATTACTGTCGCGCATATTCATGATGCACGACACAGCCGACCCAGAAGCAGCTGCTGCGGGGGTCAGCGCCGGCCGGATGCTGCACCGCGGGAGCGATCAGCACCATGGAGAGCGGGAACGCGCACAGGTGAGTTGATTTCTAAGTGCAATCACGGGCCACGGAGAACGGAGCCCGGATTGCACTTAGACAAGCCACGTGTGCCGTGATTCACGGCACACGGAGGGACATGTGCGTGTTTTACACGCCAGTGAAAAACGTCAGTGTTTTTCACTGACGTGTGAAACGGGCCTTAGAGACAAAAAAAGCAACATGTCATATACTGAAGCTACATAAAGAGAAACGTCCAGCTGCTACGACTATGAATGAATGAACAGTATAGAGCACCTGCTAAATGTTACTGCCAAATGGGTGTGGCTTGGGATATGGCTAAGGGCATGGTTAAAATTTGCCATGGTACATAACTTGTTCCTCTTTATGTTCTTCAAGAGTTGGGAAGTACAGCGCTACATACTGCACTATTATTCCTGTCGACACTGATGGAATCTGCTATGGAGGATCAAACACATGTGAACATGGTTTTATCCGGAGGAAGCTGCACATCGAGTTATATGGAGTAAAGGAGCCAGAACCAGCCGAGCGTGCACCGAATGGTCTTGCATACTGTCTTCTCCCAACCGTAAAGACAAATCTCCTAAGGACTGAGGAGCTGGTACATGAGACCTCAGTGTATCTGATTGATGAAGAAGCACACTTAATAATATTCATGTTACACCTCAAAGCTGTAGATGCCCTCACTAATTAGACTTTGGTAAGGGCATCAATAAATTGTCTTATTGTAATGGTCTTGCCGAGCAACAAGTTTGTTTTAAAGGTGTGTGTAGAAAGCCACAATGCCAGTCACTCAAGGGTTAATAGTATGGAACCCTGAGAGGGACTTTCTAGCCAATAAAGCATCAGTACTAAACAGCTATAGTAACTATGACAACTGTGCTGATGTCATAAACCAACACATCTATGTCATGGAAGATTCTGGAACAAAAGAGCATACGGCAGTAGGAGGCGCCATACTTGGATGTGTCTGGAGACCTGGGGCTTCATCACTCCAAGGGAGGAAGGGGACATCAACCTAGCCAGCCAGATCAGCCATACCGCCTAGCCAGCCAGATCAGCCATACCGCCTAGCCAGCCAGATCAGCCAAACCGCCTAGCCAGCCAGATCAGCCATACCGCCTAGCCAGCCAGATCAGCCATACCGCCTAGCCAGCCAGATCAGCCAAACCGCCTAGCCAGCCAGCCAGATCAGCCCAACTAACCCTAGCGATCAATGGGGTGACAGATGTTGCAGCCAGATCTCCCTCACGTCCGGTAGTAGCCGCCTTCACACTTATGTGTACGGTCTGGAGAGGCCGCATTAGGCTTTCTCCATTCGGTGCTTGCACAGGGCACCTGCTTTGACCTTCATTACTGTCTGTTTTCTATCGATGTAACTGTGTAACCTGTGACTATGTGATGTCACTGCTATCATATCTATAGTGGATGAGATTAGATTTCACTGTACATATGATACAATATACAAATTCTGATACTATTTTCTATGTGTTGGCATTAACCTTCTAAGCCCAAGGGAAGGGCAGTCCTCCAGCCATGGTTCCCTAGAGGTTTCCTCCACAGGGGGTTTTCCTCTCCTGAGCGCTGAAGGATGATTCTTCGTGAGTCGGAGGTTTGCCATTTTCAGTGTCTTTTGCATAGTAATTGGCTGATTCTAAATTTCAGACACTGAATGAAATAATGATAATGTGATTGGTAATAAAATTCGGTTTATTTATCATCCAATAAAAGTGTTCTGTGCGTTTCTTTCACAATCTTGGGTTGGAGGGATTTTCTTGGGAATCAGGATCCAATACTTATGACCAAGCCATGAAGCCAGATGTACAGTCAGAGCGCCTTTACCCTGCGCTGGAAGATCGGAGTAGAGATCAGAAGCATTACTGTATAAGTAGCACAAGCTGACGCTCATTGTGTGACACACATAATGGGGGGATTTATGAATAGTGTTGAAAGGTGTAGGGATGTATTAATATGCAAAGATGGTGAATTGTGCCACATTTCTCCACGTGTAACAAGATAAACTTGGAAAAACTTGTTTGTGAGGTTGGAAACATTTCAATTCAGAACAAAGTAATGTTTAAGTCTGCAGGAAGAGGAGCCATTTGCTCCTTTTTCTCTACTGGCCAGAGGATTCTTTGCCTCGTGACAGGACAATGACATTACTAAACAGTGAAGTAACAAGAGTCCAAAATTTACGCATGGCCCCTCAACTGCATGCTGATTAGATGTATGATCCCCTTGTAGTGTTATAAATCCTACAAAAACATACATTTGCCCAATGTAATATTGTCTCCTTCCTACTATAGTTTCCCCAACCCTGATACCTTTATTTAATAATGTTCACCATCCAGGGCCCCTTCCTGGTATAATAATGTCCATCATCTTGGGCCCCTTCCTGGTATACTGTCCACCGTCCTGGGCCCCTTCCTGGTATAATGTCCACTCTCCTGGGCCCCTTCCTGGTCTAATGTCCATCATCCTGGTTCCCTTCCTGATATAATGTTCACCACCCTTGGCCCCTTCCTGGTACAATGCTGATTATGTGACGAGACATTACCATTTTTCTAAATGAAGTCAATCAACATGATTTTGGTTTGGAATTTACCCCCCACTTAGTTCAGTCAATGTCAACTTTTTAGATCTATTTTTGTGATTTAGGATCATCTTGCCACCATGTGTTACTGCAAAGAGGTAGAGTCAAATAGTGTCATTCACATCCCTAGCTGCCACCTCCGGCCTGGAAAGGGGTGTTTCACACGTATTCAGTGGAACTGTACCTATTTGGATCATTTTGTCATGGAAGCTAAACATGAAGAACAAAGTTATTGCATACAGACAAATTATCTGATTCCCACACAATATTCAACACTTCTTTTTCTTAATGCAGTTAGTTTGTATTAAAAATAAAAAAAGATCCCTAAAACAGGGTTTCAGGCAGGGCCAGAATGGGACCAAAATTCAGCACTTACATTTGAGAGCACACAGACCCACTATTTGTAAATTCTTTAATTATACTTTTCTAGGTAGTGGAACTTACAGGTCAGTGTCACACTCTGTGTGGTTGATGTGTGTCGCCCCCGTGCCAGCAGCCGGTCGCTGCTCGGGCCCGGACCTTCAGGGGTGGTGGTTCGAGGGTCTCCAGACCCGGGGGTCTCACGGACATGCCGAATAAGTGGGGGGACGTAGATGTACAGGCTGAGCCGTATTAACCCCTTCACGACCAGCCGATTTTTCGCTTTCCGTTTTTTCCGCCATTCTTTTTCTAAGACACATAACTTTTTTATTTTTCAGTCAATATGGTCATGTGAGGGCTCATTTTTTGCGGAACGAGCTGTACTTTTAAATGTAACCATCAGTTTTACCATATAGTGTACTGGAAAACGGCAAACAAATTCCAAATGCAGAAAAATTGCAAAAAAAGTGCGTTAGCACTATGGTTTTTGAGATATTTTATTCACTGTGTTCTTTATATGGTAAAACTGATGTGTGGGTGTGATGCCTCAGTCAGTGCGAGTTCGTAGACACCAAACATGTATAGGTTTACTTTTATATAAGGGGTTAAAAAAAACAAATTGGAATTTTGTCTGAAAAAAGTGGCGCACGTTTTACGCCATATTCCGTGACCCGTAGCGTTCTCATTTTTCGGGATCTATGGCTCAGTGACAGCTTATTTTTTGCGTCTCAAGCTGACATTTTTAACGGTACCATTTTTGCGCAGATGCTACGTTTTGATTGCCTCTTATTGCATTTTGCGCAAAGGTTGTGGCGACAAAAAAACGTCGTTTTGGCGTTTGGAATTTTTTGGGCGCTACGCCGTATACTGACCAGATTAATTGATTTTATATTTTGACAGATCGGGCGTTTCTGAACGCGGCGATACCAAAAGTGTGTATATTTTTTATTTTTTTAACCCTTTAATTTTCAATGGGGGGAATGGGCGGTGATTTGAACTTTTAGGTTTTTTTGTTTTTTTTTTATTTTTTAAAACTTTTTTTTTAACTTTTTTTTTTTATTTTACTAGTCCCCCAAGGGGGCTATTGCGATCAGCAATCCGATCGCTCTGCAGTATCTGCTGATCACAGCTACACAGCTGTAAACAGCAGATACGCTCTCTTTCTTTTTCACTGTGCAGCGGGCACAGCGAAAGTGAAAGCAAGTCATGTTTAGTACATGAGTCATCACATGACCCTGTGCTACCATGACAACTATCGGAAGTCATGTGATCGCGTCACGTGACTTCCGGTATCGGGCGGTAAGTAAAAGTTTACCGCGATCGCGCTTATAATGGCGCTGTCACGTATTGACAGCGCCATTTAAGGGGTTAATTGGCACGAGCAGATAACGATTCTGCTCGTGCCTAGCAGGCACACATCTCAGCTGTGAAAATCAGCTGAGATGTGCGCCGATCGCGGCATGCTGCCGCCGGAGGACCGCGGGCAGTAACATTATGACATTTAAGACGTAATTTTACTGCCCGCGGTCGTTAAGGGGTTAAGTTTGTGACGCCACCCACGGTGTGTGGTGAGGTGGGACACCACCGCTGCTGTTACGGGGCACCCGAGTCAGATGTTGTGCAGCAAGTTGTTAACCCCTCCGTGGGCAGGGATGGCGGCCCCGGGACCCGATGGCTCTAGTGCAGGGGGAATGATGACCGCAGGGGGTGCTGGTGTACTCACTGTTAGTAAAACACACAAGTCTCTGGTAAACCAAGGTGGTGGTGGCCGGTGCCACGGCCGGTTGCGTTCGGGATCCCCCACCCGGCTGGTGGTCTCTATCTCTGTCCTCTGCACTGTTTTAGTAGAAATGACTTCCCAGTTTGAAATGTAGGAGTCTGCTCCCGGCTGGATGTGGCCTAAGGAGCCGTGCCCGCAGACGCTGGCCCGTGGGATCTATGGGCCCTGGCAGTGACCTCTTCTCCCTAATCGGTGGGCTGTTGTCTTCTATGAGGGACTTTGGGTGGGACAGGACTTCTAGTCCTGGCCTCAATTGGTTAATTAACCAGTTCCACTTGTTTCTGGCTTCAGGGTCCGAGTACCCCCTTTGTGCCACGGTTTCCGGGTTGGTTCCCCGTGTCGGTACCAGCGGGCTACAACCGTGGCCTGGTCCACCTCGGTTCCGCCGAGCCATCTTCCCGTCTCCTGCTGACGGAGACCACCGTCTGCCTCCTAGCCAAAGACACCAGGGCTCCTACCCTGGTACCTGTCAGTCAGCTTCAGGCCTGACACACAGGCCTGATCTCCACTCCACACTCCTCTGAACTTGAACTCTAAAACTCATCTGCTGCTTTTCCCACCCTGGGCTGTCTAGACCCCTGGGTGGGCGTGTCCCAACTGCCTGGTCATGCCCACTGGTGTGTCTGTCTGTCCCTAAGGGGGGGGTGACTAGAGTTTTCTGGTTGGCTGTGGGTTTCCTAATGAGGGGAGGTGTTATGCAGGGGCCTATTTGTGACTACCTGGTTTTGCCAGGGCGTCACAGATGAATAGTTCAACTATCTAGAAATCCAAATTAGGGAATGAATGCTTGTAGGAAGGCATATTCTCAACTAGCGACTTTCTAATTCTTTTAGGGGGTGTCTGCTTTATTTTGGAGGTAAACTTAGCAGTACATAGAGAATAATACATTTAAGCAGGTAATTAAAACCATTTCCTATGTATACACCACTATAGGACTAGTTCATCATGAGAATAGCAGATCAGATAAGATAATGTGCATCTGAAACAGTAACAAGATTAACATTAAATGTCGAAGTTCCAGAATGTGATGATGACATGATGATATTTGAATAAATGTTGATTTTATTTGTTCAAGAATAAATGTGGCATATTATTTATGGGAAAATACAAGACATCCCCTTATGATCTAGATACTGATCTAAAGGAGTCATTAGACACAGAGCACAAAGCTCCTCTCCAACTGCAGCCCATAGTGCCACCTACCACACGCCGGGCTGCAGTCTAGTGTGCCATCTTTTTATAATCAAAACTACCATCCAAGATTAAAAATTATGTACTGTATATATTGCAATCGGAGCTCTGCTATGCTGATGTGGCGCCCCTGCGGCCTCAGGCGCCACAGGGTACTGCACCTCACCCGAGGTGCAGAATTCATAGCGGATACGGAGGAAGTCGTCACCGGTAACAACCACAACTATTTCTGTTAATGTTGATAATTATGGCTTATAGCCAATGAAAACTCAAAAGTCATTATCTCAGAAAATTAGAATAATTACCACAAAACACTTGCAAAGGCTTCCTAAGCGTTTAAAATGGTCCCTTAGTCTAGTTCAGTAGGCTATACCATCATGGGGAAGACTGCTGACTTTACACACTCCACAAGGAGGGTAAATCAGAAAAGGCCATTGCTAAACAAGCTGGCTGTTCACAGAGTGCTATATCCAAGCATATGAATGGAAAGTTGAGCGGAAGGGAAACATGTGGTAGAAAAAGGTGCACAAGAAACCGGGGTAACCACAGCTTTGATTGGATTGTTAGGCTATATGCCCATGTTGCGTTCTGTCCCTGTAGAAATTTCTGCAGCCATTTGAACAGCACATGTGCGCTTCAAATCGCTGCAGAAACAGTCCATAATGAAAAGCCGATTTCATACGCTCTGGATGCAGCCTCTCCCATAGACAGAGCGGGACCTGCATCCAAAGCGCATGAAAGAAGTGACATGTTGCTTATTAGAAGGCAGCGCTTCGGCAGCAGCCAAAGCGCTGCGTTCTAATACGCAACGTGGGCATGGATTAGGCACAATCTTCATAGATTGTGCTGGAGACGCAGGACGCATGTGTGGAGACACGGGGCTCAGTGGGTGCTCTCGTCCACTAAAACCCGCCGCCTTTAGAAAGACAGCGTGGCTCAGGGCTCATCCCAACTGAACGCCGGCCTCCTTAACCGTGGGCGTAACACTACTCAGACAACACAGGGTGAGGGAACCACAATAATTAGACTTTATTGGATCCCCAAACAATTAACGGCACATAACACATAACCAGCAAAACACACAAATGTAGCAGGCAACAGAGTCTCACCCTTCCGCTGGCTCACCAGGGATTTAGAATGTCCATACCTCAGAGGTTCCAGGGCCACTTACTCCAGTCCAGCAGCACCCCGCTTTTGGCGGGCACCCACCGAGAAAGGAATAATGCCAGATTTAGGAAGCTGGCTGAGGTCTGCAAAGTCTGTAACAGGTGACTGAACTGTCCCAACCTGAGTGTCCTCCTTAGGTAGTCCTGGTTTGATGTTACAATCCTGGCAGCCGGAGTCGAAATCCCTAGGCTGTGGATATGGTCTACAACCAGAACCGGAGTCCCTAGATTGAAGCCATAAGATATCCCGATCCTCTAGTCAGCTCCGAAGAGCTTAGACTGGATCAATCAGCATCCATCAACCCCCTGGTGGCTTAAAGAAGTCCCTTTTATAGCCACAGCCTTCCACTTAGATACACTGCGTCCTCATCGATTGGTTGGATAAGAGCGCCTCTCCCATTGGATGAATCTCAAGCTGCATGGACAATGTTCTTCCAAATGATGTCTACAGAAAGACTGAAGATATCTACATGGAGTCTGCAAGTCACAGACTCAACAATTGCTACTAAGGTAATCACATTAGCAATACACAACTACAATACAATGGTTACTGGAAAAGTCTGGAGAACAATACGTCTGGCTTTCAGTGGCCAACACAATTACATTGAGTCAACAAGAGTCTTGTAAAAACAATGAGGGACTTCTCCCCCGTCTATAGACAATCTATCATGCTGTCTGGCTGAATTTTAAGAAACTTTAACCCATGAGAGTCCATGTCGTCACAGCATGCAGTTACGATGCAGTGCAGAACGCAGCGTAACTGCATGAAAATATGCTACGTGGGCACAGAGCCTTAAGAATGGTGCCATTCAAAAATTTGGGGGAGATTCACAAAGAGTGGCTTGCTGCTGGAGTCAGTGCTTCAAGAGCCATCACACACAGACGTATCCAGGACATGGGCTACAACTGTTGCATTTGTTCTGTCAAGCCACTCATGACCAATAGACAATGCCGGAAGCATCTTACCTGGGCCAAGGAGATAAAGAACTGGACTGTTGCTCAGTGGTCCAAGGTGTGGTTTTCAGATGAAAGTAAATTTTGCAATTCATTTGGAAATCGCGGTCCCAGAGTCTGGAGGAAGAGTGGAGAGGCCACAATCCAAGCTGCTTGAGGTCTAGTATGAAGTTTCCAGAATCAGTGATGGTTTGGGGAGCCATGTCATCTGCTGGTGTAGGTCCACTGGGTTTTATCAAGCACAGCCGTCTACCAGGACATTTTAGAGCACTTCATACCAACAAGCTTTTTGGAGATGACAATTTCATTTTCCAGCAGGACTTGGCACCTGTCCACACTGCCAAAAGTACCAATACCTGATTTAATAACCACAATATCAATGTCACTGTGCTTGATTAGCCCACAAACTCACCTGACCTAAACCTCATAGAGAATCTATGAGGTATTGCCAAGAGTTAAGGCCCTGTCACACGCAGAGATAAATCTGCGGCAGATCTGTGGTTGCAGTGAAATTGTGGACAATCAGTGCCAGGTTTGTGGCTGTGTGCAAATGGAACAATATGTCCATGATTTCACTGCAACCACAGATCTGCCAAAGATTTATCTCTGTGTGTGACGGGGCCTTAAGGCTAGGTTCACATTTCCGTCAATTTGTATCAGTCACAATCCACGGCTCTGGCAAACAACGAAATCCGTTTGGCGAATTCCGTTGTTCTTATATACTAGTATGAGTAGCGGATTGTGACTGATGATGCTGCGTTGCATCCTCCGCCCGACTGATCAGTCGTGGAACGACTGACCATCGGGCGGCAGGAACGCAGAGTGTAACGCTTTTTGAGCAGCGAAATCCGTAGGATTTCGCTGCGCCTGCTCTCTCTGGCTCCCTGCACACGTAACCAGGGTACACATCTTTGCTTAGTTACTTGATCCTTACCCTGGCTACATGTGCAGGGAGCCCGACACTTCCCCGCTCGTCTCTGCCCCCTCCCGCACTCCGCATGTACACACGCACACACAGCCACACTCACCTGTCCCCAGCCATGCAGTCCCCGGCACTGACGTCCTCAGCGGCATGGCCCCGCTCAGCTCTGCCTACCCCGCACTCTGCCCCCCGCACACATTCTCAGCGGCCGAATGATCAGCTGATCACCCGGCGGCCGGCTGCTGTGAGCGATCAGATGATCACCCGGCGGCCGGCTGCTGTGAGCGAACAGCTGATCACCCGACGGCCGGCTGCTGTGAGCGATCAGCTGATCACCCGGCGGCCGGCTGCTGTGAGCGATCAGCTGATCATTCTCTCTTTTACAACGGAGTCCGATAATGAATTCTAATTGTTGTCATCCGTTGTACAACGCATCAGTCACCACAAGCGTCAAGCAACGCATCTGACTAATGCAAAACAACGGAAATGTGAACCTAGCGTAAGATGAGAGACACCAGATCCAACAATGCAGACAATCTGAAGGCTGCTATCAAAGCTAACTGGGCATAACACCTCAGCAGTGCCACAGTCTGATCAACTCCATGCCACGCCGCATTGATGCAGTAATTCATGCAAAAGGAGCCCTGACTAAGTATTGAGGCATTTACTGTGCAGACTTTTCGGTAGGCGCCAACATTTCCAAGTTTAAAATAATTTTTTCAGTTGGTTTTATTTAATATTCTAATTTTCTGAGATAATGACTTTTGGGTTTTCATTGGCTGTAAGCCATAATCATCAACAGTAACAGAAAAAAACACTTGAAATAGATCCCTCTGTGTGTAATGACTCTATATAATATATGTGTTTCCCTTTTTGTATTGAATGATTGAAATACTGAACATTAACTTTTTGATGATATTCTAATTTATTGAGATGCACTTGTATACAGTGTGTCACACCCAGCTGTGTTTGTAATGTGAGCAGCGCTGTGTTTGTAAGAGTATTTAATGTATACAGTGGTTCCACCCATATCCTATCCACCTCCATTAACTTGAGAACGGCGGCAGCTATAGGCATAGAAGTGGTGTCTAGGTATAGTAAAGTAGCCATGCGCTACGCAATGAAACCACCTATAGCGCCACCTGGTGGAAAACGGAGTTAGCATTGTTATCTCGAAAACGAAACGAGATAGAAAAAGAAAAGTGAATTACAAAGTTGTAGGGCATCATCAATTCAATATGAATCGACAAATTGCATACAGAAATGCTATGATTAGAATGTGTAAAACGCACAAGGCTGCGGACGTGAAGCAATATCTCATGGAGACCTTCCTACAAGTCATTGGGTATGGTGGCTGTGTGGAGTGGCCTCCATGCTCACCTGACCTGACCCCATTGGACTTCTTTCTGTGAGGTCACATCAAACAACAGGTGTATGCAACCCCTCCCCCAACATTGCAGGACCTACGATGACATATCACAGATGCTTGTGCAAATGTGACGCCCTGGCAAAACCAGGTAGTCACAGACAGGCCCCCGCATAACACCTTCCCTCACTTAGGAAACACACAGCTGACCTGAAACCCTAGTCAACCCCCTTAGGGAACGATAGACACACAAGTGGGCGGGACCAGGCGGTTGGACACGCCCACCCAGGGGTCTAGACAGCCTGGGGCGGGAAAACAAGTAGTTCAGTTTGGAGTTCAAGTGGAGAGGAGTGTGGGCTGGAGCTAGGTGTTGCTCCAGCAGAGGAAGTTCAAGTTGAACGGTGCCAGGGTCGGAGCCCTGGTGCCTTGGCTAGGTGGCAGACGGTGGTCTCCATCAGCAGGAGACGGGAAGATGGCTCGGCAGATCTGAGGTGGACCGGGACAGGGTTGTAGCCTGCCGGTACCGACACGGAGAACTGACCCGGAAACCGTAGCACAGAGGGGGTACTCGGACCCTGAAGCCAGGACCGAAACCAGCGGCCTAGCTAATTAACCGATTGAGGCCAGGATTATAGGTCCTGTCCCACCCAAAGTCCCTAATAGAACACAACAGCATACCTCCCAACCGTCGCGGATACAGCGGGACTATCACGCTTTGCATTGTTTGTCCCGATGCCACGGGCGGGAGGGCTGTATCCCGGGCTCCGCCCCCCCACTCTCTCCCCGCCTCGCTGTTTTTCCCTCCTACCATCCTAACACGTGACGTGAGTATAACAGAGCGGAGCGCGCTGCCCGAAACTAGTCTCTGTCTGCTCTGTGCTGCTGCTAAGGTATGAAAACCGAATCTCCGCAGCGCTGATTCCCCCCCCCGGCTGGACCGTGAGATCCTCAAGCTGTTTCTATGACTCACTGTGTCCTTATCTATCGTGTGTGCCTGCCCTGCAGCATTGAGAATCAAACAGTGTTTGCTTCTCAATGCTGCAGGCACACCACGGTAGATCAGGACAATGGGGAGAGGACAGTGTACTTACCACTGACTTGTGTCCTCTCCTGCAGGTGCACAGCACTGGCCGGTAATATGCAAAGATAGAAGCATTGGTAATGCTTCTATCAGCTACCGACCACTGATCCCCTGCCTGGCAGAGCTGCTGTTCACACATCAGTTTTTTCCCAATCAGGCACAATCTCCTTTGTGCCTGATGCAACGGATCCGTCTCAGATTGTGAAAAAACTGATGCGACGGATCCGTTTGTTTTTTTTTATGCTGAGAGAGACCCCACACGCACACACGCAGGCACTACCTCGCACGCATCATCACCGCACACGCCAGCACTACCCAGCACGCATCATCACCGCACACCTCTGCACTACCACACCCATCATCACCGCACACCCCTGCACTACTCAGCACGCATCATCACCGCACACCCCTGCACTACCTCGCACGCATCATCACCGCACACGCCAGCACTACCCAGCACGCATCATCACCGCACACGCCAGCACTACCCAGCACGCATCATCACCGCACACGCCAGCACTACCCAGCACGCATCATCACCGCACACCCCTACACTACTCAGCACGCATCATCACCGCACACGCCAGCACTACCCAGCACGCATCATCACCGCACACGCCAGCGCTACCCAGCACGCATCATCACCGCACACGCCAGCACTACCCAGCACGCATCATCACCGCACACGCCGGCACTACCCAGCACACATCATCACCGCACATGCAGGCACTACCCTGCACGCATCTTCACTGCACACAACCCGGCATTACCTCAGTGACGTCACCGCTGACAGCGCGACTCCCTTCAGTTGCTGCGTGGAGCTGATAGAGAAAGGCGGTGTTCTACTGCCGTTCCTGTCAGCTTCATGTAGTAGAGCTGAGAGCGTCGCGGGACCTCTGTGGATTACGTCGGACCTGGAGGGGTATTTGCTGATTTTAATAAAATGGTGAAAGAGGGTGTTTTTTTGTCTTTTATTCCAAATAAAGGATTTTTTTGGGTGTATGTGTTTATTTACTTTCACTTACAGATTAATCATTGGGGGTGTCTCATAGACGCCTGCCATGATTAACCCCTTATTACCCCGATTGCCACCGCACCAGGGCAATTCGGGAAGAGCCGGGTAGAGTCCCGGGACTGTCACATCTAATGGATGCGGCAATTCCGGGCGGCTGCTGGCTGATATTTTTAGGCTGAGGGGCTCCCCATAACGTAGCGCTCCCCATCCTGAGAATACCAGCCTTCAGCCGTGTGGCTTTATCTTGGCTGGTATCAATATTGGGGGGAAACCGCACGCCGTTTTTCTTGTAATTATTTATTTATTTTACTGCACAATATAGACCCGCCCACTGGCGGCTGTGATTGGTTGCAGTGAGACAGCTGTCACTCAGCGTGGGGGCGTGTCTGCCTGCAACTAATCATAGGCGCCGGTGTGCGGGAAAAGCAGGGAATACGAGATTGAATAATAAGCGGCCGGCATTTTCAAATCAGGAGAAGCCGTCGGAGCAGTGTGACAGCCGTGCAGCCCTGCGCCGGTGATCGGTGAGTGGGTGAGAGTGAGTGAATGAGTCAGTGAGTCAGTCAGTGAGTGAGAGAGTTTGAGAGAGAGTGAGTGATTGATTGATTTTCTGACAAGCAATGAATTTTTATCACTTCTGGGCATGCTCAGAAGTAAAAACCGGAAACGGTACATGCTTCCGGCATTTGAAGCATGACACCGTATCCGGCTCGCATAGACTTTCATTATGCACCATGCCGCACCCGGCGCTAGGCACTTTTTTTGCCGCTGGCAAAAAACGTTCCTCTCTGCGTCCTGTGTGGCCACCGGAGTGACGATTTTTGCCGCCTCAGGCAAAAACCGGATCAAACGCAAGTACATGCGGCACAATCCGGCGCTAATAAAAGTCTATGAGGAAAACTACACCCGGCGGCAAAAAAACCCCAGATGCGTTTTTTCCGCAAGGCGCCGGATTGTGCCGCACAGCAAAAACCTGATGTGTGAACATACCCTTAGCTGCACACCCTGTTCAGCTCTCTTCCTAGGTCCTAGCTGCCTGCACACCCTGTTCAGCCCTCCTCCTGGGTCCTAGCTGCCTGCACACCCTGTTCAGCCCTCCTCCTGGGTCCTAGCTGCCTGCACACCCTGTTCAGCCCTCCTCCTGGGTCCTAGCTGCCTGCACACCCTGTTCAGCTCTCCTCCTGGGTCCTAGCTGCCTGCACACCCTGTTCAGCTCTTCTCCTGGATCCTAGCTGCCTGCACACCCTGTTCAGCTCTCCTCCTGGGTCCTAGCTGCCTGCACCCCCTTTTCAGCTCTCCTCCTGGGTCCTAGCTGCCTGCACCCCCTGTTCAGCTCTCCTCCTGGGTCCTAGCTGCCTGCACACCCTGTTCAGCTCTTCTCCTGGATCCTAGCTGCCTGCACACCCTGTTCAGCTCTCCTCCTGGGTCCTACCTGCCTGCACACCTTGTTCAGCTCTCCTCCTGGGTCCTAGCTGCCTGCACACACCCTGTGCAGCTCTCCTCCTGGGTCCTAGCCGCCTGCACACCCTGTTCAGCTCTCCTCCTGGGTCCTAGCTGCCTGCACACCCTGTTCAGCTTTCCTCCTGGGTCCTAGCCGCCTGCACACCCTGTTCAGCTCTCCTCCTGGGTCCTAGCCGCCTGCACACCCTGTTCAGCTCTCCTCCTTGGTCCTAGCTGCCTGCACCCCCTGTTCAGCTCTCCTCCTGGGTCCTAGCTGCCTGCACACCCTGTTCAGCTCTCCTCCTGGGTCCTAGCCACCCGCACACCCTGTAGTTAACTCCCTGCCTGTTCTGCACATTGCTGATCTGTGTTGGCTCAGAGCGATCACGGACAGCTTCTGCAGTTTCAGTTTGCTGGATGGGTGTAAATGGGGAGTGGATGTGGGTGTGGCCGTTTGTATAATGGGCGTGGTTAGGGGTGTGGCCTAAAATTGCCGCGCCGCAAACTTTGTCCCTCTTTCCCTTCTTTAAAAGTTGGGAGGTATGCAACAGCCCACCGATTGGGATAGACGGCCACCGCCAGGGCCCATAGATCCCACAGGCCAGCGTCTGCGGGCACGGCTCCTTAGGCCACATCCAGCCGGGAGCAGACTCCTGAGTTCCAGACCAGGTGTTAAGGTGAACTCTTAACCAGAGATCACTAGTTGCCTACTGCCTGGTCTAATTGGTGTGGGTCGAGTGCATGCTTGAAAAATGAGATCAGACACAGTTGGATATTCATCTTTCCTCGACAGAAGTCAGCCCATGCTCTGCTTTATTACAACTGAGCTTGCTCTGATATAACCTTGCAAAGGGGCATGTCCGGATGTGTTCATTGGTCAGTGGGTCGAACAATGTGTTAGTCCATGAGCTGATTGGTAGGCGTCATTGTAGGCGGGGCTATGACATCATTGGATGGATCCATGGTGATGGTGAAGGGAGGGACGTCATCTGGTGGATCCATGCTGGATGGTCTGGTCTGTAATGTCATCTGATCTTTGGTTTGGTCTTCCCTTATATGGAGGTCTTCTTTCATCTGGACATTCCTTGCATTCCAAGCAAGGTGTGGAGAAACAGGCAATGACAGCCACCTTTATATCTGTGTCATGCATATGATCTGAAACCTGAATTATGTAAGGCAAATCGACATATTTCCCACAATGCTCTATGTCCAGAGGTTAATTAAGTATTTCATTTTATGGCTCTCCTCAACACAGGCAGTCCACCATTCACAAAACTAGTGCAGAGGAAAAGGACAGTGACCACCAGCCTGGGTGGGGGCCTGAATGCAACCGGCCGCAGCGGCTGGCCGCCAGCACCTTTGGTTTACCAAAAGACTCGTGTGATTCATTTACTGTGAGTATCCAAACATCCCCCTGCTTGCTCAGGCGCGCTGGCCCTTGCCATCGCCATACCCTGCACAAAGACACTGGGTCCCGGGGCAACCATCCTTACCCACGGAGGGGTTAACATCTAGCTGCCACTACACCTCCCCCGGGTGCCCCACAACAGCAGCGGTGGTGTCCCACCTCACAACAAACCGTGGGTGGCGTCACGAACTTAAAACGGCCTAGCCCGTACATCTATGTCCCCCCTTTTATTCGGCGTGTCCGCGAGACCTTCAGGTCCGGAGACCCTGGAGCCACCCCCCTAGAAGGTCCGGATCTGAGCAGCAGCGGCTGCTGGCACGGGGGCGGCACACAAACGTGCCACCTACCATATTGCACAACGTGCAGCAAGATACAGTATGCTGTCCAGAGTCCAGATGTGCATTGCAGCTGACGGTGGCCACTTTGAGCATCAAAGTTAAATGAGCGCCATATGCGTGACCAGCTTTCAATGTTTTGGGGGGTCATGGGTTTCATATCACAGCATTTCTGTATGCAACGTGTCGATTTGTACTGAATTGATGATGCCCTACAATTTGTTAATTCACTTTTTTTCTCTATCTCATTCCGTTTTCAAGATAAAAATGCTAACTCCGTTGTTTTCCACCAGGTGGCGCTATAGGTGGTTTCATTGCGTAACGCATGGCTACTTTACTATACTTATGTAAGGGGTGGGCAGACCCCTTACAAGGAGGCACAGTTTTCCCCGGGAAGTTGTTAATGCTGATGTTATTTAATAAAAATGTTTTTACTGTTTTAGTGGGTTCCCCTAGTGGCCGGGTGGGACGGCTGTCCCCATAGAAACAGGGCAGGAGAAAGGAGGAGCCGGCAGTAGAAGGGGGAGGGAGAGTGTGTGTTAGAGAGAGGAGTGAGTCTGAAGGCAGTTGAGTCCGGGACGGGAGAGAAGAAGCAGAAGGGGCAGAGTGTGGGAGCTGGGTGGACAGGAAAGCGAAGAAAAAGAAGAGAAGAAGTGTCCTCAAGGGTGAAGCAGTATTGGTGTGGGTCCAGTCTGTGTTAGCCGGAGTGGGAGCCTAGGTGAAGTGGAGTAGCCGGGCACATCCCCACTAGAGGAGACGTCCAGAAAAGGTTTTCCCCCAGCAGAAGTTGTGAAACCATCTGATTACTGCCTTTGTCATGAAGAAGTGTACAATAAACATGCCTTCTGGTTCAACCGACCTACGTCTGCAAAGTGTTTGTACATCTGACGGCGTTATCTGCACCACCACACTCTGCCCCACCAAGTCATCTCCTGTCCCAATAGTGACGGCGGAGCCAAGGGTAAGCCTGACAGAAAAAGGGGCCACGACTACAACCCCCGAGGCACCCCTGGCACCCCGTTACATGTGGTGTAGGCGGCAGGATCCGGATTATTGGCGAAGGGTCCCGATCCCATGGTGGGAAGAACAAGTGGTGCCTGAGGCGTTGGACCGGGCACGAGATGGTGGCAAGATGGCCGCCGTCTTCATAGACACAGTGAGCGCGTGAAGAATTGGCGCCAAAAGAAGAGCCTGGGGCTGGCCGGTGAAGAAAAAGAAGTGCGGAGTGCACCGCTCAAAGAGGGGAGGTGCTGGCCCCAGGATGCTGTTGAAGACATGTGAAGTGGGCGGCGTTACAGAAAAAAAGAAGAGCCGCCTCAGCCGGGTCGATTTGATGTGCGAGACTGGGGGTGGAGTGTATCCAAGAGCGGGAAAAGAAGGCCCGCCTCCACCTTCTCCAGCATCTCCACTGTCCCCGGCGCCATTGCAAGAAACGCCAACTCAGAGACTGACTCCGAGCAAGATGGAGACCCCGAGAAAACAGCATGCTGCAGTGGGCGCGCTGGTAGCAACCGGTCTGGGGAGAGGACGCCCGAAGCAAACTGCGGCCGCAGAAGGACTTACCCTTACCCTACCGGCTGTGCCAGGAGGACCGGAGCGGGCCACACAAGTTACATGGGTCACTACCTGGGATGCCGCGACTGGTGAGACCTCGACTGAAGTCCGGGCCACCTACAAGGCGCAGCTACAGCCGGGAAACAAAGTCCTGGGAACTCCACACCAGTGTCCGGAGGTGTTCCCGCCAGTCGAGGTGGGATCTCCAACTCACACAGCAGTTCTGGCCCCGGAAGAGCAACATGCCCGGGAGCTAGAAGAAGACGAGTGGGGATTCTTCTGGGACCCAGTGAAGCCGTCGCCCCTGACTCAGCGAAAGTCCCCATCGCCTGAACCCGATCCGGTGCAGGAGAGATTACTGGCCGAGACCGTGGCCCGCGAGATGATGGCCGGTCCCCTCAGCGACGAGTTTGAACGGCAGTGCACTGTAGGCACCGTAGTCAAATTTAACCAGAAGGAGGGCTATGGATTCATTGAAGATGAAGAGACCGGAGACCATTTTTTCTATAACCGGGTTAACCTGGACACTGAGGGCTTACCACAACACCTTCATACGCTGTACCCGGGAGAAAAGGTGAAGTTCCGGAGAGAAGTGGGATGCCGGGGCCTATTCGCCGTAGGAGTGACCCGGATGCCCACTACACAAGAGGCCGCACAGTGGCAACAAGAAATCGAATGGGAGGAATGCCAATACCGGAGACGCACTCAACCGAGACCGGTGCTGGCTGATATCTCCCGGCCGAGAACCACGCTGGCGGTATCGCCCGAAGTCAAGACAGGACTGGGTGCTGACACCGAGAAGGGAATGCCGGCGGTGTTGGCAATTCACCAGAATCTGGTCACACACCCGGTGATTGTCGTGGGCAGTCCCCAGCCGTCCCGTTCAGCGACCCCGTCACCCCCGTCGGGGGTTGAGGAAGCAAAACCGGAGACAGAGGCGCCAGAACCACCCGTCAACTACGAACCGTTCCGGAGGCTGCGCCGCTTGCCAGGTCAGTCCCTTTCTGATTATGTGAGGGCTCAGCGGGCCGAATGGCAGCGCGCTTACCATCCCGAGTGACCCGTAATGACCGGAGGTAATGGAACTGTTCATGTTGAGTACCGGCAGTGTTCATAGAGCCGGAAAAGTTTCACGGTTTGCAACCATGTTCAAGCTACGAGCCCGGAACGAGCCTGATGCTGGACTGAGCCAGGGGCTCCCTCTGTGTTGTTAAGGAAGACTTTATTGTTCGTGTTCCTGCCTTCAAAGACCGGGAGCGCCTGTTATAGTCTCCGGGCAGAAGATCAACAAAGACCGGGAGTGCCTGCTGACGGCCTCCGGGCACTCTGTCTACAAAGACCGGGAGCTCCCAGGAGGGACTCCGGGCGCAGAACTTGTGCGCTCAGTGGTTGACTTTGTTTATGAAAGTTTTATTCCAAGTTTGTCTTGCTGCTAAATTGTGTTTTCCAGGGTCGAGCATTGCCGGGAGGCTTAGGCAGAAAGAGGGGAAGAATGTAAGGGGTGGGCAGACCCCTTACAAGGAGGCACAGTTTTCCCCGGGAAGTTGTTAATGCTGATGTTATTTAATAAAAATGTTTTTACTGTTTTAGTGGGTTCCCCTAGTGGCCGGGTGGGACGGCTGTCCCCATAGAAACAGGGCAGGAGAAAGGAGGAGCCGGCAGTAGAAGGGGGAGGGAGAGTGTGTGTTAGAGAGAGGAGTGAGTCTGAAGGCAGTTGAGTCCGGGACGGGAGAGAAGAAGCAGAAGGGGCAGAGTGTGGGAGCTGGGTGGACAGGAAAGCGAAGAAAAAGAAGAGAAGAAGTGTCCTCAAGGGTGAAGCAGTATTGGTGTGGGTCCAGTCTGTGTTAGCCGGAGTGGGAGCCTAGGTGAAGTGGAGTAGCCGGGCACATCCCCACTAGAGGAGACGTCCAGAAAAGGTTTTCCCCCAGCAGAAGTTGTGAAACCATCTGATTACTGCCTTTGTCATGAAGATGTGTACAATAAACATGCCTTCTGGTTCAACCGACCTACGTCTGCAAAGTGTTTGTACATCTGACGGCGTTATCTGCACCACCACACTCTGCCCCACCAAGTCATCTCCTGTCCCAATAGTGACGGCGGAGCCAGGGGTAAGCCTGACAGAAAAAGGGGCCACGACTACAACCCCCGAGGCACCCCTGGCACCCCGTTACACTTACACACCACATCTATGCCTATAGCTGCCGCTGTTCTCAAGTTAATGGCGGTGAACAGGATATGGGTGGACACACTGTATACATTAAATGCTCTTTACACAATACACACATTACAAACACAGCTCTGCTTACATTACAAACACAGCTCTGCTCACATTACAAACACAGCTCTGCTCACATTACAAACACAGCTCTGCTAACATTATAAACACAGCTCCGCTCACTTTACTGTGTATGCATTCTCAATTTCCACCAGTATGGTAAACAGGTTTCAATGATTGAACTGATAGCATAGCAGAGCTGGGAATGCAATGTACAGGCTGCAGAACACAGGTTTTGCTTATTAATGATTCTGCGACACAGAATCCCATTCTCCTTCTTTACTGTACAACATGCAGCAGCTTCCAGTTTGTGGATTTTCTATTTCAACTCCCTCACCTACCACCACGGAAAGAAGCAACACACTGTCATTACTCCCTCCTCCTGACTACCCAACTAACTGTCAAGACAGTGAAGATGCCTTGCTGGTGATGCTACAGAGGTAGAGGAGGAGCCGCGGCTTCACCTCCTCCTGTGGTTTCGGATCACAAGTGTCACCAGAGTGAGCGCCCATAGCAGGGGTCGGAATTGCCAGAATTGCCAGATGGCCAGTCCGGCCCTGGTTTCAGGCCTTTGACATGATAGTTTTACCATTGGATGCAGCTCAAGTAGTAATCTGTACAAACTCATCGGCACACACAGACTTTTTGCTTGTACGGAAAATACTAAAGAGTCCATTTGTGTATGTGCATTTCACCATCTCAATATATTGCATTACTGACTACAGGGGCTTGGCCTAACAGAAGGAGACATCTGCATCCCTGCAGGTACGGATGGGATTTGGAGGAATGACTCCACGATCATGTTATCACCTGATGTTCTAATTTTAATAGATGTGAATAAAATCCGTGACTTTGATTTTTAGATGAACGCTTCCCTCCAGCTTCCGGTTGGAATTCTTTAGGATAGAAACGTCGCAGTGATTTCTTTTGTGAAAGGACAATACTCAGCAATACCCAACCCCTGCACCTCATACACCTTCCCCCTTGTAATAGGGAGAGTCTAACCCAGGGGCGGGCACCTAATTTTCACATGGGGTCGCATGCGAAATTGGGATGGTTTTAGAGGGCCGGGCCCGGACTAATATAATTAACTCAGTTCTACCCAATATTATATATAGTATATACAGTGTGTCCACCCATATCCTGTACACCGCCATTAACTTGAAAACGGAGGCAGCTACAGGAATAGAAGTGGTGTCTAGGTATAGTAATGTAGCCATGCGCTACACAATGAAACCACCTATAGCGCCACCTGGTGGAAAACAATGGAGTTAGCATTTTTATCTTGAAAACGGAACGAGATAGAGAAAAAAAGTGAATTACAAATTGTAGGGCATCATCAATTCAATACAAATCGACACCTTGCATACAGAAATGCTATGATTAGAATGTGTAAAACTCACAAGGCTGTGGATGTGCAGTGATACCTCATGGAGACCTTCCTACAAGTCATTGGATATGGTGGCTGTGTGGAGTGGCCTCCACGCTCACCTCACCTGACCCCATTGGACTTCTTTCTGTGAGGTCACATCAAACAGAAGGTGTATGCGACCCCTACAAAGATTCAATGAAAATATGGAGGACCTAATTACATCATTATTTAATGATGAGATGATGAACTTTAATGAACTTGTGATTGTTCACTTTAGAAAATTGTCAACTTTTACAATGCTTAAAAAACTAACATCACATCTTGACCGAAAATAGCACGTTTTTCAAAGTTTTGCTCCCCGGCATATGATCATGTGGTGCCCTGGACTAGCCAGGTCGTCACAGGTAACATACATACACCCCCACCCCCACTAGACAGTAACATTAGCCAAACATAAAATCCTTGTTGCCTCCCTCCAGTGTCTGATATCCACACCAGGTAGGGCAGAGCCAAGCGGTTGGCCCCACCCACCGAGGAGTTCACAGGCCTGGAAGCAGGAAAAGTGACAGTTGAGTTCAGGAGGTTGAAGTGAGAGGAGTAAAGTGGAGAGTGTCTGGGTTTGTGGCCCAGGCACTGACAACAAGGTTGGCAGACGGTGGTGGCCGTCTGCAGGAGTGGTGAATCAACGCGGAACCATAGGACCGGGGTCGGGCGTCGGCCCGCCGGTACCGATAGGGGAGCGAAGTGAAGCCAGCACACACAGGCAGGGCCATTGGACCCCGACTAGGCTTGGAGTCGCCGTCAACAGTCAAATCCGAGTGTGACAGGAACCCCAGGGGTTTCCTAACAGCTAAAGACCCGTTAGAAGGCAACCGTCCGCACCGTGAGGGTATACAGCTACCGCCTAAGGCTAGAGTCCCAAGGGCCAGCGCCTGCGGGCAAACGGGCTCCTCCGGCATCCATACACCGGGGAGCGGACTACCGTTGGGGATCCATCGTAGTCAAACAAGTGCACAAAGGTGCAGGGAAAGACAACCATCATCACCTGTCGGGGAGAGACACTGCAGCTGGCTGCGGGACCCGTCCATCCAGCCGTTTGGTTTACCGAGGACTTTGTGCATCTCTTACTGAGTGAGTACACCCGTGCCATCCGGCACCGCGCCACGCTGTCCCTGCAACCCTGCACTTCACCCACCCTGCCTCCCCGTCACACCACTGGGCCCCGGGACCACCGACCCCTACCCACGGAGGGGGAAAACAACATCCCAGCTGCTCCCTAACATTGCTCCCGGGATCCCAGTCACCAGCAGCGGTGGTGCCCATCTTCACCACAACCCGTGGGTGGCGTCACGGACTAAATCCCCCAAAACCAACCACCCTTTTCACTCACGGGCGAGGAGCGCTGCTCGAGTCCCCGGATCCGGCCCACCGCTCGAGCCACCGAGCAGCAGCCGCAGCAGCGCCAGACCCGAGCGTTAGCGAGCGCAGCGGTGGCGTCCTCCCCGCCCGCGACAATCAGATGTGGATATGACTTGTATATAACCATCCTGTATCCACACTTACTGGATGCACGCTACATATTTATGTGCTCATTAAACCACCTCAAAAGGAGCCTTAAGAGAAGATCTCTCTGCGGTCATGGATTCTGGCAGATACTGCTACATGGCAGGTACAGTATGTGGAGTCCAGCTGCAGCGCCTCCCTCGCGCCCATGGGCATGCGCTCAGGCCCTTTAATGGCTGCAGGGTGCGGGGGAGGGAGCGCGTGGTACTTGATGTAACTCCGGTACCACTTGCAGTTACGGGCTTTTCTCTGCGCTGACTCTAGATACCAGACCTGCTATAGTTATGTTAATTTGAGCTCCGCATAGAGCCGATGCTGGGAGCACCTCAATCAAGTGTCTGCTCTCATCACCTATGCGGACACTGACAGCTTGGGGCCCCTGTGCAAGAATTGTACCTTGGCCCCCCCCTTGTCGCGGATGCCTGCCCAGCTTCATGCCCCGAGGTGTACACCAATAAGGAGGGAAGATGATGGGGACAGTAGTAGGATGCATGTTGTGACGCCACCTGTGGTATGCGGTCAGGGATTCAGCTGTCGCTGACCTCCGGAGCGGATGGTAGTAGCAGCCAGAGAAGGTATCACTCTCCACAGGTGGAGCGGGCCCCGGGGAGGATGATGAGGGGAGTAGCCATGACGTTTGAGAGCTGAGGCGCGGGGCTGGTAATCAACAGTTAGAGTCCGTGTCTGCGGTTCCTGGTGTCTTTATGTCGCGGGCGGAGGAGGGGACGCTGTGCTCTCCCACTGCTCGGGTCCGGCTCGCTGCTGCTGCTGCTCGGTGGTGGCTCGAGCGGTTTGCCGGATCCCGGGGACTCGAGCGGCGCTCCTCGCCCGTGAGTGAAAAGGGGATTTGATATTGGGTATTTATTGTCCGTGACGCCACCTACGGTTGTGGTGATTGTGTGGACACCACCGCTGCTCTAGATGGGGCTCCCGGGGACGGTGACAGGGAGCAGCTTGGTTGTTATTCCTCCCCTCCGTGGGTAGGGGGTTGTTTTGTCCCGGGGCCCGGTGATGAGGGTAGGGATAGTTGGTGGCGGCGGGTTACGGGGCCTGGCGCGGTGCAGGGTCGCGGGGGGCAGCGCTGTGCCGCACGGCACGGTGGTACTCACTCAGCCTGAGATGATGACACAGTTCTCCGTAAAACACACGGCTAGAAAGACGGTTCCCACGGACGGCTGCTGTTGCTTTTCCCCGGTAGGTAACGGTGACTGTCTCTTCCCTGCACCTAAGTACTGTGATGGTAGCGGTGGATTCCCACCGGTAACCCGCTCCCCGGCTTAGATATGGGCCGGAGGAGCCCCTCTTTGCCCGCAGGCGCTGGCCCTGAGAAACTGGTGCCTTGGCGGTGGCGGTGTCTCCCCTTCACGGTTGGACGGTTGCCTTCAATCGGGACTTAGTTGTTTAGAGACCCGGAGGTCCCCTTCACTGACGGATTTGGCAAATTCACGGCGACTCCAAGCTTTGCCGGGATCCGAAGGGCCCCTGCCAATGGTGCTGGCTTCTCCTTGTGTACCGGTCCGGTACCGCCGGGCCACCACCCGTCCACGGTCCTTTCGGCAACTCCGGTCAGCCTCCACTGCAGACGGTCACCGCCGTCTGCTAACCTTGCTGTCTCGGTCCGGGGCACACACCCGGACCAACTTCAGGCTTCTCACTGTCACTTCACCTCTTTACTCTGCTCCTCTACACTTAACTCCTCTCACTTCCTCTCTCCAAACTCATTTGCCTGTTTACCCCTCCTCCAGGACTGTGAACTCCTCGGTGGGTGGAGACCAACCACCTGGCTCCACCCCCTGGTGTGGACATCAGCCCCTGGAGGAAGGCAACAAGGGTTTCTGGTCTAGCCTTGATGTGCCTAACCGGGGTGTAGGGTGTGGTGATGTCGTTACCTGTGTCCCCTGGCTTGTCCAGGGCGACACATTCCCCCTTAGCAAAATGCAGACCGTCCGCGGGCTGCCCGTCCAACACCGGTTTTATTTTTCTGAAAAAGATAAAAGATAACACAATACAAGTATAAAAACATCATCCCACAATGGGAAGTACTTTTCTTTAACGTTATTAATGGTAAACGGTTACGGCTTTCCGCTCTCACCCACCCAAGTAACCTGGCCCTGATGCTGCCCCTAAGAAACAGTCAGCACCCCTTGACCCCAGTCCAGCACCAAGTTACCCGAGCGGGATCTGTCCTTTCCAGGGGACCCACGTCCATGGGGAGCCCCTGGAACCCCCAGAGGGTAGCCACCGGTTCCTGTGGTGGCTGGGCCCCAGCCTGCTCCACTGCGGGCCCTCCCTCCAACCTGCCTCTCCGGAGGCAGTAACGGTAAGCTGCAACCAAAAACATTTTATTTACAACCCACAAGTTTGTGGTTGCCCTGCAAGTTCTCAGGCATGTTCATTTTTCAAACGGTCCCCACGGGGACAACGGTGCCGGCCACAACCGGTTTCAAATCCCTTTTGCAGACAATTAGGTGAATCTTCACGGTACTCATTTTACTTATCATTTTCCAAACTTGCAAACTTTTAAACTTTAAACACACACAGGTGGTCCCAACGGGGACGGTGACAACTGTGCTCCGCTGCCCTACTCAGAATCCTCGGCATCATCTGAGGGAGGGGGTGCGGTGCTCACACGGGCCTCCTGGCTGCCCCTCAACTTTGCATCCAGAGCAAACCACCCCCTCTCCCCACAGTGCCGGGTGTACTGTACCAGATCTCCTGGCATCAGGTTACGGCCCGGGTGCTCCTCCGGCAAGTCAGCGTTCACATCCCGCCGGGCCACAAAAACTTCGGCCTCCAGGCCCGGTTCATAAATGAATCCATAGCCCCGGCGTACATCGAACCGCCTCACCTGCCCTTCATACAGGGGGCCCCGGACACGGAAAGTTGCCTGACGGAGGTTCTCTTTCTCCCGGATTGCACGGGCCACCAACTCCGCCTTCTTCCTCTCCCTCTCCTCGATTTCTGGGCCCAACGGCACCAGCTCCCTGTCCCAATATGGTGCTGCTGCGAGCTCCGGCGCACGGGTCGGGCCCCGCGAGACCTTTTGAACACTGCCCACTGCTGGTGATCTGGGCGGAAGGTCCCGCGGTGACTTGGCCTTGGGTGCTGCCTTGCAGCGGCAACCCGGCGCAACCTCAGCCGAGGTATGGGGGATGGGCACAGGGGCTTTTCTCTGCTGGGCCTTCGGCACGGAGCGGGCTATCGGCTCCGGCTCGGGGAACTTCTCTGTAGATGCCTCCGGTTCAGGCTTCGGGGCTTTCCACGGCAGCACCTCCGGTTGGCTACGGGCTCCGGCTACAGGTCGGTCCGCCTGGGCGGACATGCTGGGTATCGCTACCGGTTGCGGTTGTAGCGGGCCTAGTGGCGGGGGTCGTGGCTTCCGGGACGGGTGGTGAGGGAGGCAGCAGGGTGAGAGGGTTTAGACCGGGTCCCGCAGCCGCGATGACCGGCCCTTTGAGGGCATCGGGGCGTGGGTCACTCACCCTCCCTTCCTCAGCTTCCTCCTCGCGTCTCCGCACGGCCGCTATGACCTCCGCCATGTCGGTCTCCCCCTCCTCCATGAGGAGCCGCATTTTGACCTGCAGCCTCTGGTAGAGCTGCGCGGTCCGGATCTCCACCCACGCCGCGGTTCCAGGCGCGGGGGCTACGGTGCTTCGGGATGGCACCCACATGTTGCTGGCGGCTTCTCCCAGGAACAAGATGGCTGCAGGGTCCTGGCGTCCCTGCTTTTATAGCCGCTCGCTACATGCGGCCAGCCGCCATTTCGTCCCCCTAGCCTCTTTCCGGCTCCTCCTCTATCGGGGCGGGGTTTTGGCCTTCGCGCCTCCACTACTCGAGGAGACGCTCGAGCGGGAACGCTTCGCGCCAAAGATGGCGGCTTCTGAAATTTTCTGGCCGGACACCTCCGGCAGTAACAAGGCGCACCTCTACCCAACGGCAGAGCGGTAGGATCCTGTTCGTGACGCCAAGTTGTCGCGGGCGGAGGAGGGGACGCTGCGCTCTCCCACTGCTCAGGTCCGGCTCGCTGCTGCTGCTCGGTGGTGGCTCGAGCGGTTTGCCGGATCCCGGGGACTCGAGCGGCGCTCCTCGCCCGTGAGTGAAAAGGGGATTTGATATTGGGGATTTATTGTCCGTGACGCCACCCACGGTTGTGGTGATTGTGTGGACACCACCGCTGCTCTAGATGGGGCTCCCGGGGACGGTGACAGGGAGCAGCTTGGTTGTTATTCCTCCCCTCCGTGGGTAGGGGGTTGTTTTGTCCCGGGGCCCGGTGATGAGGGTAGGGATAGTTGGTGGCGGCGGGTTACGGGGCCTGGCGAGGTGCAGGGTCGTGGGGGCAGCACTGTGCCGTACGGCACGGTGGTACTCACTCAGCGTGAGACGATGACACAGTTCTCGGTAAAACACACGGCTGGAAAGACGGTTCCCACGGACGGCTGCTGTTGCTTTTCCCCGGTAGATAACGGTGACTGTCTCTTCCCTGCACCTAAGTACTGTGATGGTAGCGGTGGATTCCCACCGGTAACCCGCTCCCCGGCTTAGATATGGGCCGGAGGAGCCCCTCTTTGCCCGCAGGCGCTGGCCCTGGGAAACTGGTGCCTTGGCGGTGTCTCCCCTTCACGGTTGGACGGTTGCCTTCAATCGGGACTTAGTTGTTTAGAGACCCGGAGGTCCCCTTCACTGACGGATTTGGCAAATTCACGGCGACTCCAAGCCTTGCAGGGATCCGAAAGGCCCCTGCCAATGGTGCTGGCTTCTCCTTGTGTACCGGTCCGGTACCGCCGGGCCACCACCCGTCCACGGTCCTTTCGGCAACTCCGATCAGCCTCCACTGCAGACGGTCACCGCCGTCTGCTAACCTTGCTGTCTCGGTTCGGGGCACACACCCGGATCAACTTCAGGCTTCTCACTGTCACTTCACCTCTTCACTCCGCTCCTCTACGCTTAACTCCTCTCACTTCCTCTCTCCAAACTCATCTGCCTGTTTACCCCTCCTCCAGGACTGTGAACTCCTCGGTGGGTGGAGACCAACCGCCTGGCTCCACCCCCTGGTGTGGACATCAGCCCCTGGAGGAAGGCAACAAGGGTTTCTGGTCTAGCCTTGATGTGCCTAACCGGGGTGTAGGGTGTGGTGATGTCGTTACTTGTGTCCCCTGGCTTGTCCAGGGCGACACATTTACTCACTCTTTGTGCTGTGCCACTCACCCGGATAGTACTGGTCACCTGCTGTGATGGGTTTTCGTCGAACCCGAATCCCTACAGAGGTCAGTTCGGTTTGGTGCTCAATGAGTCCCTTCCAGCTAGCGCCGTGTGTGTTGGATCCTCGTGTCTTAAAGATACTTGGAAACCCCAGTTCGTCTCGAGAAGTACTCTTGCCCTTATTTGCAGGTACCGCAGCTCCGCAATGGGACCTGGTCCAGTCCAAGGCCCGGATCCTCTCTGGTACTGTGCTTTCAGGCTCTTTGTGGGCAGGGAAGCTTGAAACCTCCTTGTCCTGGCAGATTCTGGAAAACCAACTTGGACAATTATCTTCCCTAGGGTCCTGTACCCTGAGTGTGGCGCCGGTTCCAAGGGAGCATCTAAGCTCACACCTCGGCAATCACAAGAACTCCTGTCCCACCGGAGCACCGGTAAGACACCTCTGCTCCTTTCCTGTCCTGCTGGAGGACTCCTCTACTGTTGTGTTGGCTCCTAACTCCCCCTGAGTGGCTGCCCCTCCCTGGGTCCCTGTCACTAGTGGGTGGTGCCCCCCATGTTTGAAGGCTACCCTTAAGATCCTAGCAGTGTGAACACTGCTTTAGGCCCCTTTCACACGTCAGTGATTCTGGTACGTTTGTGCTTTTTTTTAAACGTACCAGAATCACTGACATACGCAGACCCATTATAATGAATGGGTCTGCTCACACATCAGTGATTTGCCACTGCACGTGTCTCCGTGCGGCGTACCCGTGTGTGCGTGATTGCCGCACGGAGACATGTCCATTTTTTTATGGCATCACTGATGTCCCACGGACCACGCAGTGGTGTGGTCCGTGAAACATGTGCCAGAAAAAAACGTGCTTTTAAAATAAAAATCATTTTTACTCACCCGGCTTCAGCGGCGCTCTCTGCAGCCCGTGCAGTCTGCTGCTTCTGAGCCGGCTCATTACTGTCGCGCATATTCATGATGCACGACACAGCCGACCCAGAAGCAGCTGCTGCGGGGGTCAGCGCCGGCCGGATGCTGCACCGCGGGAGCGATCAGCACCATGGAGAGCGGGAGCGCGCAAAGGTGAGTTGATTTCTAAGTGCAATCACGGGCCACGGAGAACGGAGCCCGGATTGCACTTAGACA
Organism: Anomaloglossus baeobatrachus; assembly: GCF_048569485.1. Classification (NCBI taxonomy): domain Eukaryota; kingdom Metazoa; phylum Chordata; class Amphibia; order Anura; family Aromobatidae; genus Anomaloglossus; species Anomaloglossus baeobatrachus. The sequence goes on along the minus strand of NC_134357.1, from coordinate 293,515,913 downwards.
AGCCACGCACGGAGGGACAGGTGCGTGTTTTACACGCCAGTGAAAAACGTCAGTGTTTTTCACTGACGTGTGAAACGGGCCTTAGAGACAAAAAAAAAGCAACATGTCATATACTGAAGCTACATAAAGAGAAACGTCCAGCTGCTACGACTATGAATGAATGAACAGTATAGAGCACCTGCTAAATGTTACTGCCAAATGGTTGTGGCTTGGGATATGGCTAAGGGCATGGTTAAAATTTGCCATGGTACATAACTTGTTCCTCTTTATGTTCTTCAAGAGTTGGGAAGTACAGCGCTACATACTGCACTATTATTCCTGTCGAAACTGATGGGATCTGCTATGGAGGATCAAACACAGATGTGAACATGGATTTATCCGGAGGAAGCTGCACATCGAGTTATATGGAGTAAAGGAGCCAGAACCAGCCGAGCGTGCACCGAATGGTCTTGCATACTGTCTTCTCCTAACCGTCCAGACAAATCTCCTAAGGACTGAGGAGCTGGTACATGAGACCTCAGTGTATCTGATTGATGAAGAAGCACACTTAATAATATTCATGTTACACCTCAAAGCTGTAGATGCGCTCACTAATTAGACTTTGGTAAGGGCATCAATAAACTGTCTTATTGTAATGGTCTTGCCTAGCAACAAGTTTGTTTTAAAGGTGTGTGTAGAAAGCCACAATGCCAGTCACTCAAGGGTTAATAGTATGGAACCCTGAGAGGGACTTTCTAGCCAATAAAGCATCAGTACTAAACAGCTATAGTAACTATGGCAACTGTGCTGATGTCATAAACCAACACATCTATGTCATGGAAGATTCTGGAACAAAAGAGCATACGGCAGTAGGAGGCGCCATACTTGGATGTGTCTGGAGACCTGGGGCTTCATCACTCCAAGGGAGGAAGGGGACATCAACCTAGCCAGCCAGATCAGCCAAACCGCCTAGCCAGCCAGATCAGCCATACCGCCTAGCCAGCCTGATCAGCCATACCGCCTAGCCAGCCAGATCAGCCATACCGCCTAGCCAGCCAGATCAGCCATATCGCCTAGCCAGCCAGATCAGCCTATCTAACCCTAGCGATCAATGGGGTGACAGATGTTGCAGCCAGATCTCCCTCACGTCCGATAGTAGCCGCCTTCACACTTATGTGTACGGTCTGGAGAGGCCGCATTAGGCTTTCTCCATTCGGTGCTTGCACAGGGCACCTGCTTTGACCTTCATTACTGTCTGTTTTCTATCGATGTAACTGTGTAACCTGTGACTATGTGATGTCACTGCTATCATATCTATAGTGGATGAGATTAGATGTCACTGTACATATGATACAATATACAAATTCTGATACTATTTGCTGTTATGTGTTGGCATTAACCTTCTAAGCCCAAGGGAAGGGCAGTCCTCCAGCCATGGTTCCCTAGAGGTTTCCTCCACAGGGGGTTTTCCTCTCCTGAGTGCTGAAGGATGATTCTTCGTGAGTCGGAGGATTGCCATTTTCAGTGTCTTTTTCATAGTAATTGGCTGATTCTAAATTTCAGACACTGAATGAAATAATGATAATGTGATTGGTAATAAAATTCGGTTTATTTATCATCCAATAAAAGTGTTCTGTGCGTTTCTTTCACAATCTTGGGTTGGAGGGATTTTCTTGGGAATCAGGATCCAATACTTATGACCAAGCCATGAAGCCAGATGTACAGTCAAAGCGCCTTTACCCTGCGCTGGAAGATCGGAGTAGAGATCAGAAGCATTACTGTATAAGTAGCACAAGCTGACGCTCATTGTGTGACACACATAAGGGGGGGGATTTATGAATAGTGTTGAAAGGTGTAGGGATGTATTAATATGCAAAGATGGTGAATTGTGCCATATTTCTCCACGTGTAACAAGATAAACTTGGAAAAACTTGTTTGTGAGGTTGGAAACATTTCAATTCAGAACAAAGTAATGTTTAAGTCTGCAGGAAGAGGAGCCATTTGCTCCTTTTTCTCTACTGGCCAGAGGATTCTTTGCCTCGTGACAGGACCATGACATTACTAAACAGTGAAGTAACAAGAGTCCAAAATTTAGACATGGCCCCTCAACTGCATGCTGATTAGATGTATGAGCCCCTTGTAGTGTTATAAATCCTACAAAAACATACATTTGCCCAATGTAATATTGTCTCCTTCCTACTATAGTTTCCCCAATCCTGATACCTTTATTTAATAATGTTCCCCATCTGAGGCCCCTTCCTGGTCTAATGTTCACCATCCAGGGTCCCTTCCTGGTATACTGTCCACCGTACTGGGCCCCTTCCTGGTATACTGTCCACCGTCCTGGGCCCCTTCCTGGTATACTGTCCACCGTCCTGGGCCCCTTCCTGGTATAATGTCCACCGTCCTGGGCCCCTTCCTGGTATAATGTCCACTATCCTGGGCCCCTTCCTATTATAATGTCCATCATCCTGGTTCCCTTCCTGGTATAATGTTCACCACCCTTGGCCCCTTCCTGGTATAATGCTGATTATGTGACGAGACATTACCATTTTTCTAAATGAAGTCAATCAACATGATTTTGGTTTGGAATTTACCCCCCACTTAGTTCAGTCAATGTCAACTTTTTAGATCTATTTTTGTGATTTAGGATCATCTTGCCACCATGTGTTACTGCAAAGAGTTAGAGTCAAATAGTGTCATTCACATCCCTAGCTGCCACCTCCGGCCTGGAAAGGGGTATTTCACACGTATTCAGTGGAACTGTACCTATTTGGATCATTTTGTCACGGAAGCTAAACATGAAGAACAAAGTTATTGCATACAGACAAATTATCTGATTCTCCACACAATATTCAACACTTCTTTTTCTTAATGCAATTAGTTTGTATTAAAAATAAAAAAAGATCCCTAAAACAGGGTTTCTGGCAGGGCCAGAATGGGACCAAAATTCAGCACTTACATTTGAGAGCACACAGGCCCACTATTTGTGAATTCTTTAAGTATACTTTTCTAGGTAGTGGAACTTACAGGTCAGTGTCACACTCTGTGTGATTGATGTGTGCCGCCCCCGTGCCAGCAGCCGGTCGCTGCTCGGGCCCGGACCTTCAGGGGTGGTGGTTCGAGGGTCTCCGGAACCGAGGGTCTCACGGACACGCCGAATAAATGGGGGGACGTAGATGTACGGGCTGGGCCGTATTAACCCCTTCACGACCGGCCGATTTTCCGCTTTCCGTTTTTTTTTTTCGCCATTCTTTTTCTGAGACAAAAACGGCAAAAAAATTCCAAATGCAGAAAAATTGCAAAAAAAGTGCGATAGCACTATGGTTTTTGAGATATTTTATTCACTGTGTTCAATATATGGTAAATCTGATGTGTGGGTGTGATGCCTCAGGTCAGTGCGAGTTCGTAGACACCAAACATGTATAGGTTTACTTTTATATAAGGGGTTAAAAAAAAAATCGGAAGTTTGTCTGAAAAAAGTGGCGCACGTTTTACGCCATTTTCCGTGACCCGTAGCGTTCTCATTTTTCGGGATCTATGGCTCAGTGACGGCTTTTTTTTGCGTCTCAAGCAGACTTTGTTAACGGTACCATGTTTGTGCAGATGCTACGTTTTGATCGCCTCTTATTGCATTTTGCGCAAAAGTTGTGGCGACAAAAAAACGTCGTTTTGGCATTTGGAATTTTTTTGCCGCTACGCCGTATACTGACCAGATTAATTGATTTTATATTTTGATAGATCAGGCGTTTCTGAACGCGGTGATACCAAAAGTGTTTATATTTTTTATTTTTTTAACCCTTTAATTTTCAATGGGGCGAATGGGGGGTGATTTGAACTTTTAGGTTTTTTTGTTTTTTTTAAAACTTTTTTTTACTTTTTTTTTTTTATTTTACTAGTCCCCCAAGGGGGCTATTGCGATCAGCAATCCGATCGCTCTTCAGTATCTGCTGATCACAGCTACACAGCTGTAAACAGCAGATACGCTCTCTTTCTTTTTCACTGTGCAGCGGGCACAGCGAAAGTGAAAGCAAGTCATGTGTAGTACAGGAGTCATCACATGACCCTGTGCTACCATGACAACTATCGGAATTCACGTGATCGCATCACGTGACTTCCGGTATCGGGCGGTAAGTAAAAGTTTACCGCGATCGCGCTTATTTAAGGGGTTAATCGGCACAAGCAGATAACGATTCTGCTCGTGCCTAGCAGGCACACATCTCAGCTGTGAAAATCAGCTGAGATGTGCGCCGATCGCAGCATGCTGCCGCCGGAGAACCGCGGGCAGTAACATTATGACATTTAAGACGTAACTTTACTGCCCGCGGTCGTTAAGGGGTTAAGTTTTAACGCCCCCCACGGTGTGTGGTGAGGTGGGACACCACCGCTGCTGTTACGGGGCACCCGGGTCAGATGTTGTGCAGCAAGTTGTTAACCCCTCCGTGGGCAGGGATGGCGGCCCCGGGACCCGATGGCTCTAGTGCAGGGGGAATGACGACCACAGGGGGTGCTGGTGTACTCACTGTTAGTAAAACACACAAGTTTCTGGTAAACCAAGGTGGTGGTGGCCGGTGCCGCGGCCGGTTGCGTTCGTGATCCCCCACCCGGCTGGTGGTCTCTATCTCTGTCCTCTGCACTGTTTTAGTAGAAATGACTTCCCAGTTTGAAACGTAGGAGTCCGCTCCCGGCTGGATGTGGCCTAAGGAGCCGTGCCCGCAGACGCTGGCCCGTGGGATCTATGGGCCCTGGCAGTGACCTCTTATCCCTAATCGGTGGGCTGTTGTCTTCTATGAGGGACTTTGGGTGTCGGTACCGGCGGGCTACAACCCTGGCCCGGTCCACCTCGGTTCCGCCAAGCCGTCTTCCCGTCTCCTGCTGATGGAGACCACCGTCTGCCTCCAAGCCAGTGGCACCAGGGCTCCTACCCTGGTACCTGTCAGTCAGATTCAGGCCTGACACACAGGCCTGACCTCCACTCCACACTCCTCTGAACTTGAACTCTAAGGCTATGTGTCCACGCTGCGGAAAATGCGCGGATTTTGCCACGGATTTCTCGCGGAAAAGCCGCGGATTTCCCGAAAATCTGCAGCAGCGGCACTTCCCAGCCATTTCTATGGCATTTTGGAAATGCTGTGCCCATGCTGTGGATTTTTCCGCGGCGGATTTGGTGCGTATTTTGATACGGAAAAATCTGCAACATGTCAATTATTGTTGCGGATTTTGATCCGGATTGTGGTTTTAAAATTGGGGGAAAAAAAAAAAAATCCGCACCATTTTGATGTAGAAAAATCCGCAGCAACATTCTCCCGTGGACACATAGCCTAAAACTCATCTGCTGCTTTTCCCGCCCTGGGCTGTCTAGACCCCTGGGTGGGCGTGTCCCAACCACCTGGTCATGCCCACTGGTGTATCTGTCTGTCCCTAAGGGGGGGGGGTGACTAGAGTTTTCTGGTTGGCTGTGGGTTTCCTAATGAGGGAAGGTGTTATGCAGGGGCCTATTTGTGACTACCTGGTTTTGCCAGAGCGTCACAGATGAATAGTTCAACTATCTAGAAATCCAAATTAGGGAATGAATGCTTGTAGGAAGGCATATTCTCAACTAGCGCCTTTCTAATTCTTTTAGGGGGTGTCTGCTTTATTTTGGAGGTAAACTTAGCAGTACATAGAGAATAATACATTTAAGCAGGTAATTAAAACCATTTCCTATGTATACACCACTATAGGACTAGTTCACCATGAGACTAGCAGATCAGATAAGATAATGTGCATCTGAAACAGTAACAAGATTAACATTAAATGTCGAAGTTCCAGAATGTGATGATGACATGATGATATTTGAATAAATGTTGATTTTATTTGTTCAAGAATAAATGTGGCATATTATTTATGGGAAAATACAAGACATCCCCTTATGATCTAGATACTGATCTAAAGGAGTCATTAGACACAGAGCACAAAGCTCCTCTCCAACTGCAGCCCATAGTGCCACCTACCACACGCCGGGCTGCAGTCTAGTGTGCCATCTTTTTTTAATCAAAACTACCATCCAAGATTAAAAATTATCACTATAAAGAGAAAATAGCGCTTATGAGTAGTACCCGCTGGTCTAATATTAAATTTAGACGTATAAGAGTTTGCTCACCTGGTGGGGTTGTGCGCCCTCGCACAACCCCGGTGTTAGTTGTATAGATCCTCCGATCTTGTCTGGATTGGGAGTTTGGAGCCTTGGTGTCGATCCTATTAGATCGTGATCTTTGTTGGAGATGTCCGGATACAGGACCGCTGGTTTCCTCCTAAGATCCCCGGCACTCTGGGTTCTGGAGTGTTAGGCTATGTGCGCACGTTGCGTAAAAACATGCAGTTACGCTGCGCTTTGTAGCGCAGCGTAACTGCATGCGTCCTGCGGCCCCTGCACAGTCTATGGAGATTGTGCAGGGGCCGTGCGCACGTGGCGTCTAAGAGCGCAGCGCTTCGGCTACTGCCGAAGCGCTGCGCAAAAAGAAGTGACATGTCACTTCTTTCCTGCGCTTTGCCGGCAGCTCCTGCTCTGTCTATGGGAGGAGCTGCAGGCAGAGCGCATGGAATCGGCGCTCACTACGGACATTTCTGCAGCGATCTAAAGCGCACATGTGCTCTTCAGATCGCTGCAGAAATTTCTGCAGGGCTTGTACGCAACGTGCGCACATAGCCTTACAGCGATCCACCGTTCTCCAGCTATGGATTCCACTTCCAAATGGAGTGCCTATGTCTTGCTGCAGCTCTGACCGAATCCCTCAGAAGGGAGTGTGCATATAGTGGGTAATTGGATTATCGGTCTGGCGAGCGCTGACAATGCACAGGTTCCATTAGGTTAAAGTTGCTTTATTATTAAAAATATTTCACAATGCTCCTGTCATTCAAATACAACGCGTTTCAGCATTACATCAATGCCTTCCTCAGGTATAACCTATATAACCGTTATACCTGAGGAAGGCATTGATGTAATGCTGAAACGCGTTGTATTTGAATGACAGGAGCATTGTGAAATATTTTTAATAATAAAGCAACTTTAACCCAATGGAACCTGTGCATTGTCAGCGCTCGCCAGACCGATAATCCAATTACCCACTATAAGATTAAAAATTATGTACTGTATATATTGCAATCTGAGGTCTGCTATGCTGATATGGCGCCTCTGCGGCCTCAGGCGCCACAGGGTACTGCACCTCACCCGAGGTGTAGAATTCATAGCGGATGCGGAGGAAGTCGTCACCGGTAACAACCACAACTATTTCTGTTAATGTTGATAATTATGGCTTATAGCCAATGAAAACTCAAAAGTCATTATCTCAGAAAATTAGAATAATTACCACAAAACACTTGCAAAGGCTTCCTAAGCGTTTAAAATGGTCCCTTAGTCTAGTTCAGTAGGCTATACCATCATGGGGAAGACTGCTGACTTTACACACTCCACAAGGAGGGTAAATCAGAAAAGGCCATTGCTAAACAAGCTGGCTGTTCACAGAGTGCTATATCCAAGCATATGAATGGAAAGTTGAGTGGAAGGGAAACGTGGTAGAAAAAGGTGCACAAGAAACCGGGGTAACCACAGCTTTAATTGGATTGTTAGGCTATGTGCCCATGTTGCGTTCTGTCCCTGTAGAAATTTCTGCAGCGATTTGAACAGCACATGTGCGCTTCAAATCGCTGCAGAAACAGTCCATAATGAAAAGCCGATTTCATGCGCTCTGGATGCAGCCTCTCCCATAGACAGAGCGGGACCTGCATCCAAAGCGCATGAAAGAAGTGACATGTTGTGTCGCGGGCGGAGGAGGGGACGCAGCGCTCTCCCACTGCTCGGGTCCGGCTTGCCGCAGCTCTGCGGCCGCTGCTGCTGCTGCTCGGTGGCTCGAGCGATAGGCCGGATCCCGGGGACTCGAGCGGCGCTCCTCGCCCGTGAGTGAAAGGGGTTTGGGATTTGGGGATTTACTGTCCATGACGCCACCCACGGTTGTGGTGATTGTGTGGACACCACCGCTGCTCTGCATCCCGGGAGTGGTGGTATGGAGCAGCTAGATGTTGGCCCTCCCCTCCGTGGGTAGGGGGGTTGGTGGTCCCGGGGCCCGATGACGGGGAGTTAGGATGGTTGACAGGCGGGTTATGGGCCTGTTGAGGTGCAGGGACGCAGGGGCAGCGCTGTGCCGCACGGCACGGAGGTACTCACTCAGCCCAAGGATGATGACACAGTTCACGGTAAACAAGCGGCTGGTTGGACGGGTCCCTCGGACGGCTGCGGTGTTGATGTTCCCTGCAAGTTAGCGGTGACTGTCTCTTCCCTGCACCTAAATACGGTTGTTGGTAGCGATGGATTCCCACCGGTAACCCGCTCCCCGGCTTGGATATGGGCCGGAGGAGCCCCACTTTGCCCGCAGGCGCTGGCCCTGGGAAACTGGTGCCTTGGCGGTGGCGGTGTCTCCCCTTCACGGTTGGACGGTTGCCTTCAATCGGGACTTAGTTGTTTAGAGACCCGGAGGTCCCCTTCACTGACGGATTTGACAAATTTACGGCGACTCCAAGCCTTGCCGGGATCCGAAAGGCCCCTGCCAATGGTGCTGGCTTCTCTTTGTGTACCGGTCCGGTACCGTCGGGCCACCACCCGTCCACGGTCCTTTCGGCAACTCCGGTCAGCCACTCCTGCAGACGGTCACCGCCGTCTGCCAACCTTGCTGTCTCAGTCCGGGGCACACTCCCGGACCAACTTCAGGCTCTAACTGTCACTTTGCTTCTTTCCACTTCTCCTACTCCACTCCTCTCACTTTCCCTCTCCAAACTCATCTGCCTGTGTTTCCCTCCTCCAGGACTGTGAACTCCTTGGTGGGTGGAGACCAACCGCCTGGCTCCACCCCTGGTGTGGACATCAGCCCCTGGGGAAGGCAACAAGAGTTTGTGTTCTGACTTCGGTGTTCCTGCAGGGAATGTGGGGTGTGTGTGGTGTCATGACCTGTGACCCCTGGCTTGCCCAGGGTGTCACAGTTGCTTATTAGAACGCAGCGCTTCGGCAGCAGCCGAAGCGCTGCGTTCTAATACGCAACGTGGGCATGGATTAGGCACAATCTTCATAGATTGTGCTGGAGACGCAGGATGCATGCAGTTACGCTGCAGTGCAGAACGCAGCATAACTGCATGAAAATATGCTACGTGGGCACAGAGCCTTAAGAAAGGTGCCATTCAAAAATTTGGGGGAGATTCACAAGGAGTGGACTGCTGCTGGAGTCAGTGCTTGAAGAGCCATCACACACAGACGTATCCAGGACATGGGCTACAACTGTTGCATTTGTTCTGTCAAGCCACTCATGACCAATAGACAATGCCGGAAGCGTCTTACCTGGGCCAAGGAGATAAAGAACTGGACTGTTGCTCAGTGGTCCAAGGTGTGGTTTTCAGATGAAAGTAAATTTTGCAATTCATTTGGAAATCGCGGTGTCAGAGTCTGGAGGAAGAGTGGAGAGGCCACAATCCAAGCTGCTTGAGGTCTAGTATGAACTTTCCACAATCAGTGATGGTTTGGGGAGCCATGTCATCTGCTGGTGTAGGTCCACTGGGTTTTATCAAGCACAGCCATCTACCACGACATTTTAGAGCACTTCATACCAACAAGCTTTTTGGAGATGATAATTTCATTTTCCAGCAGGACTTGTCACCTGTCCACACTGCCAAAAGTACCAATATCTGGTTTAATAACTACAATATCAATGTCACTGTGCTTGATAAGCCCACAAACTCACCTGACCTAAACCTCATAGAGAATCTATGAGGTATTGCCAAGAGTTAAGGCCCTGTCACACGCAGAGATAAATCTGCGGCAGATCTGTGGTTGCAGTGAAATTGTGGACAATCATTGCCAGGTTTGTGGCTGTGTGCAAATGGAACAATATATCCATGATTTCACTGCAACCACAGATCTGCCAAAGATTTATCTCTGTGTGTGACGGGGCCTTAAGGCTAGGTTCACATTTCCGTCAATTTGTATCAGTCACAATCCATGGCTCTGGCAAACAACGAAATCCATTTGGCAGATTCCGTTGTTCTTATATACTAGTATGAGTAGCGGATTGTGACTGATGATGCTGCGTTGCATCCTCCGCCCGACTGATCAGTCATGGAACGACTGACCGTTGGGCAGCAGGAACGCAGAGTGTAACGCTTTTTGAGCAGCGAAATCAGTAGGATTTCGCTGCGCCTGCTCTCTCTGGCTCCCTGCACACGTAACCAGGGTACACATCTTTGCTTAGTTACCCGATATTTACCCTGGCTCCGTGTGCAAGGAGCCAGTGCTAAGCGGCGTATGCTGGTAACAAAGGTAAATATCGGGTAACCAAGCAAAGTGCTTTGCTTAGCTACCCGATCCTTACCCTGGCTACATGTGCAGGGAGCCCGACACTTCCCCATTCGTCTCTGCCCCCTCCCGCACTCCGCATGTACACACGCACACACAGACACACTCACCTGTCCCCAGCCATGCAGTCCCCAGCACTGACGTCCTCAGCGGCATGGCCCCGCTCAGCTCCACCCACCCCGCACTCTGCCCCCCGCACACCTTCTCGGCGGCCGAATGATCAGCTGATCACCCGGCGGCCGGCTGCTGTGAGCGATCAGCTGATCACCCGGCGGCCGGCTGCTGTGAGCGATCAGCTGATCACCCGGCGGCCGGTTGCTGTGAGCGATCAGCTGATCATTCTCTCTTTTACAACGGAGTCCGACAATGAATTCTAATTCTTGTCATCCGTTGTACAACGCATCAGTCACCACAAGCGTCAAGCAACGCATCTGACTGATGCAAAACAACGGAAATGTGAACCTAGCGTAAGATGAGAGACACCAGACCCAACAATGCAGACGATCTGAAGGCTGCTATCAAAGCTAACTGGGCATAACACCTCAGCAGTGCCACAGGCTGATCGCCTCCATGCCACGCCGCATTGATGCAGTAATTCATGCAAAAGGAGCCCGACCAAGTATTGAGGCATTTACTGTACAGACTTTTCAGTAGGCGCCAACATTTCCAAGTTTAAAATAATTTTTTCAGTTGGTTTTATATAGCATTCTAATTTTCTGAGATAATGACTTTTGGGTTTTCATTGTAAGCCATAATCATCAACAGTAACAGAAATAAACACTTGAAATAGATCCCTCTGTGTGTAATGACTCTATATAATATGTGTTTCCCTTTTTGTATTGAATGATTGAAATACTGTACATTAACTTTTTGATGATATTCTAATTTATTGAGATGCACTTCTATACAGTGTGTCACACCCAGCTGTGTTTGTAATGTGAGCAGCGCTGTGTTTGTAAGAGTATTTAATGTACAGTGGTTCCACCCATATCCTATCCACCTCCATTAACTTGAGAACGGCGGCAGCTATAGGCATAGAAGTGGTGTCTAGGTATAGTAAAGTAGCCATGCGCTACGCAATGAAACCACCTATAGCGCCACCTGGTGGAAAACAACAGAGTTAGCATTGTTATCTCGAAAACGAAACGACATAGAAAAAAAAAAAGTGAATTACAAAGTTGTAGGGCATCATCAATTCAATATGAATCGACACCTTGCATACAGAAATGCTATGATTAGAATGTGGAAAACGCACAATGCTGCGGACGTGAAGCAATATCTCATGGAGACCTTCCTACAAGTCATTGGGTATGGTGGCTGTGTGGAGTGGCCTCCATGCTCACCTGACCTGACCCCATTGGACTTCTTTCTGTGAAGTCACATCAAACAACAGGTGTATGCAACCCCTCCCCCAACATTGCAGCACCTACGATGACATATCACAGATGCTTGTGCAAATGTGACGCCCTGGCAAAACCAGGTAGTCACAGACAGGCCCCCGCATAACACCTTCCCTCACTTAGGAAACACACAGCCGACCTGAAACCCTAGTCAACCCCCTTAGGGAACGATAGACACACACTTAGGGAACGATAGACACACAAGTGGGCGGGACCAGGCGGTTGGACACGCCCACCCAGGGGTCTAGACAGCCTGGGGCGGGAAAACAAGTAGTTCAGTTTGGAGTTCAAGTGGAGAGGAGTGTGGGCTGGAGCTAGGTGTAGCTCCTGCAGAGGAAGTTCAAGTTGAACGGTGCCAGGATCGGAGCCCTGGTGCCTTGGCTAGGTGGCAGACGGTGGTCTCCGTCAGCAGGAGACGGGAAGATGGCTCGGCAGATCAGAGGTGGACCGGGACAGGGTTGTAGCCTGCCGGTACCGACATGAAGAACTGACCCGGAAACCGTAGCACAGAGGGGGTACTCGGACCCTGAAGCCAGGACCGAAACCAGTGGCCTAGCTAATTAACCGATTGAGGCCAGGATTATAGGTCCTGTCCCACCCAAAGTCCCTAATAGAAGACAACAGCCCACCGATAGGGATAGACGGCCACCGCCAGGGACCATAGATCCCACAGGCCAGCGTCTGCGGGCACGGCTCCTTAGGCCACATCCAGCCGGGAGCGGACTCCTGAGTTCCAGACCAGGCAGTCCACCATTCACAAAACTAGTGCAGAGGAAAAGGACAGTGACCACCAGCCTGGGTGGGGGACCTGAATGCAACCGGCCGCGGCGGCCAGCCACCAGCACCTTTGGTTTACCAAAAGACTCGTGTGATTCATTTACTGTGAGTATCCAAACATCCCCCTGCTTGCTCAGGCGCGCTGGCCCTTGCCATCGCCATTCCCTGCACAAAGACACTGGGTCCCGGGGCAACCATCCTTACCCATGGAGGGGTTAACATCTAGCTGCCACTACACCTCCCCCGGGTGCCCCATAACAGCAGCGGTGGTGTCCCACCTCACCACAAACCGTGGATGGCGTCACGAACTTAATACGGCCTAGCCCGTACATCTACGTCCCCCCTTTTATTCGGCGTGTCCGCGAGACCCCCAGGTACGGAGACCCTCGAGCCACCCCCCTAGAAGGTCCGGATCTGAGCAGCAGCGGCTGCTGGCACGGAGGCGGCACACAAACGTGTCACCTACCATATTGCACAACGTGCAGCAAGATACAGTATGCTGTCCAGAGTCCAGATGTGCATTGCAGCTGACGGGGGCCACTTTGAGCATCAAAGTTAAATGAGCGCCATATGCGTGACCAGCATTCAATGTTTTGGGGGGGGGTCATAGGTTTCATATCATAGCATTTCTGTATGCATGGTGTCAATTTGTACTGAATTGATAATGCCCTACAATTTTTTAATTCACTTTTTTTCTCTATCTCATTCCGTTTTCGAGATAAAAATGCTAACTCTTTTGTTTTGCACCAGGTGGCGCTATAGGTGGTTTCATTGCGTAGCGCATGGCTACTTTACTATACTTAGACACCACATCTATGCCTATAGCTGCCGCCGTTCTCAAGTTAATGGCGGTGGCCAGGATATGGGTGGACACACTGTATACATTAAATGTTCTTTACACAATACACACATTACAAACACAGCTCTGCTTACATTACAAACACAGCTATGCTTACATTACAAACACAGCGCTGCTCACATTACAAACACAGCTCTGCTAACATTATAATCACAGCTCTGCTTACATTACAAACACAGCTCTGCTCACATTACAAACACAGCTCTGCTAACATTATAAACACAGCTCCGCTCGCTTTACTGTATATGCATGACCATTGAGGAAGGATTCTCCAGTCGTGCTGTATGTGTGTTACCCACCAATACCATCTGTAAATAATACACGAACTGCATGTGACTTGGTTTAAAATTGGCCACAGCAGCCTTTATTACCTATTATTTACATACTAACACAAGGGGGCGCCGTCCAACGGGCGACCCCAACAAATAACAATAGGTAACACAGTAACCAATGCAGTAAATATACAACCCTGAGTAGGCCCAGTCCAGGAACCACTTCTCACCCCAGTATCCCTGGCCGCAACACACCGACCCAGAGATGAGGTATTAATCACCTACGGATTAACCCTCCAACTTTGCAGAACCCCGTGCCTGCAACATCCCGGAACCTGGAGCCACCATACCAAGATGGTGTCTCTCTGTCCAGTTACCATTGCCTTCAACCGCCTCTGGACCAGACCTACCCCCCGCTGCTGTGACAAAGAAACAACCCAGACAAAATTCCCCTCGGTATTAAACACAAGGGAGGGTGGGCGGGGATCGTTCCATATCCGGAAGTCAAGAGAGAGGGGGTAAGTCAAAGTCCTTTACTTACACCCCTCAACTGTCCCACCTCTTCCTCCAGGGAACTCCTCCTACCCACCAATCCCTTTTATTCTGCCTTATAAACAAACCATTCCTGTTTCCATTAACCCCATCACTCCTTCCCTTCCCTCTAGTCATGTCGCCCCTCCACCCTATGGGTTCCATGGCTTTCTTGACCATTGAGGAAGGATTCTCCAGTCGTGCTGTATGTGTGTTACCCACCAATACCATCTGTAAATAATACACGAACTACATGTGACTTGGTTTAAAATTGGCCACAGCAGCCTTTATTACCTATTATTTACATACTAACACAAGGGGGCGCCGTCCAACGGGCGACCCCAACAAATAACAATAGGTAACACAGTAACCAATGCAGTAAATATACAACCCTGAGTAGGCCCAGTCCAGGAACCACTTCTCACCCCAGTATCCCTGGCCGCAACACACCGACCCAGAGATGAGGTATTAATCACCTACGGATTAACCCTCCAACTTTGCAGAACCCCGTGCCTGCAACATCCCGGAACCTGGAGCCACCATACCAAGATGGTGTCTCTCTGTCCAGTTACCATTGCCTTCAACCGCCTCTGGACCAGACCTACCCCCCGCCACAGGACAGGGCACGTGACTCCTTACGTGGCCTGGACCCGCCACACACCAAAAGCTTGTACCACACCTCCACGCAATCCCAGCGTCCACAAACAGCACCAAGAACGTTAAGATGCACCCCCATCGCATCACCAAAACCACCAGTTCAGCGCCACCAACTTTAGGCACCGCCCCCCAATAAAGGCTCGATTGATACTGCCTACCGCACAAGCCACACGCCATTCCAAACCGGTCACACTATCAAAAACTACCCCACGATTAAGCCCGGGTATGTCTTCCACAATGCAACAAACCAACAATTTTTTTTTTTTTAAAACATTCATAAATAACTTCTCGAGATACCTAATCGCTGCCTCCCACTCACTGGACCAGTACCATCGACCCGTCCAGACCCCACTGGCAAAATTTGGGCGAGCCTCAGACCGTCGAGGCCCCGAGAACCAACGAATGCCCAAATATCCAAATGAGGCACACCCTCACCACAAAACCCAGAGGTTATAAACCCACAGATAACACCAACCTGTTACGCCAACCCATTCCACTCCCAAAAGACTCAAACGCCCCCATTGGCCTTAACCCGATAACAACTGAGGCCAACGTAACACCGAAACAAGAGGACTCCCACCTCCCAATACTTCTCACCACCCCTTTTCTGAGCCCACCGAGGGGCCTCCGTGGAAGCCCAATCCAGAAGGAAGACAACCCGTAGTATTCCGGGCGCCCACCCCCGCCACCTGCAATCCAGTCTGCAGCGCTGCCACAAAATGGTACCTTAACAAACACGACACAATAATGATCCTGGGCGTCCTCACAACATAAATTCCGCACCCGGGACCGCGTATAACAACACCAACCTTCACCACCCGCCTAATCTGATTCGGTGAGCGACAAAGCCGGCGCTCAACCCACTGCACCACCTCGGACACATCCTCCAACATCCAACCTCCGCTCCTAACCGTAGATGGGCTGACCAACCCCACAATCTCAAAGCCTCCCAAAAGGCTAACACAAACCGTTTTGGACAAGGGAAACAAAACCTGCTCGTGCTCAGATGAACATAGCCACCACAAACCACTCACCAAACGCTGCCACAAAACAACGGAGACGGACCCTTGTATCCCGCTGCTTCACACCCGTACGACCAAACCCTTCAAGGCCTGCCGCGCACTAAGATCCTGCGAAAAAACATCTCTCCACATCTAATCCTCAACAAGACAGCCACAGCCGCCACCCTCTGCTCCACTGCTGACGCCGGCCTAGCAGCCTGAAAACCGTTAATCACCACTGCTAACGCCCCCACCAAATACTCCACCGGGCCTTCTTCACACATTGTCCCAAACAACGTTATCCGCGCCACCCACACTTCTGGATATCAGCCCCAAATAACCTCAGTCACTGGGCACCGAGCCGCTCCCCAACACAGCCACACCAGACTCCACAAGCCCTCAGGACACACCGTGCCCACCTCGTCTGTTACGCGGCCTCAACTCCCGAGACCTGCAGAACTGGAAGGAAACAAAGCAGCTGCTATTCCCTTGGCGAACCCCAGTACTGGTTGCGCCACGCATACCATTTTTTTTTTTTTTTTTTTAAACGCATACAATTGCGAAACCAACTGTCGCAAGTACGCCACCCTTGGCCCCAGGATTAGCAAACCAACTATTAATCGAATTCTCCACCAACTGATAGTCAGAATGACAGCACACCTTCCTCTTGGAAAAACTGCCAACCTCCCCAACCCGACTACTACCACCGATTGGAAGCGCTACCCCACAATGCCCAACCAGAAAACCAACTGGACCCGCTGCATCCGAGTACCGCAGCTACGTTCCATCAGACACCACCTTACCCAGCCACAATCCGCGGCCACTAAGTCGCCGTAAGAAAAAACCTCCTACACCATCAGATCGTCATTGATCTCCTTCGTGACCACACACAAATGATCCGATGGCTGCACCCTTGGCGCAGCCATCGCCAGCCGTCCAGCAGACACGCCCCCCAGCGGCGTAACTCTGCACCCGTGGTTCGACCGCCCCTGCAAAGACTGCACCGCCTGAAACCGCACCGTCTTAGCTGACCTAACTGCCTCTATCGCAGCCCATAGGACCACACCATTACCTTCGAATCCTACCTCTCTGACCATAACATCAAACTTTATCCCCCACAAACTGTATCACTGGCGTTGGACCCTCAGTCTTCGCCTGCGCCAACAGGCCCAAAAGAGTATCCACCACCATCTGCAATGAAACAAACAACCTCAACGAATCATCAACCCGCCAACCCGATGTAAAGAGAATCAACCTATAATGAATAAGAGGTGTAAGCTGGGACACACCACGCACAAACCACTCCACAAAGAAATAACCGCCCCCAACGGAACATAAAATGGGACAAAACCCATTAGCCCCCACCGATCAGCATAATAATAACTCCCCTCCCCACCGCAGCACCAGAACTGCTAGCTAGCAGGGTGGACCAGTAACAACCTAAATGCCGCCTCCAAATCCACCTTTGCCATCAATGCTCCACGGCTCACCGCCTTTACCAAATCCCACCCTCTGTCCAACGACACATAATAAACCGCCGACAATTCTGGAGCCAAGCAGGCATACACCGATGACTCCTCCAGATAAGATACGTTTTGAACAAGCCGAAATATATACATCTATATACAGCTCATTTCCGGCACTACCCACCAACAGAGAAACCCAATCATGACAAGGAGGGCCCCGAATGGCCCACCCATCCTGCCCAAAGCCACGTCCTGACCCCTCTTTCCACTGACAACCACCAGGTGTCCCCTAGCCCAGCACAAACTTCCAATAAGGAGGCAAAGATCCACCAATATAAATAGAAAGACGCAGAATTACTATGTTCCTTACCACAACCCAACACGTATGCTTAAGACAACCGTCCGCGCCAAATCTGCACCACCCATCATTCTATTCCCCCCAAAAACCCCTCATCGACCGTGTCGCCGGGTTCCACGCCCCGAACAGCCAACTACCCCCCAAAAGGGGGGGGGCTGACTAGGAGCCGCCATCCACTGCAGCCATAAGGATGTGCCCGTATGCTCCTACCGCATACTGGCACGCAACACCTTCCCTTGCTGAAATTACACGGCGTACTGAAGCCAGACTAAACCGCCATATGACCTAAACAAGCCACCCCAAATGGATCCATATAACCGAACCATGCCGAACCAATTACCCAATTCCTTCCCCCGATACCCTTGCCAAAAACGCAAATGCCCGCAGCCACGTTGCAAATGTACGAGGGGTGAGCCTCCACCGGCGCTCCCCTCCCTCTACTTATCCTTCCTGGAATCACTTGGCTTAACCTAATCCAGGTGAAACTGTTCCAGGGGGAGCAGCGAAACTATTGCTACACGTTCCCCCATTCAAATCTTATCCCTCACATCCTCCAGCAAGTGAGCCCCCCCCCAGCGGGCCTTTGAAGCACCCATAACTCTCACACTTGACCACTGTCAGCCCAATGCACCACCTCATCCCCCTCTTCGCTCCTCACCACTCACTCTGTCACAGCCCTTGCCGCCTCTGCCCGAAAATGCTCCCCTGCCGCCTCATGCGCCCTCACTCTGCCTGCCGCACCTGCGCCTACTAACCACCGATCCCGTCCATGCCGCCGGCGGTGCATGCGCACCCTCCACAACCGTATACACCACTGCAGTAAACCCCATACCTTGTCAAAACACAAACCCACTCGGCGCTGCCGTGTCCGCAGCCGCCCCCCCCACCAACTGCGCCCCAACCCTGCCGAATCCACGGCCGTCTCACCCGACCGCGACCCGGCGTATCCTGGAATAAAAGTCACGCCATCCAGACGTCTGATTCTTCCGTCGCTGCTTCCTCCTCCTCCTCGCTGGAGCCGACCGCCTCTGGCTCATGTAATGCAGACGCCGCCGAAGCGCTGCCACCACCACGGCCGTCCTCCTGGTACGCCGCGTGGGCACCATCCTCCAAGCTCCATCTTCTGTCCCGCGGCGACAACCCCGGAAACCGTCCCGACCCACGGGCTGCCACCGCGGGCCCCATCTTCTGGCCCGACCCCCCCCTGCTGCCTGCAAGGACAGGGGGTACCTGTGGCCCGACCCGCTGCTAGCAGACTCCCATCCAGAGCCGCCAGCCTCCTGCCCACCTGGGCCCAGAAGGCATCCGTCCGCCGGGTCCTCGCCCCCCTGGGGGAGACCGCCGCTGCCGGGATCTGCACGCCTGCTCTGGGTGACCAGGCGGGGACCGCAGGGTCCCCGCCGTCACCCCCACGTACCGACGCCTCCCGGGCATCCGTCGCACCAGGCTCGCCTGCCCTGGTGCCGGACCCCTTGCTGGCTGCAGCCCCCCGGCCACCCCCCCTCCACCCACGGGGGAAGGGGGGTAACGCTGGCCTCCGTCCTCGCCGGGCGCTCTCCTGGCCAGGAGCCGCCGCATCCAGCCCTCCTGGGCCCCATGAAAGCCTCTGTCCGCTGGGCCCTCCCCCTCCTGGGGGAGACCGCCGCGGCCGGGAGCTGCAACCTGATCTGGGTGACCAAGCAGAAACCGCAGGGCCCCTGCCGTCACCCCCACTCACCGACGCCTCCTGGGCACCCGTCGCCCCAGGCCCGCCTGCCCTGGTGCCGGACCCACCACTGGCTGCAGCTCCGCGGCCCCCCCCACTGTCCGCGAGGGGTAAAGCTGGCCTCTGTCACCGCCGGGCGCTCTCCCCGTCCGGGAGCCGCCGCATCCAGCAATCCAGGCCGCGGCTCGGACCGGAAATAGGCCGCAGACAAGCCACGCCCCCCTCCCGGCTGCCGCGGCCCGGACGGAGATTCCTCCCGCGGCCGGAGCAGCAGCTGAGTACTGCCCTGCCCACGTCCTACCGCGGAGGGTCCCCGAAGGGGCTCTCACATCTCCTCCTCGCTCCCCCCGCACACGGCAAGTACCTGAGATATGAGGGAGGGGGGACGCCGCCCGCAGCTGACAGGGGAGCGAGGGGAAAGTGCCAACGGGTTAACCCCCAGCAGCCAAGGCGTGGGACCGCGCTGCCAGGGGCCCGTGCACTGCCATGATGAATCCGCTGGTCCCGGGTAGCAGCCATCCTGTCGCACGTCCGGATCGTTCCATATCCGGAAGTCTGGTGATGTGAGGGGCTGGGGAACCTCCATTATGACGTCCTTGTACAGATCTTTGTGTCCTTCTAAATACTCCCACTCCTCCATGGAGAAATAGAAGGTGACGTCCTGACACCTTATAGGAACCTCTCCAGTCAGATCGTTCCATATCCGGAAGTCAAGAGAGAGGGGGTAAGTCAAAGTCCTTTACTTACACCCCTCAACTGTCCCACCTCTTCCTCCAGGGAACTCCTCCTACCCACCAATCCCTTTTATTCTGCCTTATAAACAAACCATTCCTGTTTCCATTAACCCCATCACTCCTTCCCTTCCCTCTAGTCATGTCGCCCCTCCACCCTATGGGTTCCATGGCTTTCTTTCTCAATTTCCACCAGTATGGTAAACAGGTTTCAATGATTGAACTGATAGCATAGCAGAGCTGGGAATGCAATGTACAGGCTGCAGAACACAGGTTTTGCTTATTAATGATTCTGCGACACTGAATCCCATTCTCCTTCTTTACTGTACAACATGCAGCAGCTTCCAGTTTGTGGATTTTCTATTTCAACTCCCTCACCTACCACCACGGAAAGAAGCAACACACTGTCATTACTCCCTCCTCCTGACTACCCAACTAAATGTCAAGACCGTGAAGATGCCTTGCTGGTGATGCTACAGAGGTAGAGGAGGAGCCGCGGCTTCACCTCCTCCTGTGGTTTCGGATCACAAGTGTCACCAGAGTGAGCGCCCATAGCAGGGGTCGGAATTGCCAGAATTGCCAGATGGCCAGTCCGGCCCTGGTTTCAGGCCTTTGACATGATAGTTTTACCATTGGATGCAGCTCAAGTAGTAATCTGTACAAACTCATCGGCACACACAGACTTTTTGCTTGTACGGAAAATACTAAAGAGTCCATTTGTGTATGTGCATGTCACCATCTCAATATATTGCATTACTGACTACAGGGGCTTGGCCTAACAGAAGGAGACATCTGCATCCCTGCAGGTACGGATGAGGGGCACTGCAGCCAAAATTTGAGATGCTGCCACCTGACTGCAGGCCCTCTATGCTAATTTTAGGAGGTTCTCCCCCTAAAAAGAAACTCACCAGATACCCCTGCTCCTGTGGTATGACCTGCTCTTAGCCCCGCCTCCCAGATATATGTCACGGCACTGCCCAGCTTCCGGTCTCTCTGTTCCTGGACCCGGACCTGTTTGGGCGGCCGGTGGAGTATATGTGGCGCCCCTGAGGCTTCCGTCGCCACAGGTCATTGCACCCCATCAGCGGTGTGATGCCCCATTCTGGGAGAGGAAGAGAGTGAACTCCGGTCCCCTGGTAAATCCACACTACACCCATTGCTAGGGACACACAGGACCAGGGAAAGTGGCAGGCAACCCTCCCATGCTGCATGCTGAGAGGGGCTGTAAGACCCATCCCTGCTCCCATAGGGTGGTAGCTTAGCAACTGGGGAGGTGGGAGGAGCCACCAGAGAGCAGATAGAGAAAGGAAGGTCAAGTTAGTTTCAGTTTACCTCAGGGAGTGAGAGAAGCAGCATGTAGTTGGAGGAGAAGAACGAGAGAAAGGAGGGAGGAGGAGGCCTGCTGGAGGCAGGCAAGGAAGAGAAAGAAAAGAAGGAAAGAAAGCTCCAAGTCAGCCAGGAGCAGAGGAACTGAAAGAGACGCTTCCTGGTGAAGACCCTGGGACCCAGAGGTCCAGGTGACACCACGTAGGGGACAGAAGGGGTCGCAGGGCCGCGGGTAGTCCTGACAGTTACTATGAGCAGGCCTAGGGGTACCAAGGATGCAGGGCCCTAGAACTGCCACGAGGGTGCAGGCTGCGGTGACCTGGTCCACAGTGACATCGGTGGAGGGATCCAGCTGCGACAGGGGACGGTCCCTAGAGACTGGAGGAGTGCAAAGACAATCTCCAAACAGTAAAAACCGAGGCCCAGGGACGTTGTAAGCTCCCAGGGCCAGAACCCATAGCAGACTTCCAGAAAAGGGGTAATCAGCCGACAGGTGACCCCCCAGCCTGGAGGCTGTAGTGGAGGCCAAGCCAGGGCCATCCAAACTCGGGCAAGGCTAGTGAAGACAGCAGAGAAGGAGACACTAAGAGAAGGGTACCGGATTTCACGCTCTGAATCACCCAGAAGACGGAGGTCCCTGACAGTGGTCCCAGCAGTCCAAGGGTCCTGCTGCCCTGACGAGAACTGTGAGTAAAAGAACTGGAACTGCACCTTGGAAGTCGCCTCAGTTATTTCCTCTGCATAGACATTCACAAGCACCAACTGTGCCCCGGGCATTGCTCCACCTGTGGGGAGCAGTACCACCATAGCTGCCATAACATCATCCCGGTGGCCTCACACAGCAGCGGCGGCTTATTAGCCGCATACCACAGGTGGCGTCACGAACACAACTTTCAAGCAAGCCACATATTATACTGACACCCACCAGGGCCACGGAGCCGGGCCCAGCCACCACTGACTACCACCGGACTAGTCCGGCCCGGCACCGGGTGTCCCATAGCCCTGGGGTGGGCGAGTCATATACCCGCTTCGGAAGGTGGTAAGAAAGCTATCAGCAGGGAGGGAAGAGTTTTGCCCACGGCGCTTTAGCTGTGAGCGGCTCCCTCCCTGCTGAGGCACAGGTGACATGTGCCGGCGAGCGGTGTTCTCAGGGAAATACCCGCCCGCCGGTCCGCCTGTGCTCGCCGGCACATGTCACAAATCCCCCATCAGCAGGGAAGGATGCGTCCTACTCACAGCGCTGTTAGTTGTGAGCGGCTTCCTCCCTGCTGAGGCTCCAGCTAGGTGTGCCGGCGAGCGGCGTTCTGAGTGAACTACCCGCCCGCCGGTCAGCTGGAGCCCGCCCCTCAGTTTGAAAAGAGCATGAAAGCGCTCTTTGCTTATGGCGCCGCCCACCCGCCGCCCTGTCTCCGCCAGCGGTGGGTGCGAGTGCAGGCTGTGAGCCGGCGCGGTCCCTGATGCAGCGCAGGTGGAAGCGCTGCAGTGGAGGACCCGCCGGCCTTGTGGGAGTAACAAACCCCGTGCCCCTGCTCCCTCCACCGCCCTGTCACCGCTGCCCTGTTACAGCCGGTACAGGGGAGCGGGGAGGATGCGGGGGCAGGCTGCGGATGGGCACAGCCTTTGATGCAGCTCGGATTGGAGGTGCTGCATTGGTGTATGTGCTGACTGCAGAAGTCAGCAGAATCCACCCATCCCCTATTGGTATCCCCAGACAAGTTAAAAAAAAATAAATAAATAAATAAATTATAAAAAATAAATAAATAAATTATAAATAAAAAAAATAAATAAAATTAAATAAATAAATTATAAATAAAAAATAAATAAATTAAATAAATAAATTATAAATAAAATAAATAAATAAATTAAATTAAATAAATAAATTATAAATAAAAAAAAAAAAAAAGCTGATAGTCATGAAGGAGCTAGGGGTCATCTGGGTATCCCGACCAGTGGGGTGAATTAAGGGGTGTGGTCAGGCCCCACTTCAACTGTGCAGGGTGGGGGGGAGGTAAGCTGAGACATGTGTATTTGCAGTATTGAAGGGAGAAGTTGCAGCAGGTGGCATAGCCTCCACCTGCTGATACCCCACCTTTTCCACTAGTGCCAGTGATTTTCACCCCCCTCCCCTTTAGGGGTCGGCATGACACCTTAGGATGAACAACCCTCACTCACTTGAACAATCCCCTACCTCCCCTTCTGTGGGTAGCGGCTTGGATCGGACTCTGTCCCCCTCCCACCTGGGGATATGCACGGGCGTTGGGGCCCCGGGCGTCATGAGTCACATGTAGAGTTAGACCCCCCTTTTTCTTCAGACTAAGCTCCGGTGCGGTCCCGCGGCGGGATGATGAGCATCTGAGTGTACATTGGCCTGGACAGCGGAGTGCTGTTGGAATTGGGCAGGAACATCCGGAGTCCGGCCGCCCCCTTTTATCCTGCACAATTTGGCAAGTACCATTACGTGGGATTGCGGGGTGGAATAAGCGCCCTGGGGGGGGGTCACGTGATGTCACCAGGCAACAGGTTTTCCTCCCTATTCAACATTCTGTAATTAAGTTGTGTGTGACCGACACTATAGGTGTACTGAGGAAATCATACACCCGCCGTAATAGGCGCTATAGTAGCTGCCATTACTACCTCTTGTGGTCAGCATTCCGCAGTTTGATTGCTCTTACTGTAAAGAACCCTTCCCATTTAGCTGCGGTAGGAGGAAGTAATGTTCCAGTCCTGTATGGTGACCACACACGATTTATGCATAAAAATGAGATCCCCTCCTCCATTCCTTGCAATAATCTAGTTGTCTTCTCGAACCGACTAATCTCAGAATGTCCACCCACCGCCTTTTTGATAAAAAAAAAAAAAAAAAAGTCGAGTCAAAACTGGATCCCAGATTTTAGATGTGGCCTGTCAAGTGATTTATAGGAGGGTTACAATATGTTGGGCGCACAGGATATCACCTCTCCTTGGTATACACTCTAACTTAGGGCTGTAGTTAACAAGGCGTAAGCTATGTTCGTCACTGATAACTTTATGGTAATAGCAAAGTGTATTTCTGTGCATTTTCGTGTTTGTTGGAGTTTCAGTTTAACAGACGAAAATGAACAGGTGAGATGCGAAAATTGGCATTTTTATGTAATTGCATAATTATGCCCACTAATATTTCCTGAGCAATTATGTCCACATAAATAGCCTCAAAAAAAAAAAAAAAAATACAATTTTAGTTTAGGTCTCAGGTGTGCACAACTGACAAGTGCTTTCCCATGTGTTAGTAGACAGCAATCATTCTAATACTAGACTATAGAGGGTGCTAAGTAGCTTCATTATTTGAAGCACCTATTATGAATTTAAAAAAAAAAAAAAAAATATGGAAAAGCCCCTCCCTTTGGTTTTGACTTTTGTTTTGGAAGGTTTTGCCGCATGGAAATAGCGTTTATCGGCTATTACCCATCGTATGGAGGTTTATCTTTCGGCCCCTGCGGATCCATAGGTATGAACTTCAACTTTGCGGGTAAGGTCATTTCTATTGCTGTCATTGTTTTCAAGGCGCCTTTCCTAGGCTCCCGGTGTAGGACTAAGCGGCAGGGTCACGTTTCCCGGTATCGGTACATTGGTCCAACCCTAGGTGCGGTAAGATTAAACTTTATTTTCCGCTACATGGAATCAGGCACCTGAAAAGGAGGAACTGATTGTGTAGCTGAATTTTTCTTTAAGCTTCAAAGGCTACATTCGCTTCAAGAGCAGTAACTGCTGAATCGCTAGGGGGTGTATTTAACAGCAGCAGGTCTGGCTGTTTGGGTTTGTTTTCAACACAACGTTTTTTATAAAAAAAAAAAAAAAAGTGGTATTATCAGTTGGTTACCAAGCCCGGGGGGAAAAACCGTCTAACCACCTGTTTACAACTTCCCTTATCAGTAGTGGGCTGTTTAGGCTTTTCGGTTTTTAGAATGCGCATAAGTCAACGAAAGGTTAAAGTCATACCAGGTATCCAGTTGCCGTGATAGTATTGTTTACTCCCTATTGATTTTCCAATTCCAGGTATCCTCCTTAACTCCGTCCGCTGGCAGGTCCAAAGGTTTTGATTCCTTAAATTCGTAATGGTACTCCCATTGAAAGGAGGCCGATGACCCGGCCTCTCGTTACAACACAGACATGATGGGCCTATAGTAGGGTATGCAGCGAGTGGGGTTTACCAGGCGGGTGAAAAGCATGATGATTTTCAAGCGATCCCTTGCTAATATATAATCGGCAGTATTTAGTGATTCTACTTTACCAACGGGTACCGTTTTTTCCTGTTGTGAGCAAACTGGTACGGGTTTTGCCTCGCAATTTTTCAGTTGCGGAACTGGACCTGCGCGACCAAGGCCTAGTGGGACCCACGGTATGGAATGGGTAGTGGATTAGCGGCAGGTGGGTGGATGTCAGGAGGCCTAATACTCCTGGCTGTTTGTCGACCTAATAAGGTACTGGGCCGGGTGGTTATGCCCATTGTGGTTTTGATCTTAAAGCTTAGTCACACAGGCTGAAGAAAGGCCTAGGTCTATCTAGCCAAGCCTGTCTTCCCTCACAGTTTTGGGATCTTTTTCCCCCACCCCTGGTTGGTATGCCTAAGGTGTTAGTGATAGCCCTTAGACGAACAGGGATGGCGGGGAGCATCTTTTAACCATAAAGACTTTTTCCCATATTTGGCGGACAATTTCTTGGCGGTAACTTGGTGATGGTTGTTTATTGTGGGTGCGCCAGCTGCAGTACCTGGGATGTAAACACCCCTCCCTTCCCCCCCAGAACTGGGGTGCTGCCGAAGCTTTGGGGCAAGTGTGTATGAGCGTGGTTTCAATGGGATGGGGTTGGCAACGCAAATGCATTTTGAGGAACGTCCGTACCGAGTTTGTTTTATGAACCGCCACTAATAGAAGCGCAAGAGGCTACTGACTGTCATATAGGCTAGCGTAACATTACATACGTTCCAGATTTGTGTATTAAAAAAACCCCAAAAAAACGCGAGTTTTTGCCAAATCAACCCCAAGGGAAAGGGGGTCTGCTGGTTAAGAGAATTTTGCTGGTTTCGAGAGTTTTTCCTTTCTGACAATGTTTTCCTTTTCAGATGTAAGTCGGCCTAGGTTTCGAGCTTAGGTCAGGCCCATACTTTTCGGGCAGCGGGAAAAGCTGATCCTCGCCCTGGCGGTTGGTCCTTGGTCCTTGGAGCTGGTTGAGCTGAGTGCGCTACCTGAGGTGTTCAGGATTGGTGAGCCGCCCTCCACAGTTGACTTGGCGACCCAATTAGGCGTCACAGATCTGGTCCCCTGCCACCTAGCTGCGCTCCGCCCCGTACCCTCATCCGGTCGGAGATGTACAACTTTCCCTGTTATTTTCTAAATGGAAGATGGGCCAGCCAGAGGTGATTTTCAGCTCATATTGGAACGTATCTAAGGAAGGATGTGTTACGGAGCTGTCCTTGGCGCACGGGCAACCAGTGCCTACCTAAGTTGATTTTGTAAAATATATAAAAAAAAAAAAAAAATTTGTTGGTGTGGTACCGCCAGCTGGAAGGTATTAACTTTGCTGTCCCGATGAGGGAGCGAGTACATTTTAAATGATGCTGTTTCGGAGGTTTGGTAGTGAGAATGGTGAGGAGATGGCTCAGGTTCTGTGGTTTTGGGGGGGGTCGCAGCTTGCTAGCGCTGTGCTGCTCCTTGGCGGAAGGGGTAGGAAAAATGGTGGTGAAATACCCGCACCGGACGGCCGGTGGCGGAAAATTTCCCAAAACCCCGTGGTGTTGGCTGGTAATGCCTAATTTGAAAGCTGCGACCAAAAATTTATGCCAAAGTAAAAGATGAGAGTGTTTTTCCCTATGCCTCTCCAAAAGTGAATAAGTAAAAATAAAAGCAATTTACCTTATAAAGAACGGTGTGGTGTCTTTCTAGGGGGGAAAAGGTGGTGGTTGGGTCCTGGCAGTCTGAGGGGCACTGCAGCCAAAATTTGAGATGCTGCCACCTGACTGCAGGCCCTCTATGCTAATTTTAGGAGGTTCTCCCCCTAAAAAGACACTCACCAGATACCCCTGCTCCTGTGGTATGACCTGCTCTTAGCCCCGCCTCCCAGATATATGTCACGGCACTGCCCAGCTTCCGGTCTCTCTCTGTTCCTGGACCCGGACCTGTTTCCCACCCTCCCTCCCCTTGGTTTTATGAGTTTTGTGGAGTGTTTCTGGTTAAGTCGCAGCAGCGGAAGGGGTAGGAAAAATGGTGGTGAAATACCCGCACCGGACGGCCGGTGGCGGAAAATTTCCCAAAACCCCGTGGTGTTGGTTGGTAATGCCTAATTTGAAAGCTGCGACCAAAAATTGATGCCAAAGTAAAAGATGAGAGTGTTTTTCCCTATGCCTCTCCAAAAGTGAATAAGGGAAAATAAAAGCAATTTAACTTATAAAGAACGGTGTGGTGTCTTTCTAAGGGGGAAAAGGTGGTGGTTGGGTCCTGGCAGTCTGGGATTTGGAGGAATGGCTCCACGATCATGTTATCACCTGATGTTCTAATTTTAATTGATGTGAATAAAATCCGTGACTTTGATTTTTAGATGAACGCTTCCCTCCAGCTTCCGGTTGGAATTCTTTAGGATAGAAACGTCGCAGTGATTTCTTTTGTGAAAGGACAATACTCAGCAATACCCAACCCCTGCACCTCATACACCTTCCCCCTTGTAGTAGGGAGAGTCTAACCCAGGGGTGGGCACCTAATTTTCCCATGGGGTCGCATGAGAAATTGGAATGGTTTTAGAGGGCCGGGCCCGGACTAATATAATTAACTCAGTTCTACCCAATATTATATATAGTATATACAGTGTGTCCACCCATATCCTGTCCACCGCCATTAACTTGAAAACGGAGGCAGCTACAGGAATAGAAGTGGTGTCTAGGTATAGTAATGAAGCCATGCGCTACACAATGAAACCACCTATAGTGCCCCATGGTGGAAAACAACGGAGTTAGCATTTTTATCTTGAAAACGGAACGAGATAGAGAAAAAAAGTGAATTACAAATTGTAGGGCATCATCAATTCAATACGAATCGACACCTTGCATACAGAAATGCTATGATTAGAATGTGTAAAACTCACAAGGCTGTGGATGTGAAGCGATACCTCATGGAGACCTTCCTACAAGTCATTGGATATGGTGGCTGTGCGGAGTGGCCTCCACGCTCACCTGACCTCATTGGACTTCTTTCTGTGAGGTCACATCAAACAGCAGGTGTATGCGACCCCTACAAAGATTCAATGAAAATATGGAGGACCTAATTACATCATTATTTAATGATGAGATGATGAACTTTAATGAACTTGTGATTGTTCACTTTAGAAAATTGTCAACTTTTACAATGCTTAAAAAACTAACATCACATCTTGACCGAAAATAGCACGTTTTTCAAAGTTTTGCACCCCGGCATATGATCATGTGGTGCCCTGGACTAGCCAGGTGATCACAGGTAATGTACATACACCCCCACCCCCACTAGACAGTAACATTAGCCAAACATAAAATCCTTGTTGCCTCCCTCCAGTGTCTGATGTCCACACCCGGTAGGGCAGAGCCAAGCGGTTGGCCCCACCCACCGAGGAGTTCACAGGCCTGAAGGTGGGAAAAGTGACAGTTGAGTTCAGGAGGTTGAAGGGAGAGGAGTAAAGTGGAGAGTGTCTGGGTTTGTGGCCCAGGCACTGACAACAAGGTTGGCAGACGGTGGTGGCCGTCTGCAGGAGTGGTGAATCAACGCGGAACCGTAGGACCGGGGTCGGGCGTCGGCCCGCCGGTACCGATCGGGGAGCGAAGTGAAGCCAGCACACACAGGCAGGGCCATCGGACCCCGACTAGGCTTGGAGTCGCCGTCAACAGTCAAATCCGAGTGTGACAGGAACCCCAGGGGTTTCCTAACAGCTAAAGACCCGTTAGAAGGCAACCGTCCGCACCGTGAGGGTATACAGCTACCGCCTAAGGCTAGAGACCCAAGGGCCAGCGCCTGCGTGCAAACGGCTCCTCCGACATCCATACACCGGGGAGTGGACTACCGTTGGGGATCCATCGTAGTCAAACAAGTGCACAAAGGTGCAGGGAAAGACAGCCGTCATTACCTGTCCGGGGAGAGACACTGCAGCCGGCTGCGGGACCCGTCCATCCAGCCGTTTGGTTTACCAAGGACTTTGTGCATCTCTTACTGAGTGAGTACACCTGTGCCATCCGGCACCGCGCCGCGCTGTCCCTGCAACCCTGCACCTCACCCACCCTGCCTCCCCGTCACACCACCGGGCCCTGGGACCACCGACCTCTACCCACGGAGGGGGAAAACAACATCCCAGCTGCTCCCTAACATCACTCTCGGGATCCCAGTCACCAGCAGCGGTGGTGCCCATCTTCACCACAATCCGTGGGTGGCGTCACGAACTAAATCCCCCAAAACCAACCACCCTTTTCACTCACGGGCGAGGAGCGCCGCTCGAGTCCCCGGATCCGGCCCACCGCTCGAGCCACCGAGCAGCAGCCGCAGCAGCGCCAGACCCGAGTGTTAGCGAGCGCAGCGGTGGCGTCCTCCCCGCCCGCGACAATCAGATGTGGGTATGACTTGTATATAACCATCCTGTATCCACACTTACTGGATGCACTCTACATATTTATGTGCTCATTAAACCACCTCAAAAGGAGCCTTAAGAGAAGATCTCTCTGCGGTCATGGATTCTGGCAGATACTGCTACATGGCAGGTACAGTATGTGGAGTCCAGCTGCAGCGCCTAACCTCGCGCCCATGGGCATGCGCACAGGCCCTTTAATGGCTGCAGGGTGCGGGGGAGGGAGCGCGTGGTACTTGATGTAACTCCGGTACCACTCGCAGTTACGGGCTTTTCTCTGCGCTGACTCTAGATACCAGACCCACTATAGTTATGTTGATTTGAGCTCCGCATAGAGCCGATGCTGGGAGCACCTCAATCAAGTGTCTGCTCTCAGCAGCTATGCGGACACTGACAGCTTGGGGCCCCTGTGCAAGAATTGTACCTTGGCCCCCCCTTGTCGCGGAGGCCTGCCCAGCTTCATGCCCTGAGGTGTACACCAATAAGGAGGGAAGATGATGGGGACAGTAGTAGGATGCATGTCGTGACGCCACCTGTGGTATGCGGTCAGGGATTCAGCTGTCGCTGACCTCCGGAGCGGATGGTAGTAGCAGCCAGAGAAGGTATCACTCTCCACAGGTGGAGCGGGCCCCGGGGAGGATGATGAGGGGAGTAGCCATGACGTTTGAGAGCTGAGGCGCGGGGCTGGTAATCAACAGTCAGAGTCCGTGTCTGCGGTTCCTGGTGTCTTTACTCACTCTTTGTGCTGTGCCACTCACCCGGATAGTACTGGTCACCCGCTGTGATGGGTTTTCGTCGAACCCGAATCCCTTCAGAGGTCAGTTCGGTTTGGTGCTCAATGAATCCCTTCCAGCTAGCGCCTTGTGTGTTGGATCCTCGTGTCTTAAAGATACTTGGAAACCCCAGTTCGTCTCGAGAAGTACTCTTGTCCTTATTTGCAGGTACCGCGGCTCCGCAATGGGACCTGGTCCAGTCCAAGGCCTGGATCCTCTCTGGTACTGTGCTTTCAGGCTCTTTGTGGGCAGGGAAGCTTGAAACCTCCTTGTCCTAGCAGATTCTGGAAAACCAACTTGGACAATGATCTTCCCTAGGGTCCTGTACCCTGAGTGTGGCGCCGGTTCCAAGGGAGCATCTAAGCTCACACCTCGGCAACCACAAGAACTCCTGTCCCACCGGAGCACCGGTAAGACACCTCTGCTCCTTTCCTGTCCTGCTGGAGGACTCCTCTACTGTTGTGTTGGCTCCTAACTCCCCCTGAGTGGCTGCCCCTCCCTGGGTCCCTGTCACTAGTGGGTGGTGCCCATGTTTGAAGGCTACCCTTAAGATCCTAGCAGTGTGAACACTGCTTAAGGCCCCTTTCACACGTCAGTGATTCTGGTACGTTTGTGCTTTTTTTTAAACGTACCAGAATCACGGACATACGCAGACCCATTATAATGAATGGGTCTGCTCACACATCAGTGATTTGCCACTGCACGTGTCTCCGTGCAGTGTACCCGCGTGTGCGTGATTGTTGCACGGAGACATGTCCATTTTTTTCTGGCATCACTGATGTTTCACGGACCACGCAGTGGTGTGGTCCGTGAAACACGTGCCAGAAAAAAACGTACTTTTAAAATAAAAAACATTTTA
Organism: Anomaloglossus baeobatrachus; assembly: GCF_048569485.1. Classification (NCBI taxonomy): domain Eukaryota; kingdom Metazoa; phylum Chordata; class Amphibia; order Anura; family Aromobatidae; genus Anomaloglossus; species Anomaloglossus baeobatrachus. The sequence continues at coordinate 293,484,234 of NC_134357.1, read as the reverse complement.
ACTCACCCGGCGTCCAGCGATGTCCTCTGCAGCCCGTGGAGCTTGCTCCTTCTGTGCTGGCTGATTACTGTCGCGCATATTCATTATGCGCGACACAGCCGACCCGGAAGCAGCTGCTGCAGGGGTCACCGCCGGCCGGATGCTGCGTCGCGGGAGCGATCAGCACCATGGAGAGCGGGAGCGGGCGCAGGTGAGTGAATCTCTAAGTGCAATCACGGGCCACGGAGAACGGAGCCCGGATTGCACTTAGACAACCCACGTGTGCCGTGATTTTCAGCACACGGAGGGACATGTGCGTGTTTTACACGCCAGTGAAAAACGTCAGTGTTTTTCACTGACGTGTGAAACGGGCGTTAGAGACAAAAAAAAAAGCAACATGTCATATACTGAAGCTACATAAAGAGAAACGTCCAGCTGCTACGACTATGAATGAATGAACAGTATAGAGCACCTGCTAAATGTTACTGCCAAATGGTTGTGGCTTGGGATATGGCTAAGGGCATGGTTAAAATTTGCCATGGTACATAACTTGTGCCTCTTTATGTTCTTCAAGAGTTGGGAAGTACAGCGCTACATACTGCACTATTATTCCTGTCTAAACTGATGGGATCTGCTATGGAGGATCAAACACAGATGTGAACATGGTTTTATCCGGAGGAAGCTGCACATCGAGTTATATGGAGTAAAGGAGCCAGAACCAGCCGAGCGTGCACCGAATGGTCTTGCATCCTGTCTTCTCCGAACCGTACAGACAAATCTCCTAAGGACTGAGGAGCTGGTACATGAGACCTCAGTGTATCTGATTGATGAAGAAGCACACTTAATAATATTCATGTTACACCTCAAAGCTGTAGATGCGCTCACTAATTAGACTTTGGTAAGGGCATCAATAAACTGTCTTATTGTAATGGTCTTGCCTAGCAACAAGTTTGTTTTAAAGGTGTCTGTAGAAAGCCACAATGCCAGTCACTCAAGGGTTAATAGTATGGAACCCTGAGAGGGACTTTCTAGCCAATAAAGCATCAGTAAAAACAGCTATAGTAACTATGACAACTGTGCTGATGTCATAAACCAACACATCTATGTCATGGAAGATTCTGGAACAAAAGAACATACAGCAGTAGGAGGCGCCATACTTGGATGTGTCTGGAGACCTGGGGCTTCATCACTCCAAGGGAGGAAGGGGACATCGACCTAGCCAGCCAGATCAGCCATACCGCCTAGCCAGCCAGATCAGCCAAACCACCTAGCCAGCCAGATCAGCCATACCGCCTAGCCAGCCAGATCAGCCAAACCGCCTAGCCAGCCAGATCAGCCCAACTAACCCTAGCGATCAATGGGGTGACAGATGTTGCAGCCAGATCTCCCTCACGTCCGATAGTAGCCGCCTTCACACTTATGTGTACGGTCTGGAGAGGCCGCATTAGGCTTTCTCCATTCGGTGCTTGCACAGGGCACCTGCTTTGACCTTCATTACTGTCTGTTTTCTATCGATGTAACTGTGTAACCTGTGACTATGTGATGTCACTGCTATCATATCTATAGTGGATGAGATTAGATTTCACTGTATATATGATACAATATACAAATTCTGATACTATTTGCTGTTATGTGTTGGCATTAACCTTCTAAGCCCAAGGGAAGGGCAGTCCTCCAGCCATGGTTCCCTAGAGGTTTCCTCCACAGGGGGTTTTCCTCTCCTGAGCGCTGAAGGATGATTTTTCGTGAGTCGGAGGTTTGCCATTTTCAGTGTCTTTTTCATAGTAATTGGCCGATTCTAAATTTCAGACACTGAATGAAATAATGATAATGTGATTGGTAATAAAATTCGGTTTATTTATCATCCAATAAAAGTGTTCTGTGTGTTTCTTTCACAATCTTGGGTTGGAGGGATTTTCTTGGGAATCAGGATCCAATACTTATGACCAAGCCATGAAGCCAGATGTACAGTCAAAGCGCCTTTACCCTGCGCTGGAAGATCGGAGTAGAGATGAGAAGTATTTCTGTATAAGTAGCACAAACTGACACAGATAATGGGGGGATTTATGAATAGTGTTGGAAGATGTAGGGATGTATTATTATGCAAACATGGTGAATTGTGCCACATTTCTACACATGTAACATGATGAACTTGGAAAAACTTGTTTGTGATATTGGAAACATTTTAATTCAGAATAAAGTAATGTTTAAGTCTGCAGGAAGAGGAGCCATTTGCTTATCTTTCTCGTGGCCAGAGGGTTCTTAACCTCGTGACAGGACCATGACACAACTAAACATTGGCGTAACAAGAGTCCAAAATTTGTACCTGACCCCTCAACTGCATGTGCATCAGATGTATGAGCCTTTTGTAGGGTTTTAGATCTTACAAAAACATACATTTGCCCCGTGTAATAATGTCCGCTTCTATGGTTTCCCCAATCCTGATACCTTTATTTAATAATGGCCATCATCATGGGCCCCTTCCTGGTATAATGTTCACCATGCTAAGCCCCTTCCTGGTATAATGCCAAATATGTCACAAAGCATTACCATTGGTTATAGATGAAGTCAATCAAAACAATTTTGGTTTGGAATTCACCCCCAATTAGTTCAGTCAGTGTCAACTTTTCAGATCTATTTTTGTGATTTAGAATCAACTTGCCACCAAGTGTTACACCAAAGAGGTGGCGGCAGATAGTGTCATTCACATCTCTAGCTGCCACCTCCCGGCCTGACTTACAAATAGCCCCAAGGGGTATTTCACACATACTGGATGGAACTGTACCTACTTGGAACATTATATCATAGAAGCTGATCACGAAGAACAAAGCTATTCCATAAAGACAAATTATCTAATTCTTCACACAATATTCAACTTTTTTTTTCTTAATGCAATTAGTATAAAAAAAAAAAATAACTAGCACCTTTCTAAATCTTTTAGGGGCTGTCTGCTTTATTTTGGAGGTAAACTTAGCAGTACATAGAGAATAATACATTTAAGCAGGTAATTAAAACCATTTCCTATGTATACACCACTATAGGACTAGTTCACCATGAGAATAGCAGATCAGATAAGATAATGTGCATCTGAAACAGTAACAAGATTAACATTAAATGTCGAAGTTCCAGAATGTGATGATGACATGATGATATTTGAATAAATGTTGATTTTATTTGTTCAAGAATAAATGTGGCATATTATTTATGGGAAAATACAAGGCATCCCCTTATGATCTAGATACTGATCTAAAGGAGTCATTAGACACAGAGCACAAAGCTCCTCTCCAACTGCAGCCCATAGTGCCACCTACCACACGCCGGGCTGCAGTCTAGTGTGCCATCTTTTTTTAATCAAAACTACCATCCAAGATTAAAAATTATGTACTGTATATATTGCAATCTGAGCTCTGCTATGCTGATATGGCGCCCCTGCGGCCTCAGGCGCCACAGGGTACTGCACCTCACCCGAGGTGCAGTATTCATAGCAGATGCGGAGGAAGTCGTCACCGGTAACAACCACAACTATTTCTGTTAATGTTGATAATTATGGCTTATAGCCAATGAAAACTCAAAAGTCATTATCTCAGAAAATTAGAATAATTACCACAAAACACTTGCAAAGGCTTCCTAAGCGTTTAAAATGGTCCCTTAGTCTAGTTCAGTAGGCTATACCATCATGGGGAAGACTGCTGACTTTACACACTCCACAAGGAGGGTAAATCAGAAAAGGCCATTGCTAAACAAGCTGGCTGTTCACAGAGTGCTATATCCAAGCATATGAATGGAAAGTTGAGTGGAAGGGAAACATGTGGTAGAAAAAGGTGCACAAGAAACCGGGGTAACCACAGCTTTGATTGGATTGTTAGGCTATGTGCCCATGTTGCGTTCTGTCCCTGTAGAAATTTCTGCAGCCATTTGAACAGCACATGTGCGCTTCAAATCGCTGCAGAAACAGTCCATAATGAAAAGCCGATTTCATGCGCTCTGGATGCAGCCTCTCCCATAGACAGAGCGGGACCTGCATCCAAAGCGCATGAAAGAAGTGACATGTTGCTTATTAGAACGCAGCGCTTTGGCAGCAGCTGAAGCGCTGCGTTCTAATACGCAATGTGGGCATGGATTAGGCACAATCTTCATAGATTGTGCTGGAGACGCAGGACGCATGCAGTTACGCTGCAGTGCAGAACGCAGCGTAACTGCATGAAAATATGCTACGTGGGCACAGAGCCTTAAGAAAGGTGCCATTCAAAAATTTGGGGGAGATTCACAAGGAGTGGCTTGCTGCTGGAGTCAGTGCTTGAAGAGATATCACACACAGACGTATCCAGGACATGGGCTACAACTGTTGCATTTGTTCTGTCAAGCCACTCATGACCAATAGACAATGACGGAAGCGTCTTACCTGGGCCAAAGAGATAAAGAACTGGACTGTTGCTCAGTGGTCCAAGGTGTGGTTTTCAGATGAAAGTAAATTTTGCAATTCATTTGGAAATTGCGGTCCCAGAGTCTGGAGGAAGAGTGGAGAGGCCACAATCAAAGCTGCTTGAGGTCTAGTATGAACTTTCCACAATCAGTGATGGTTTGGGGAGCCATGTCATCTGCTGGTGTAGGTCCACTGGGTTTTATCAAGCACAACCGTCTACCAGGACATTTTAGAGCACTTCATACCAAAATCAGTAAATCAGAAAAGGCCATTGCTAAACAAGTTGGCTGTTCACAGAGTGCTATATCCAAGCATATGAATGGAAAGTTGAGTGGAAGGGAAACATGTGGTAGAAAAAGGTGCACAAGAAACCGGGGTAACCACAGCTTTAATTGGATTGTTAGGCTATGTGCCCATGTTGCGTTCTGTCCCTGTAGAAATTTCTGCAGCGATTTGAACAGCACATGTGCGCTTCAAATCGCTGCAGAAACAGTCCATAATGAAAAGCCGATTTCATGCGCTCTGGATGCAGCCTCTCCCATAGACAGAGCAGGACCTGCATCCAAAGCGCATGAAAGAAGTGACATGTTGTGTCGCGGGCGGAGGAGGGGACGCAGCGCTCTCCCACTGCTCGGGTCCGGCTTGCCGCAGCTCTGCGGCCGCTGCTGCTGCTGCTCGGTGGCTCGAGCGATAGGCCGGATCCCGGGGACTCGAGCGGCGCTCCTCGCCCGTGAGTGAAAGGGGTTTGGGATTTGGGGATTTACTGTCCGTGACGCCACCCACGGTTGTGGTGATTGTGTGGACACCACCGCTGCTCTGCATCCCGGGAGTGGTGGTATGGAGCAGCTAGATGTTGGCCCTCCCCTCCGTGGGTAGGGGGGTTGGTGGTCCCGGGGCCCGATGACGGGGAGTTAGGATGGTTGACAGGTGGGTTATGGGCCTGTTGAGGTGCAGGGACGCAGGGGCAGCGCTGTGCCGCACAGCACGGAGGTACTCACTCAGCCCAAGGATGATGACACAGTTCACGGTAAACAAGCGGCTGGTTGGACGGGTCCCTCGGACGGCTGCGGTGTTGATGTTCCCTGCAAGTTAGCGGTGACTGTCTCTTCCCTGCACCTAAATACGGTTGTTGGTAGCGATGGATTCCCACCGGTAACCCGCTCCCCGGCTTGGATATGGGCCGGAGGAGCCCCACTTTGCCCGCAGGCGCTGGCCCTGGGAAACTGGTGCCTTGGCGGTGGCGGTGTCTCCCCTTCACGGTTGGACGGTTGCCTTCAATCGGGACTTAATTGTTTAGAGACCCGGAGGTCCCCTTCACTGACGGATTTGGCAAATTTACGGCGACTCCAAGCCTTGCCGGGATCCGAAAGGCCCCTGCCAATGGTGCTGGCTTCTCTTTGTCTACCGGTCCGGTACCGTCGGGCCACAACCCGTCCACGGTCCTTTCGGCAACTCCGGTCAGCCACTCCTGCAGACGGTCACCGCCGTCTGCCAACCTTGCTGTCTCAGTCCGGGGCACACTCCCGGACCAACTTCAGGCTCTAACTGTCACTTTGCTTCTTTCCACTTCTCCTACTCCCCTCCTCTCACTTTCCCTCTCCAAACTCATCTGCCTGTGTTTCCCTCCTCCAGGACTGTGAACTCCTTGGTGGGTGGAGACCAACCGCCTGGCTCCACCCCTGGTGTGGACATCAGCCCCTGGGGAAGGCAACAAGGGTTTGTGTTCTGACTTCGGTGTTCCTGCAGGGAATGTGGGGTGTGTGTGGTGTCATGACCTGTGACCCCTGGCTTGCCCAGGGCGTCACAGTTGCTTTTTAGTACTAAGGAGTTTGGGTGCACAGCAATATTATATAAACTTATAGTATTAATGGGGTGCTGTCACAAGCAGTATAAACAACATCTGAAGGGGAAGAGAAAAAGTACTGCATAACCGGGAAGCACACCCAACTATCATATAAATAAATATAATTTTATTGAATTGCATAAACAATTAAAACATACTTAAAACATATACCCACACCAGGGTCTCTCCATAAATTACAGCAGTATTATAAATGGAATGTTTGCAGTGGTCAATAAGCATGCAAAATCATCATAGTTTACAACATTCCATACAATCGATTATAAATAGAGTAAGAGCAATCAGCATATCTGTTGGAGCCAGCCACAACCTATAACCTCCTAAGGTAAAAGGATCTCAAGCATAGAAGGAGGCTGAAAATACAAAGTGGCCCCAACCAAACATACAGACCAGTAGTAACCTGTCTACATGTATCAGCTGCAAGCTGTAGAGACCCTGGGATACTCTATTTATAATCGATTGTATGGAATGTTGTAAACTATGATGATTTTGCATGCTTATTGACCACAGCGAACATTCCATTTATAATACTGCTGTAATTTATGGAGAGACCCTGGTGTGGGTATATGTTTTTAAGTATGTTTTAATTGTTTATGCAATTCAATAAAATTATATTTATTTATATGATAGTTGGGTGTGCTTCCCGGTTATGCAGTACTTTTTCTCTTCCCCTACAGTTGCTTATTAGAACGCAGCGCTTCGGCAGCAGCTGAAGCGCTGCGTTCTAATACGCAACGTGGGCATGGATTAGGCACAATCTTCATAGATTGTGCTGGAGACGCAGGACGCATGCAGTTACGCTGCAGTGCAGAACGCAGCGTAACTGCATGAAAATATGCTACGTGGGCACAGAGCCTTAAGAAAGGTGCCATTCAAAAATTTGGGGGAGATTCACAAGGAGTGGACTGCTGCTGGAGTCAGTGCTTGAAGAGCCATCACACACAGATGTATCCAGGACATGGGCTACAACTGTTGCATTTGTTCTGTCAAGCCACTCATGACCAATAGACAATGCCGGAAGCGTCTTACCTGGGCCAAGGAGATAAAGAACTGGACTGTTGCTCAGTGGTCCAAGGTGTGGTTTTGAGATGAAAGTAAATTTTGCAATTCATTTGGAAATCGCGGTCCCAGAGTCTGGAGGAAGAGTGGAGAGGCCACAATCCAAGCTGCTTGAGGTCTAGTATGAACTTTCCACAATCAGTGATGGTTTGGGGAGCCATGTCATCTGCTGGTGTAGGTCCACTGGGTTTTATCAAGCACAGCCATCTACCACGACATTTTAGAGCACTTCATACCAACAAGCTTTTTGGAGATGATAATTTCATTTTCCAGCAGGACTTGTCACCTGTCCACACTGCCAAAAGTACGAATACCTGGTTTAATAACTACAATATCAATGTCACTGTGCTTGATAAGCCCACAAACTCACCTGACCTAAACCTCATAGAGAATCTATGAGGTATTGCCAAGAGTTAAGGCCCTGTCACACGCAGAGATAAATCTGTGGCAGATCTGTGGTTGCAGTGAAATTGTGGACAATCATTGCCAGGTTTGTGGCTGTGCAATGTATGGAGAAAAGAGCTACATATGGCAGGGAGCACACCTACAATAATGTGTATATAAAAGGCAAATCTTTATTGTGACAGCAAGAATAAAAACACTTAAAAAATGTGACACACCAGATAACACGGCCTGATACCCCTTGTGACCACCGTCATATACACAGCATGAGCAATAATATTCAATAATAAAGACGTCATACATATAAACTATGAATCATGCAAAAGTGTAGAAAGGCTGATGAAATATCTCACATAAATGCAAGATGCCAACTGGCTTGTTCACAATCAGAAAAACCTGCTATAAGAAATATATATATAAACATATAGTAGCAGTGCCAAACAGCCATAAAAAACAGTCATATCCTAAAAGAGATATGTTGTATAGGCAACAAACAGTACCAATATGTATCAGAGGACCAATAATACCTCCTAGAACACGTAATGGCAAGCAATTATACATACACAGGCAGGAACTGTATGGAATATGGCAGCCAAAAAATGGCAAGGAATTATACCATAAGCAAGTAGGAAAGCCAAAGGTGGTACACAGGGGTCAGAAAATACCGTGGGGAACCCACGCGTATCGCCGCACAGCGGCTTCCTCAGGGCAAGTGTGTACACAAGTGTGTTCCCCACGGTATTTTCTGACCCCTGTGTACCACCTTTGGCTTTCCTACTTGCTTATGGTATAATTCCTTGCCATTTTTTGGCTGCCATATTCCATACAGTTCCTGCCTGTGTATGTATAATTGCTTGCCATTACGTGTTCTAGGAGGTATTATTGGTCCTCTGATACATATTGGTACTGTTTGTTGCCTATACAACATATCTCTTTTAGGATATGACTGTTTTTTATGGCTGTTTGGCACTGCTACTATATGTTTATATATATATTTCTTATAGCAGGTTTTTCTGATTGTGAACAAGCCAGTTGGCATCTTGCATTTATGTGAGATATTTCATCAGCCTTTCTACACTTTTGCATGATTCATAGTTTATATGTATGACGTCTTTATTATTGAATATTATTGCTCATGCTGTGTATATGACGGTGGTCACAAGGGGTATCAGGCCGTGTTATCTGGTGTGTCACATTTTTTAAGTGTTTTTATTCTTGCTGTCACAATAAAGATTTGCCTTTTATATACACATTATTGTAGGTGTGCTCCCTGCCATATGTAGCTCTTTTCTCCATACATTGTTTAGTTCTTTCCGCTACATGGGTGAGCACCTAACTATTGGTCATTATTGAGGTGGTGCACCTGCCCTGTTTATTCCCCCAGGTTTGTGGCTGTGTGCAAATGGAACAATATATCCATGATTTCACTGCAACCACAGATCTGCCAAAGATTTATCTCTGTGTGTGACGGGGCCTTAAGGCTAGGTTCACATTTCCGTCAATTTGTATCAGTCACAATCCATGGCTCTGGCAAACAACGAAATCCGTTTGGCGGATTCCGTTGTTCTTATATACTAGTATGAGTAGCGGATTGTGACTGATGATGATGCGTTGCATCCTCCGCCCGACTGATCAGTCGTGGAACGACTGACCGTTGGGCGGCAGGAACGCAGAGTGTAACGCTTTTTGAGCAGCGAAATCAGTAGGATTTTGCTGCGCCTGCTCTCTCTGGCTCCCTGCACACGTAACCAGGGTACACATCTTTGCTTAGTTACCCGATATTTACCCTGGCTCCGTGTGCAAGGAGCCAGCGCTAAGCGGTGTATGCTGGTAACAAAGGTAAATATCGGGTAACCAAGCAAAGTGCTTTGCTTAGTTACCCGATCCTTACCCTGGCTACATGTGCAGGGAGCCCGACACTTCCCCGCTCGTCTCTGCCCCCTCCCGCACTCCGCATGTACACACGCACACACAGACACACTCACCTGTCCCCAGCCATGCAGTCCCCGGCACTGACGTCCTCAGCGGCATGGCCCCGCTCAGCTCTACCTACCCCGCACTCTGCAACCCGCACACCTTCTCGGCGGCCGAATGATCAGCTGATCACCCGGCGGCCGGCTGCTGTGAGCGATCAGCTGATCACCCGGCGGCCGGCTGCTGTGAGCGATCAGCTGATCACCCGGCATCCGGCTGCTGTGAGCGATCAGCTGATCATTCTCTCTTTTACAACGGAGTCCGACAATGAATTCTAATTCTTGTCATCCGTTGTACAACGCATCAGTCACCACAAGCGTCAAGCAACGCATCTGACTGATGCAAAACAACGGAAATGTGAACCTAGCGTAAGATGAGAGACACCAGACCCAACAATGCAGACGATCTGAAGGCTGCTATCAAAGCTAACTGGGCATAACACCTCAGCAGTGCCACAATCTGATCGCCTCCATGCCACGCCGCATTGATGCAGTAATTCATGCAAAAGGAGCCCGACCAAGTATTCAGGCATTTACTGTACAGACTTTTCAGTAGGCGCCAACATTTCCAAGTTTAAAATAATTTTTTCAGTTGGTTTTATATAATATTCTAATTTTCTGAGATAATGACTTTTGGGTTTTCATTGGCTGTAAGCCATAATCATCAACAGTAACAGAAATAAACACTTGAAATAGATCCCTCTGTGTGTAATGACTCTATATAATATGTGTTTCCTTTTTGTATTGAATGATTGAAATACTGTACATTAACTTTTTGATGATATTCTAATTTATTGAGATGCACTTGTATACAGTGTGTCACACCCAGCTGTGTTTGTAATGTGAGCAGCGCTGTGTTTGTAAGAGTATTTAATGTATACAGTGGTTCCACCCATATCCTATCCACCTCCATTAACTTGAGAATGGCGGCAGCTATAGGCATAGAAGTGGTGTCTAGGTATAGTAAAGTAGCCATGCTCTACGCAATGAAACCACCTATAGCGCCACCTGGTGGAAAACAGAGTTAGCATTGTTATCTCGAAAACGAAACGAGATAGAAAAAGAAAAAGTGAATTACAAAGTTGTAGGGCACCATCAATTCAATATGAATCGACACCTTGCATACAGAAATGCTATGATTAGAATGTGGAAAACTCACAAGGCTGTGGATGTGGAGCAATATCTCATGGAGACCTTCCTACAAGCCATTGGGTATGGTGGCTGTGTGGAGTGGCCTCCATGCTCACCTGACCTGACCCCACTGGACTTCTTTCTGTGAAGTCACATCAAACAACAGGTGTATGCAACCCCTCCCCCAACATTGCAGGACCTACGATGACATATCACAGATGCTTGTGCAAATGTGACGCCCTGGCAAAACCAGGTAGTCACAGACAGGCCCCCGCATAACACCTTCCCTCACTTAGGAAACACACAGCCGACCTGAAACCCTAGTCAACCCCCTTAGGGAACGATAGACACACACTTAGGGAACGATAGACACACAAGTGGGCGGGACCAGGCGGTTGGACACGCCCACCCAGGGGTCTAGACAGCCTGGGGCGGGAAAACAAGTAGTTCAGTTTGGAGTTCAAGTGGAGAGGAGTGTGGGCTGGAGCTAGGTGTAGCTCCAGCAGAGGAAGTTCAAGTTGAACGGTGCCAGGGTCGGAGCCCTGGTGCCTTGGCTAGGTGGCAGACGGTGGTCTCCGTCAGCAGGAGACGGGAAGATGGCTCGGCAGATCAGAGGTGGACCGGGACAGGGTTGTAGCCTGCCGGTACCGACATGGAGAACTGACCCGGAAACCGTAGCACAGAGGGGGTACTCGGACCCTGAAGCCAGGACCGAAAGAAGCGGCCTAGCTAATTAACCGATTGAGGCCAGGATTATAGGTCCTGTCCCACCCAAAGTCCCTAATAGAAGACAACAGCCCACCGATAGGGATAGACGGCCACCGCCAGGGCCCATAGATCCCACGGGCCAGCGTCTGCGGGCACGGCTCCTTAGGCCACATCCAGCCGGGAGCGGACTCCTGAGTTCCAGACCAGGCAGTCCACCATTCACAAAACTAGTGCAGAGGAAAAGGACAGTGACCACCAGCCTGGGTGGGGGACCTGAATGCAACCGGCCGCGGCGGTCGGCCACCAGCACCTTTGGTTTACCAAAAGACTCGTGTCATTCATTTACTGTGAGTATCCAAACATCCCCCTGCTTGCTCAGGCGCGCTGGCCCTTGCCATCGCTATACCCTGCACAAAGACACTGGGTCCCGGGGCAACCATCCTTACCCATGGAGGGGTTAACATCTAGCTGCCACTACACCTCCCCTGGGTGCCCCATAACAGCAGCGGTGGTGTCCCACCTCACCACAAACCGTGGATGGCGTCACGAACTTAATACGGCCTAGCCCGTACATCTACGTCCCCCCTTTTATTCGGCGTGTCCGCGAGACCCCCAGGTACGGAGACCCTCGAGCCACCCCCCTAGAAGGTCCGGATCTGAGCAGCAGCGGCTGCTGGCACGGGGGCGGCACACAAACGTGTCACCTACCATATTGCACAACGTGCAGCAAGATACAGTATGCTGTCCAGAGTCCAGATGTGCATTGCAGCTGACGGGGGCCACTTTGAGCATCAAAGTTAAATGAGCGCCATATGCGTGACCAGCATTCAGTGTTTTGGGGGGGTCATGGGTTTCATATCATAGCATTTCTGTATGCATGGTGTTGATTTGTACTGAATTGATAATGCCCTACAATTTTTTAATTCACTTTTTTTCTCTATCTCATTCCGTTTTCAAGATAAAAATGCTAACTCTTTTGTTTTGCACCAGGTGGCGCTATAGGTGGTTTCATTGCGTAACGCATGGCTACTTTACTATACTTAGACACCACATCTATGCCTATAGCTGCCGCCATTCTCAAGGTAATGGCGGTGGACAGGATATGGGTGGACACACTGTATACATTAAATGCTCTTTACACAATACACACATTACAAACACAGCTCTGCTTACATTACAAACACAGCTCTGCTCACATTACAAACACGGCGCTACTCACATTATAAACACAGCTCTGTTAACATTATAAACACAGCTCCGCTCACATTACAAACACAGCTCCGCTCACATTACAAACACAGCTCCGCTCGCTTTACTGTATATGCATTCTCAATTTCCACCAGTATGGTAAACAGGTTTCAATGATTGAACTGATAGCATAGCAGAGCTGGGAATGCAATGTACAGGCTGCAGAACACAGGTTTTGCTTATTAATGATTCTGCGACACAGAATCCCATTCTCCTTCTTTACTGTACAACATGCAGCAGCTTCCAGTTTGTGGATTTTCTATTTCAACTCCCTCACCTACCACCACGGAAAGAAGCAACACACTGTCATTACTCCCTCCTCCTGACTACCCAACTAACTGTCAAGACAGTGAAGATGCCTTGCTGGTGATGCTACAGAGGTAGAGGAGGAGCCGCGGCTTCACCTCCTCCTGTGGTTTCGGATCACAAGTGTCACCAGAGTGAGCGGCCATAGCAGGGGTCGGAATTGCCAGAATTGCCAGATGGCCAGTCCGGCCCTGGTTTCAGGCCTTTGACATGATAGTTTTACCATTGGATGCAGCTCAAGTAGTAATCTGTACAAACTCATCGGCACACACAGACTTTTTGCTTGTACGGAAAATACTAAAGAGTACATTTGTGTATGCGCATTTCACCATCTCAATATATTGCATTACTGACTACAGGGGCTTGGCCTAACAGAAGGAGACATCTGCATCACTGCAGGTACGGATGGGATTTGGAGGAATGGCTCCACGATCATGTTATCACCTGATGTTCTAATTTTAATTGATGTGAATAAAATCCGTGACTTTGATTTTTAGATGAACGCTTCCCTCCAGCTTCCGGTTGGAATTCTTTAGGATAGAAACGTCGCAGTGATTTCTTTTGTGAAAGGACAATACTCAGCAATACCCAACCCCTGCACCTCATACACCTTCCCCCTTGTAGTAGGGAGAGTCTAACCCAGGGGTGGGCACCTAATTTTCCCATGGGGTCGCATGAGAAATTGGAATGGTTTTAGAGGGCCGGGCCCGGACTAATATAATTAACTCAGTTCTACCCAATATTATATATAGTATATACAGTGTGTCTACCCATATATTGTACACCGCCATTAACTTGAAAACGGAGGCAGCTACAGGAATAGAAGTGGTGTCTAGGTATAGTAATGTAGCCATGCGCTACACAATGAAACCACCTATAGTGCCCCATGGTGGAAAACAACGGAGTTAGCATTTTTATCTTGAAAACGGAACGAGATAGAGAAAAAAAGTGAATTACAAATTGTAGGGCATCATCAATTCAATACGAATCGACACCTTGCATACAGAAATGCTATGATTAGAATGTGTAAAACTCACAAGGCTGTGGATGTGAAGCGATACCTCATGGAGACCTTCCTACAAGTCATTGGATATGGTGGCTGTGCGGAGTGGCCTCCACGCTCACCTGACCTCATTGGACTTCTTTCTGTGAGGTCACATCAAACAGCAGGTGTATGCGACCCCTACAAAGATTCAATGAAAATATGGCATATGATCATGTGGTGCCCTGGACTAGCCAGGTCGTCACAGGTAACATACATATGTGACGCCCTGGCAAAGCCAGGTTGTCACAGAAAGAGTTTTAGAAAACGTACCTCCCGATGTGGGAAGATGTATGATTGTAATGTGTTGATTTTTCCAGTTTTAATAAATGTTGGTGGCCAGACGGCCCGATGACGGGCCGTGTTTTACCAAGGGGGTGTGTGACGCCCTGGCAAAGCCAGGTTGTCACAGAAAGAGTTAATCCTCCTTGGTAATCTGATCTCACACCGGTGCAGCAGGACAAACCACATCCCCCAGGGTAGGAAAAAAGCAGAGCAGAGTGGAGGGGCTGGAGCAGAGTGTTTGGAGAGATAGAGAGAAGAGAAGCCTGGAGTTGTAGCTCCCAGGCTGAAAGTGAAGCGTGCTCCGAGAGGGCCGGGACTGGCTGTAGTGAGGAAGGGGCCAGAGGTAGCCGGGCAGGGTAGTGGCCCCCCGGTACCTGGGTGACCCGGATCGCTACAGGGGAGTGGATTCCCCGTTCCCGGCTGAGGAGAAAGAGGAAGAGAGTGGAGAGAAAGGCACCTGGCTGCAGGGAAAGAACAGGAGCTGCTGCACCGTGTGTGGGACACTAACACCCCCGTACCGAAGGCTGCGGACACCGGCAATTCCTAGTTTACCAGTGACTCCGTGTGAATTACTTGTGAGTACACCCGTGCCCTTGGGCACCGCACCGCAGCACTGCGCCCTGCTCCCTGCTTCCCCCATCACCGGGCCCCGGGACAACCAACCCCCTACCCACGGAGGGGCGAAATAACATCTAGCTGCTCCATATCATCACTCCCGGGATCCCCGTCCAGAGCAGCAGCGGTGGTGTCCACAATCACCACAACCGTGGGTGGCGTCACGGACAATATAAATCTCCCTTACCAAATCCCCTTTTACTGTGGAGCCTGGGATCACAGACCGGGTCACGCTACCGTGATACCCACAGGAGTGACCCTGTGGCCCGGATCTGAGTACCCCCTGGTCCCCGGGCGACACATTTGGCGTCACGAACAGGATCGAACCCATCCAGTTACCTGGAGGAAGTGTGCCTTGTTCTGGGCTGTCAGCGGTGTTCCGCTGCAAAAATTTTGAAAGTCGCCATCTTTGCCGCCATTTTGGGCGCGAAAATCTCCCGCCCAGCGCCTTCTTTCCCAAGCGGTGGGCGCGAAAAAGAGGCTCCGCCCCCTGAGAACGCGGGCGGAAGTGAAGCTCCGGAGGACCGGAAGCGAAAGGAAAACTTTAAAAGTTGCTAGAAGGACTGCTCCCGAGTACCAAGGGGGAGCAGGGGGAAGGAACCGCAGTTTATGTGACCAGGACTGTAAAGGCAGGGACGCCAGGACTTTGCCTAATTCAGTTTCTGGACAAGCAGTAGCCGCAACCCCGATGACATCTTCCCCGGCTCCGGCAGTCCGCCCGGCCGCCACGGTGATGACGTCGGCTCCGGCAGTCCGCCCGACCGCAACGGAGGTGGCACCCGATTGGAAGTCTGCCCCAGATGTGGCGCCAGCCGCTCCCAGGTACCCCGTCACGGCTGTGGAGCAGCTGGAGTGCACCTGCAGAGAGGAGGAGCAGGCCAGTGAGAGATGGAGCCCTCGGCAGTTAGCGAGGCCGGTTGTAGCTGGCGCCGAAGGCATCCAAGTGGGCCTGGGTTCTGAGCAGGAGGCAGAGCACGGAACCCGTGCCCCGTACTGGGAGTGGCGGCAGCGGCAGTGGTTGTGGAGCATGGACGGCTACCCACAAGTTAAAAAGTTGACTGTTTTATGGACTGTCACCCCTGTTGAACGCCCTCAAGTTCAGGAGGAGGCCATCTGCTCCGCAGGTGTGGGGTGGCAGAACGGTTTAAAGTTTTAGAAAACGTACCTCCCGATGTGGGAAGATGTATGATTGTAATGTGTTGATTTTTCCAGTTTTAATAAATGTTGGTGGCCAGACGGCCCGAGGACGGGCCGTGTTTTACCAAGGGGGTGTGTGACGCCCTGGCAAAGCCAGGTTGTCACAGAAAGAGTTAATCCTCCTTGGTAATCTGATCTCACACCGGTGCAGCAGGACAAACCACATCCCCCAGGGTAGGAAAAAAGCAGAGCAGAGGGGAGGGGCTGGAGCAGAGTGTTTGGAGAGACAGAGAGAAGAGAAGCCTGGAGTTGTAGCTCCCAGGCTGAAAGTGAAGCGTGCTCCGAGAGGGCCGGGACTGGCCGTAGTGAGGAAGGGGCCAGAGGTAGCCGGGCAGGGTAGTGGCCCCCCGGTACCTGGGTGACCCGGATCGCTACAGGGGAGTGGATTCCCCGTTCCCGGCTGAGGAGAAAGAGGAAGAGAGTGGAGAGAAAGGCACCTGGCTGCAGGGAAAGAACAGGAGCTGCTGCACCGTGTGTGGGACACTAACACCCCCGTACCGAAGGCTGCGGACACCGGCAATTCCTAGTTTACCAGTGACTCCGTGTGAATTACTTGTGAGTACACCCGTGCCCTTGGGCACCGCACCGCAGCACTGCGCCCTGCTCCCTGCTTACCCCATCACCGGGCCCCGGGACAACCAACCCCCTACCCACGGAGGGGCGAAATAACATCTAGCTGCTCCATATCATCACTCCCGGGATCCCCGTCCAGAGCAGCGGTGGTGTCCACAATCACCACAACCGTGGGTGGCGTCACGGACAATATAAATCTCCCGTACCAAATCCCCTTTTACTGTGGAGCCTGGGATCACAGACCGGGTCACGCTGCCGTGATACCCACAGGAGTGACCCCGTGGCCCGGATCTGAGTACCCCCTGGTCCCCGGGCGACACACATACACCCCCACCCCCACAAGACAGTAACATTAGCCAAACATAAAATCCTTGTTGCCTCCCTCCAGTGTCTGTTGTCCACACCAGGTAGGGCAGAGCCAAGCGGTTGGCCCCACCCACCGAGGAGTTCACAGGCCTGGAGGCGGGAAAAGTGACAGTTGAGTTCAGGAGGTTGAAGGGAGAGGAGTAAAGTGGAGAGTGTCTGGGTTTGTGGCCCAGGCACTGACAACAAGGTTGGCAGACGGAGGTGGCCATCTGCAGGAGTGGTGAATCAACGCGGAACCGTAGGACCGGGGTCGGGCGTCGGCCCGCCGGTACCGATAGGGGAGCGAAGTGAAGCCAGCACACACAGGCAGGGCCATCGGACCCCGACTAGGCTTGGAGTCGCCGTCAACAGTCAAATCCGAGTGTGACAGGAAACCCAGGGGTTTCCTAACAGCTAAAGACCCGTTAAAAGGCAACCGTCCGCACCGTGAGGGTATACAGCTACCGCCTAAGGCTAGAGACCCAAGGGCCAGCGCCTGCGGGCAAACGGGCTCCTCCGGCATCCATACACCGGGGAGCGGACTACCGTTGGGGATCCATCGTAGTCAAACAAGTGCACAAAGGTGCAGGGAAAGACAACCGTCATCACCTGTCCGGGGAGAGACACTGCAGCCGGCTGCGGGACCCGTCCATCCAGCCGTTTGGTTTACCGAGGACTTTGTGCATCTCTTACTGAGTGAGTACACCCGTGCCATCCGGCACCGCGCCACGCTGTCCCTGCAACCCTGCACTTCACCCACCCTGCCTCCCCGTCACACCACTGGGCCCCGGGACCACCGACCCCTACCCACGGAGGGGGAAAACAACATCCCAGCTGCTCCCTAACATTGCTCCCGGGATCCCAGTCACCAGCAGCGGTGGTGCCCATCTTCACCACAACCCATGGGTGGCGTCACGGACTAAATCCCCCAAAACCAACCACCCTTTTCACTCACGGGCGAGGAGCGCTGCTCGAGTCCCCGGATCCGGCCCACCGCTCGAGCCACCGAGCAGCAGCCACAGCAGCGCCAGACCCGAGTGTTAGCGAGCGCAGCGGTGGCGTCCTCCCCGCCCGCGACAATCAGATGTGGGTATGACTTGTATATAACCATCCTGTATCCACACTTACTGGATGGCTGCAGTGTGCGGGGGAAGGAGCGCGTGGTACTTGATGTAACTCCGGTACCACTCGCAGTTACGGGCTTTTCTCTGCGCTGACTCTAGATACCAGACCCGCTATAGTTATGTTAATTTGAGCTCCGCATAGAGCCGATGCTGGGAGCACCTCAATCACGTGTCTGCTCTCAGCAGCTATGCGGACACTGACAGCTTGGGGCCCCTGTGCAAGAATTGTACCTTGGCCCCCCCTTGTTGCGGATGCCTGCCCAGCTTCATGCCCCGAGGTGTACACCAATAAGGAGGGAAGATGATGGGGACAGTAGTAGGATGCATGTTGTGACGCCACCTGTGGTATGCGGTCAGGGATTCAGCTGTCGCTGACCTCCGGAGCGGATGGTAGTAGCAGCGAGAGAAAGTATCACTCTCCACAGGTGGAGTGGGCCCCGGGGAGGATGATGAGGGGAGTAGCCATGACGTTTGAGAGTTGAGGCGCGGGGCTGGCAATCAACAGTCAGAGTCCGTGTCTGCGGTTCCTGGTGTCTTTATGTCGCGGGCGGAGGAGGGGACGTTGCGCTCTCCCACTGCTCGGGTCCGGCTCGCTGCTGCTGCTGCTGCTCGGTGGTGGCTCGAGCGGTTTACCGGATCCCGGGGACTCAAGCGGCGCTCCTCGCCCGTGAGTGAAAAGGGGATTTGATATTGGGGATTTATTGTCCGTGATGCCAACCACGGTTGTGGTGATTGTGTGGACACCACCGCTGCTCTAGATGGGGCTCCCGGGGAAGGTGACAGGGAGCAGCTTGGTTGTTATTCTTCCCCTCCGTGGGTAGGGGGTTGTTTTGTCCCGGGGCCCGGTGATGAGGGTAGGGATAGTTGGTGCAGGCGGGTTACGGGGCCTGGCGAGGTGCAGGGTCGCGGGGGCAGCGCTGTGCCTTACGGCACGGTGGTACTCACTCAGCCTGAGACGATGACACAGTTCTCGGTAAAACACGGCTGGAAAGACGGTTCCCACGGACGGCTGCTGTTGCTTTTCCCCGGTAGGTAACGGTGACTGTCTCTTCCCTGCACCTAAGTACTGTGATGGTAGCGGTGGATTCCCACCGGTAACCCGCTCCCCGGCTTAGATATGGGCCGGAGGAGCCCCTCTTTGCCCGCAGGCGCTGGCCCTGGTAAACTGGTGCCTTGGTGGTGGCGGTGTCTCCCCTTCATGGTTGGATGGTTGCCTTCAATCGGGACTTAGTTGTTTAGAGACCCGGAAGTCCCCTTCACTGACGGATTTGGCAAATTCACGGTGACTCCAAGCCTTGCCGGGATCCGAAAGGCCCCTGCCAATGGTGCTGGCTTCTCCTTGTGTACCAATCCGGTACCGCCGGGCCACCACCCGTCCGCGGTCCTTTCGGCAACTCCGATCAGCCTCCACTGCAGACGGTCACCGCCGTCTGCTAGCCTTGCTGTCTCGGTCCGGGGCACACACCCGGACCAACTTCAGGCTTCTCACTGTCACTTCACCTCTTCACTCCGCTCCTCTACACTTAACTCCTCTCACTTCCTCTCTCCAAACTCATCTGCCTGTTTACCCCTCCTCCAGGACTGTGAACTCCTCGGTGGATGGAGACCAACCGCCTGGCTCCACCCCCTGGTGTGGACATCAGCCCCTGGAGGAAGGCAACAAGGGTTTCTGGTCTAGCCTTGATGTGCCTAACCGGGGTGTAGGGTGTGGTGATGTCATTACCTGTGTCCCCTGGCTTGTCCAGGGCGACACATTTACTCACTCTTTGTGCTGTGCCACTCACCCGGATAGTACTGGTCACTTGCTGTGATGGGTTTTCGTCGAACCCGAATCCCTTCAGAGGTCAGTTCGGTTTGGTGCTCAATGAGTCCCTTCCAGCTAGCGCCGTGTGTGTTGGATCCTCGTGTCTTAAAGATACTTGGAAACCCCAGTTCGTCTCGAGAAGTACTCTTGCCCTTATTTGCAGGTACCGCGGCTCCGCAATGGGACCTGGTCCAGTCCAAGGCCCGGGTCCTCTCTGGTACTGTGCTTTCAGGCTCTTTGTGGGCAGGGAAGCTTGAAACCTCCTTGTCCTGGCAGATTCTGGAAAAAAAACTTGGACAATG
The DNA here is from genome assembly GCF_048569485.1 of Anomaloglossus baeobatrachus. Classification (NCBI taxonomy): domain Eukaryota; kingdom Metazoa; phylum Chordata; class Amphibia; order Anura; family Aromobatidae; genus Anomaloglossus; species Anomaloglossus baeobatrachus. The sequence goes on along the minus strand of NC_134357.1, from coordinate 293,463,857 downwards.
ATCTTCCCTAGGGTCCTGTACCCTGAGTGTGGCGCCGGTTCCAAGGGAGCATCTAAGCTCACACCTCGGCAATCACAAGAACTCCTGTCCCATCGGAGCACCGGTAAGACACCTCTGCTCCTTTCCTGTCCTGCTAGAGGACTCCTCTACTGTTGTGTTGGCTCCTAACTCCCCCTGAGTGGCTGCCCCTCCCTGGGTCCCTGTCACTAGTGGGTGGTGCCCCCCATGTTTGAAGGCTACCCTTAAGATCCTAGCAGTGTGAACACTGCTTTAGGCCCCTTTCACACGTCAGTGATTCTGGTATGTTTGTGCTTTTTTTTAAACGTACCAGAATCACTGACATACGCAGACCCATTATAATGAATGGGTCTGCTCACACATCAGTAATTTGCCACTGCACGTGTCTCCGTGCGGTGTACCCGCGTGTGCGTGATTGCCGCACGGAGACATGTCCATTTTTTTCTGGCATCACTGATGTCCCACGGACCACGCAGTGGTGTGGTCCGTGAAACACGTGCCAGAAAAAAACGTGCTTTTAAAATAAAAATCATTTTTACTCACCCGGCTTCAGCGGCGCTCTCTGCAGCCCGTGCAGTCTGCTGCTTCTGAGCCGGCTCATTACTGTCGCGCATATTCATGATGCACGACACAGCCGACACGGAAGTAGCTGCTGCGGGGGTCAGCGCCGGCCGGATGCTGCACCGCGGGAGCGATCAGCACCATGGAGAGCGGGAGCGGGCGCAGGTGAGTTGATTACTGAGTGCAATCACGGGCCACGGAGAACGGAGCCCGGATTGCACTTAGACAAGCCACGTGTGCCGTAATTCACGGCACACGGAGGGACATGTGCGTGTTTTACACGCCAGTGAAAAACGTCAGTGTTTTTCACTGACGTGTGAAACGGGCCTTAGAGACAAAAAAAAAGCAACATGTCATATACTGAAGCTACATAAAGAGAAACGTCCAGCTGCTACGACTATGAATGAATGAACAGTATAGAGCACCTGCTAAATGTTACTGCCAAATGGTTGTGGCTTGGGATATGGCTAAGGGCATGGTTAAAATTTGCCATGGTACATAACTTGTTCCTCTTTATGTTCTTCAAGAGTTGGGAAGTACAGCGCTACATACTGCACTATTATTCCTGTCTACACTGATGGAATCTGCTATGGAGGATCAAACACAGATGTGAACATGGTTTTATCCGGAGGAAGCTGCACATCGAGTTATATGGAGTAAAGGAGCCAGAACCAGCCGAGCGTGCACCGAATGGTCTTGCATCCTGTCTTCTCCGAACCGTACAGACAAATCTCCTAAGGACTGAGGAGCTGGTACATGAGACCTCAGTGTATCTGATTGATGAAGAAGCACACTTAATAATATTCATGTTACACCTCAAAGCTGTAGATGCGCTCACTAATTAGACTTTGGTAAGGGCATCAATAAACTGTCTTATTGTAATGTTCTTGCCTAGCAACAAGTTTGTTTTAAAGGTGTCTGTAGAAAGCCACAATGCCAGTCACTCAAGGGTTAATAGTATGGAACCCTGAGAGGGACTTTCTAGCCAATAAAGCATCAGTAAAAACAGCTATAGTAACTATGACAACTGTGCTGATGTCATAAACCCATACATCTATGTCATGGAAGATTCTGGAACAAAAGAGCATACGGCAGTAGGAGGCGCCATACTTGGATGTGTCTGGAGACCTGGGGCTTCATCACTCCAAGGGAGGAAGGGGACATCAACCTAGCCAGCCAGATCAGCCAAACCGCCTAGCCAGCCAAATCAGCCATACCGCCTAGCCAGCCAGATCAGCCATACCGCCTAGCCAGCCAGATCAGCCATATCGCCTAGCCAGCCAGATCAGCCATACCGCCTAGCCAGCCAGATCAGCCATATCGCCTAGCCAGCCAGATCAGCCAAACCACCTAGCCAGCCAGATCAGCCATACCGCCTAGCCAGCCAGATCAGCCAAACCGCCTAGCCAGCCAAATCAGCCATACCGCCTAGCCAGCCAGATCAGCCATACCGCCTAGCCAGCCAGATCAGCCATATCGCCTAGCCAGCCAGATCAGCCATACCGCCTAGCCAGCCAGATCAGCCAAACCACCTAGCCAGCCAGATCAGCCATACCGCCTAGCCAGCCAGATCAGCCAAACCGCCTAGCCAGCCAGATCAGCCCAACTAACCCTAGCGATCAATGGGGTGACAGATGTTGCAGCCAGATCTCCCTCACGTCCGGTAGTAGCCGCCTTCACACTTATGTGTACGGTCTGGAGAGGCCGCATTAGGCTTTCTCCATTCGGTGCTTGCACAGGGCACCTGCTTTGACCTTCATTACTGTCTGTTTTCTATCGATGTAACTGTGTAACCTGTGACTATGTGATGTCACTGCTATCATATCTATAGTGGATGGAGATTAGATTTCACTGTACATATGATACAATATACAAATTCTGATACTATTTTCTGTTATGTGTTGGCATTAACCTTCTAAGCCCAAGGGAAGGGCAGTCCTCCAGCCATGGTTCCCTAGAGGTTTCCTCCACAGGGGGTTTTCCTCTCCTGAGCGCTGAAGGATGATTCTTCGTGAGTCGGAGGTTTGCCATTTTCAGTGTCTTTTGCATAGTAATTGGCTGATTCTAAATTTCAGACACTGAATGAAATAATGATAATGTGATTGGTAATAAAATTCGGTTTATTTATCATCCAATAAAAGTGTTCTGTGCGTTTCTTTCACAATCTTGGGTTGGAGGGATTTTCTTGGGAATCAGGATCCAATACTTATGACCAAGCCATGAAGCCAGATGTACAGTCAGAGCGCCTTTACCCTGTGCTGGAAGATCGGAGTAGAGATCAGAAGCATTACTGTATAAGTAGCACAAGCTGACGCTCATCGTGTGACACACATAATGGGGGGATTTATGAATAGTGTTGAAAGGTGTAGGGATGTATTAATATGCAAAGATGGTGAATTGTGCCACATTTCTCCACGTGTAACAAGATAAACTTGGAAAAACTTGTTTGTGAGGTTGGAAACATTTCAATTCAGAACAAAGTAATGTTTAAGTCTGCAGGAATAGGAGCCATTTGCTCCTTTTTCTCTACTGGCCAGAGGGTTCTTTGCCTCGTGACAGGACAATGACATTACTAAACAGTGAAGTAACAAGAGTCCAAAATTTACGCATGGCCCCTCAACTGCATGCTGATTAGATGTATGAGCCCCTTGTAGTGTTATAAATCCTACAAAAATATACATTTGCCCAATGTAATATTGTCTCCTTCCTACTATAGTTTCCCCAATCCTGATACCTTTATTTAATAATGTTCCCCATCTGAGGCCCCTTCCTGGTCAAATGTTCACCATCCAGGGTCCCTTCCTGGTATACTGTCCACCGTCCTGGGCCCCTTCCTGGTATAATGTCCACTATCCTGGGCCCCTTCCTGGTATAATGTCCATCATCCTGGTTCCCTTCCTGATATAATGTTCACCACCCTTGGCCCCTTCCTGGTACAATGCTGATTATGTGACGAGACATTACTATTTTTCTAAATGAAGTCAATCAACATGATTTTGGTTTGGAATTTACCCCCCACTTAGTTCAGTCAATGTCAACTTTTTAGATCTATTTTTGTGATTTAGGATCATCTTGCCACCATGTGTTACTGCAAAGAGGTAGAGTCAAATAGTGTCATTCACATCCCTAGCTGCCACCTCCGGCCTGGAAAGGGGTATTTCACACGTATTCAGTGGAACTGTACCTATTTGGATCATTTTGTCATGGAAGCTAAACATGAAGAACAAAGTTATTGCATACAGACAAATTATCTGATTCTCCACACAATATTCAACACTTCTTTTTCTTAATGCAGTTAGTTTGTATTAAAAATAAAAAAAGATCCCTAAAACACGGTTTCAGGCAGGGCCAGAATGGGACCAAAATTCAGCACTTACATTTGAGAGCACACAGACCCACTATTTGTAAATTCTTTAATTATACTTTTCTAGGTAGTGGAACTTACAGGTCAGTGTCACACTCTGTGTGGTTGAGGTGTGCCGCCCCCGTGCCAGCAGCCGGTCGCTGCTCGGGCCCGGACCTTCAGGGGTGGTGATTCGAGGGTCTCCAGACCCGGGGGTCTCACGGACATGCCGAATAAGTGGGGGGACGTAGATGTACATGCTGAGCCGTATTAACCCCTTCACGACCAGCCGATTTTTCGCTTTCCGTTTTTTCCGCCATTCTTTTTCTGAGACACGTAACTTTTTTATTTTTCAGTCAATATGGTCATGTGAGGGCTCATTTTTTGCGGAACGAGCTGTACTTTTAAATGTAACCATCAGTTTTACCATATAGTGTACTGGAAAACGGCAAACAAATTCCAAATGCAGAAAAATTGCAAAAAAAGTGCGTTAGCACTATGGTTTTTGAGATATTTTATTCACTGTGTTCTTTATATGGTAAAACTGATGTGTGGGTGTGATGCCTCAGATCAGTGCGAGTTCGTAGACACCAAACATGTATAGGTTTACTTTTATATAAGGGGTTAAAAAAAAAAATTGGAATTTTGTCTGAAAAAAGTGGCGCACGTTTTACGCCATATTCCGTGACCCGTAGCGTTCTCATTTTTCGGGATCTATGGCTCAGTGACAGCTTATTTTTTGCGTCTCAAGCTGACGTTTTTAACGGTACCATTTTTGCGCAGATGCTACGTTTTGATCGCCTCTTATTGCATTTTGCGCAAAGGTTGTGGCGACAAAAAAACGTCGTTTTGGCATTTGGAATTTTTTGGGCGCTACGCCGTATACTGACCAGATTAATTGATTTTATATTTTGACAGATCGGGCGTTTCTGAACGCGGCGATACCAAAAGTGTGTATATTTTTTATTTTTTTAACCCTTTAATTTTCAATGGGGGGAATGGGGGGTGATTTGAACTTTTAGGTTTTTTTGTTTTTTTTTTATTTTTTAAAACTTTTTTTTTAACTTTTTTTTTTATTTTACTAGTCCCCCAAGGGGGCTATTGCAATCAGCAATCCGATCGCTCTGCAGTATCTGCTGATCACAGCTACACAGCTGTAAACAGCAGATACGCTCTCTTTCTTTTTCACTGTGCAGCGGGCACAGCGAAAGTGAAAGCAAGTCATGTTTAGTACAGGAGTCATCACATGACCCTGTGCTACCATGACAACTATCGGAAGTCATGTGATCGCGTCACGTGACTTCCGGTATCGGGCGGTAAGTAAAAGTTTACCGCGATCGCGCTTATAATGGCGCTGTCACGTATTGACAGCGCCATTTAAGGGGTTAATTGGCACGAGCAGATAACGATTCTGCTCGTGCCTAGCAGGCACACATCTCAGCTGTGAAAATCAGCTGAGATGTGCGCCGATCGCGGCATGCTGCCGCCGGAGAACCGCGGGCAGTAACATTATGACATTTAAGACGTAATTTTACTGCCCGCGGTCGTTAAGGGGTTAAGTTTGTGACGCCACCCACGGTGTGTGGTGAGGTGGGACACCACCGCTGCTGTTACGGGGCACCCGAGTCAGATGTTGTGCAGCAAGTTGTTAACCCCTCCGTGGGCAGGGATGGCGGCCCCGGGACCCGATGGCTCTAGTACAGGGGGAATGACGACCGCAGGGGGTGCTGGTGTACTCACTGTTAGTAAAACACACAAGTCTCTGGTAAACCAAGGTGGTGGTGGCCGGTGCCACGGCCGGTTGCGTTCGGGATCCCCCACCCGGCTGGTGGTCTCTATCTCTGTCCTCTGCACTGTTTTAGTAGAAATGACTTCCCAGTTTGAAATGTAGGAGTCTGCTCCCGGCTGGATGTGGCCTAAGGAGCCGTGCCCGCAGACGCTGGCCCGTGGGATCTATGGGCCCTGGCAGTGACCTCTTCTCCCTAATCGGTGGGCTGTTGTCTTCTATGAGGGACTTTGGGTGGGACAGGACTTCTAGTCCTGGCCTCAATTGGTTAATTAACCAGTTCCACTTGTTTCTGGCTTCAGGGTCCGAGTACCCCCTTTGTGCTACGGTTTCCGGGTTGGTTCCCCGTGTCGGTACCAGCGGGCTACAACCGTGGCCTGGTCCACCTCGGTTCCGCCGAGCCATCTTCCCGTCTCCTGCTGACGGAGACCACCGTCTGCCTCCTAGCCAAAGACACCAGGGCTCCTACCCTGGTACCTCTCAGTCAGCTTCAGGCCTGACACACAGGCCTGATCTCCACTCCACACTCCTCTGAACTTGAACTCTAAAACTCATCTGCTGCTTTTCCCACCCTGGGCTGTCTAGACCCCTGGGTGGGCGTGTCCCAACTGCCTGGTCATGCCCACTGGTGTGTCTGTCTGTCCCTAAGGGGGGGGTGACTAGAGTTTTCTGGTTGGCTGTGGGTTTCCTAATGAGGGAAGGTGTTATGCAGGGGCCTATTTGTGACTACCTGGTTTTGCCAGGGTGTCACAGATGAATAGTTCAACTATCTAGAAATCCAAATTAGGGAATGAATGCTTGTAGGAAGGCATATTCTCAACTAGCGCCTTTCTAATTCTTTTAGGGGGTGTCTGCTTTATTTTGGAGGTAAACTTAGCAGTACATAGAGAATAATACATTTAAGCAGGTAATTAAAACCATTTCCTATGTATACACCACTATAGGACTAGTTCACCATGAGAATAGCAGATCAGATAAGATAATGTGCATCTGAAACAGTAACAAGATTAACATTAAATGTCGAAGTTCCAGAATGTGATGATGACATGATGATATTTGAATAAATGTTGATTTTATTTGTTCAAGAATAAATGTGGCATATTATTTATGGGAAAATACAAGACATCCCCTTATGATCTAGATACTGATCTAAAGGAGTCATTAGACACAGAGCACAAAGCTCCTCTCCAACTGCAGCCCATAGTGCCACCTACCACACGCCGGGCTGCAGTCTAGTGTGCCATCTTTTTATAATCAAAACTACCATCCAAGATTAAAAATTATGTACTGTATATATTGCAATCGGAGCTCTGCTATGCTGATGTGGCGCCCCTGCGGCCTCAGGCGCCACAGGGTACTGCACCTCACCCGAGGTGCAGAATTCATAGCGGATACGGAGGAAGTCGTCACCGGTAACAACCACAACTATTTCTGTTAATGTTGATAATTATGGCTTATAGCCAATGAAAACTCAAAAGTCATTATCTCAGAAAATTAGAATAATTACCACAAAACACTTGCAAAGGCTTCCTAAGCGTTTAAAATGGTCCCTTAGTCTAGTTCAGTAGGCTATACCATCATGGGGAAGACTGCTGACTTTACACACTCCACAAGGAGGATAAATCAGAAAAGGCCATTGCTAAAGAAGCTGGCTGTTCACAGAGTGCTATATCCAAGCATATGAATGGAAAGTTGAGCGGAAGGGAAACATGTGGTAGAAAAAGGTGCACAAGAAACCGGGGTAACCACAGCTTTGATTGGATTGTTAGGCTATCTGCCCATGTTGCGTTCTGTACCTGTAGAAATTTCTGCAGCCATTTGAACAGCACATGTGCGCTTCAAATCGCTGCAGAAACAGTCCATAATGAAAAGCCGATTTCATACGCTCTGGATGCAGCCTCTCCCATAGACAGAGCGGGACCTGCATCCAAAGCGCATGAAAGAAGTGACATGTTGCTTATTAGAAGGCAGCGCTTCGGCAGCAGCCAAAGCGCTGCGTTCTAATACGCAACGTGGGCATGGATTAGGCACAATCTTCATAGATTGTGCTGGAGACGCAGGACGCATGTGTGGAGACACGGGGCTCAGTGGGTGCTCTCGTCCACTAAAACCCGCCGCCTTTAGAAAGACAGCGTGGCTCAGGGCTCATCCCAACTGAACGCCGGCCTCCTTAACCGTGGGCGTAACACTACTCAGACAACACAGGGTGAGGGAACCACAATAATTAGACTTTATTGGATCCCCAAACAATTAACGGCACATAACACATAACCAGCAAAACACACAAATGTAGCAGGCAACAGAGTCTCACCCTTCCGCTGGCTCACCAGGGATTTAGAATGTCCATACCTCAGAGGTTCCAGGGCCACTTACTCCAGTCCAGCAGCACCCCGCTTTTGGCGGGCACCCACCGAGAAAGGAATAATGCCAGATTTAGGAAGCTGGCTGAGGTCTGCAAAGTCTGTAACAGGTGACTGAACTGTCCCAACCTGAGTGTCCTCCTTAGGTAGTCCTGGTTTGATGTTACAATCCTGGCAGCCGGAGTCGAAATCCCTAGGCTGTGGATATGGTCTACAACCAGAACCGGAGTCCCTAGATTGAAGCCATAAGATATCCCGATCCTCTAGTAAGCTCCGAAGAGCTTAGACTGGATCAATCAGCATCCATCAACCCCCTGGTGGCTTAAAGAAGTCCCTATTATAGCCACAGCCTTCCACTTAGATACACTGCGTCCTCATCGATTGGTTGGACAAGAGCGCCTCTCCCATTGGATGAATCTCAAGCTGCATGGGCAATGTTCTTCCAAATGATGTCTACAGAAAGACTGAAGATATCTACATGGAGTCTGCAAGTCACAGACTCAACAATTGCTACTAAGGTAATCACATTAGCAATACACAACTACAATACAATGGTTACTGGAAAAGTCTGGAGAACAATACGTCTGGCTTTCAGTGGCCAACACAATTACATTGAGTCAACAAGAGTCTTGTAAAAACAATGAGGGACTTCTCCCCCGTCTATAGACAATCTATCATGCTGTCTGGCTGAATTTTAAGAAACTTTAACCCATGAGAGTCCATGTCGTCACAGCATGCAGTTACGATGCAGTGCAGAACGCAGCGTAACTGCATGAAAATATGCTACGTGGGCACAGAGCCTTAAGAATGGTGCCATTCAAAAATTTGGGGGAGATTCACAAAGAGTGGCTTGCTGCTGGAGTCAGTGCTTCAAGAGCCATCACACACAGACGTATCCAGGACATGGGCTACAACTGTTGCATTTGTTCTGTCAAGCCACTCATGACCAATAGACAATGCCGGAAGCATCTTACCTGGGCCAAGGAGATAAAGAACTGGAATGTTGCTCAGTGGTCTAAGGTGTGGTTTTCAGATGAAAGTAAATTTTGCAATTCATTTGGAAATCGCGGTCCCAGAGTCTGGAGGAAGAGTGGAGAGGCCACAATCCAAGCTGCTTGAGGTCTAGTATGAAGTTTCCAGAATCAGTGATGGTTTGGGGAGCCATGTCATCTGCTGGTGTAGGTCCACTGGGTTTTATCAAGCACAGCCGTCTACCAGGACATTTTAGAGCACTTCATACCAACAAGCTTTTTGGAGATGACAATTTCATTTTCCAGCAGGACTTGGCACCTGTCCACACTGCCAAAAGTACCAATACCTGATTTAATAACCACAATATCAATGTCACTGTGCTTGATTAGCCCACAAACTCACCTGACCTAAACCTCATAGAGAATCTATGAGGTATTGCCAAGAGTTAAGGCCCTGTCACACGCAGAGATAAATCTGCGGCAGATCTGTGGTTGCAGTGAAATTGTGGACAATCAGTGCCAGGTTTGTGGCTGTGTGCAAATGGAACAATATGTCCATGATTTCACTGCAACCACAGATCTGCCAAAGATTTATCTCTGTGTGTGACGGGGCCTTAAGGCTAGGTTCACATTTCCGTCAATTTGTATCAGTCACAATCCACGGCTCTGGCAAACAACGAAATCCGTTTGGCGAATTCCGTTGTTCTTATATACTAGTATGAGTAGCGGATTGTGACTGATGATGCTGCGTTGCATCCTCCGCCCGACTGATCAGTCGTGGAACGACTGACCATCGGGCGGCAGGAACGCAGAGTGTAACGCTTTTTGAGCAGCGAAATCCGTAGGATTTCGCTGCGCCTGCTCTCTCTGGCTCTCTGCACACGTAACCAGGGTACACATCTTTGCTTAGTTACCTGATCCTTACCCTGGCTACATGTGCAGGGAGCCCGACACTTCCCCGCTCGTCTCTGCCCCCTCCCGCACTCCGCATGTACACACGCACACACAGCCACACTCACCTGTCCCCAGCCATGCAGTCCCCGGCACTGACGTCCTCAGCGGCATGGCCCCGCTCAGCTCTGCCTACCCCGCACTCTGCCCCCCGCACACATTCTCAGCGGCCGAATGATCAGCTGATCACCCGGCGGCCGGCTGCTGTGAGCGATCAGATGATCACCCGGCGGCCGGCTGCTGTGAGCGAACAGCTGATCACCCGGCGGCCGGCTGCTGTGAGCGATCAGCTGATCACCCAGCGGCCGGCTGCTTTGAGCGATCAGCTGATCATTCTCTCTTTTACAACGGAGTCCGACAATGAATTCTAATTGTTGTCATCCGTTGTACAACGCATCAGTCACCACAAGCGTCAAGCAACGCATCTGACTGATGCAAAACAACGGAAATGTGAACCTAGCGTAAGATGAGAGACACCAGATCCAACAATGCAGACGATCTGAAGGCTGCTATCAAAGCTAACTGGGCATAACACCTCAGCAGTGCCACAGTCTGATCAACTCCATGCCACGCCGCATTGATGCAGTAATTCATGCAAAAGGAGCCCTGACCAAGTATTGAGGCATTTACTGTGCAGACTTTTCGGTAGGCGCCAACATTTCCAAGTTTAAAATAATTTTTTCAGTTGGTTTTATTTAATATTCTAATTTTCTGAGATAATGACTTTTGGGTTTTCATTGGCTGTAAGCCATAATCATCAACAGTAACAGAAAAAAACACTTGAAATAGATCCCTCTGTGTGTAATGACTCTATATAATATATGTGTTTCCCTTTTTGTATTGAATGATTGAAATACTGTACATTAACTTTTTGATGATTTTCTAATTTATTGAGATGCACTTGTATACAGTGTGTCACACCCAGCTGTGTTTGTAATGTGAGCAGCGCTGTGTTTGTAAGAGTATTTAATGTATACAGTGGTTCCACCCATATCCTATCCACCTCCATTAACTTGAGAACGGCGGCAGCTATAGGCATAGAAGTGGTGTCTAGGTATAGTAAAGTAGCCATGCGCTACGCAATGAAACCACCTATAGCGCCACCTGGTGGAAAACGGAGTTAGCATTGTTATCTCGAAAACGAAACGAGATAGAAAAAGAAAAGTGAATTACAAAGTTGTAGGGCATCATCAATTCAATATGAATCGACAAATTGCATACAGAAATGCTATGATTAGAATGTGTAAAACGCACAAGGCTGCGGACGTGAAGCAATATCTCATGGAGACCTTCCTACAAGTCATTGGGTATGGTGGCTGTGTGGAGTGGCCTCCATGCTCACCTGACCTGACCCCATTGGACTTCTTTCTGTGAGGTCACATCAAACAACAGGTGTATGCAACCCCTCCCCCAACATTGCAGGACCTACGATGACATATCACAGATGCTTGTGCAAATGTGACGCCCTGGCAAAACCAGGTAGTCACAGACAGGCCCCCGCATAACACCTTCCCTCACTTAGGAAACACACAGCCGACCTGAAATCCTAGTCAACCCCCTTAGGGAACGATAGACACACAAGTCGGCGGGACCAGGCGGTTGGACACGCCCACCCAGGGGTCTAGACAGCCTGGGGCGGGAAAACAAGTAGTTCAGTTTGGAGTTCAAGTGGAGAGGAGTGTGGGCTGGAGCTAGGTGTAGCTCCAGCAGAGGAAGTTCAAGTTGAACGGTGCCAGGGTCGGAGCCCTGGTGCCTTGGCTAGGTGGCAGACGGTGGTCTCCATCAGCAGGAGACGGGAAGATGGCTCGGCAGATCTGAGGTGGACCGGGACAGGGTTGTAGCCTGCCGGTACCGACACGGAGAACTGACCCGGAAACCGTAGCACAGAGGGGGTACTCGGACCCTGAAGCCAGGACCGAAACCAGCGGCCTAGCTAATTAACCGATTGAGGCCAGGATTATAGGTCCTGTCCCACTCAAAGTCCCTAATAGAACACAACAGCATACCTCCCAACCGTCGCGGATACAGCGGGATTATCACGCTTTGCATTGTTTGTCCCGATGCCACGGGCGGGAGGGCCGTATCCCGGGCTCCGCCCCCCCACTCTCTCCCCGCCTCGCTGTTTTTCCCTCCTACCATCCTAACACGTGACGTGAGTATAACAGAGCGGAGCGCGCTGCCCGAAACTAGTCTCTGTCTGCTCTGTGCTGCTGCTAAGGTATGAAAACCGAATCTCCCCAGCGCTGATTCCCCCCCCGGCCGGACCGTGAGATCCTCAAGCTGTTTCTATGACTCACTGTGTCCTTATCTATCGTGTGTGCCTGCCCTGCAGCATTGAGAATCAAACAGTGTTTGCTTCTCAATGCTGCAGGCACACCACGGTAGATCACGACAATGGGGAGAGGACAGTGTACTTACCACTGACTTGTGTCCTCTCCTGCAGGTGCACAGCACTGGCCGGTAATATGCAAAGATAGAAGCATTGGTAATGCTTCTATCAGCTACCGACCACTGATCCCCTGCCTGGCAGAGCTGCTGTTCACACATCAGTTTTTTCCCAATCAGGCACAATCTCCTTTGTGCCTGATGCAACGGATCCGTCTCAGATTGTGAAAAAACTGATGCGACGGATCCGTTTGTTTTTTTTTATGCTGAGAGAGACCCCACACGCACACACGCAGGCACTACCTCGCACGCATCATCACCGCACACGCCAGCACTACCCAGCACGCATCATCACCGCACACCTCTGCACTACCACACCCATCATCACCGCACACCCCTGCACTACTCAGCACGCATCATCACCGCACACCCCTGCACTACCTCGCACACATCATCACCGCACACGCCAGCACTACCCAGCACGCATCATCACCGCACACGCCAGCACTACCCAGCACGCATCATCACCGCACACGCCAGCACTACCCAGCACGCATCATCACCGCACACCCCTGCACTACTCAGCACGCATCATCACCGCACACGCCAGCACTACCCAGCACGCATCATCACCGCACACGCCAGCACTACCCAGCACGCATCATCACCGCACACGCCAGCACTACCCAGCACGCATCATCACCGCACACGCCGGCACTACCCAGCACACATCATCACCGCACATGCAGGCACTACCCTGCACGCATCTTCACTGCACACAACCCGGCATTACCTCAGTGACGTCACCGCTGACAGCGCGACTCCCTTCAGTTGCTGCGTGGAGCTGATAGAGAAAGGCGGTGTTCTACTGCCGTTCCTGTCAGCTTCATGTAGTAGAGCTGAGAGCGTCGCGGGACCTCTGTGGATTACGTCGGACCTGGAGGGGTATTTGCTGATTTTAATAAAATGGTGAAAGAGGGTGTTTTTTTGTCTTTTATTCCAAATAAAGGATTTTTTTGGGTGTATGTGTTTATTTACTTTCACTTACAGATTAATCATTGGGGGTGTCTCATAGACGCCTGCCATGATTAACCCCTTATTACCCCGATTGCCACCGCACCAGGGCAATTCGGGAAGAGCCGGGTAGAGTCCCGGGACTGTCACATCTAATGGATGCAGCAATTCCGGGCGGCTGCTGGCTGATATTTTTAGGCTGAGGGGCTCCCCATAACGTAGCGCTCCCCATCCTGAGAATACCAGCCTTCAGCCGTGTGGCTTTATCTTGGCTGGTATCAATATTGGGGGGGAACCGCACGCCGTTTTTCTTGTAATTATTTATTTATTTTACTGCACAATATAGACCCGCCCACTGGCGGCTGTGATTGGTTGCAGTGAGACAGCTGTCACTCAGCGTGGGGGCGTGTCTGCCTGCAACTAATCATAGGCGCCGGTGTGCGGGAAAAGCAGGGAATACGAGATTGAATAATAAGCGGCCGGCATTTTCAAATCAGGAGAAGCCGTCGGAGCAGTGTGACAGCCGTGCAGCCCTGCGCCGGTGATCGGTGAGTGGGTGAGAGTGAGTGAATGAGTCAGTGAGTCAGTCAGTGAGTGAGAGAGTTTGAGAGAGAGTGAGTGATTGATTGATTTTCTGACAAGCAATGAATTTTTATCACTTCTGGGCATGCTCAGAAGTAAAAACCGGAAACGGTACATGCTTCCGGCATTTGAAGCATGACACCGTATCCGGCTCGCATAGACTTTCATTATGCACCATGCCGCACCCGGCGCTAAGCACTTTTTTTGCCGCTGGCAAAAAACGTTCCTCTCTGCGTCCTGTGCGGCCACCGGAGTGACGATTTTTGCCGCCTCAGGCAAAAACCGGATCAAACGCAAGTACATGCGGCACAATCCGGCGCTAATAAAAGTCTATGAGGAAAACTACACCCGGCGGCAAAAAAACCTCAGATGCGTTTTTTCCGCAAGGCGCCGGATTGTGCCGCACAGCAAAAACCTGATGTGTGAACATACCCTTAGCTGCACACCCTGTTCAGCTCTCTTCCTAGGTCCTAGCTGCCTGCACACCCTGTTCAGCCCTCCTCCTGGGTCCTAGCTGCCTGCACACCCTGTTCAGCCCTCCTCCTGGGTCCTAGCTGCCTGCACACCCTGTTCAGCTCTCCTCCTAGGTCCTAGCTGCCTGCACACCCTGTTCAGCCCTCCTCCTGGGTCCTAGCTGCCTGCACACCCTGTTCAGCTCTCCTCCTGGGTCCTAGCTGCCTGCACACCCTGTTCAGCTCTTCTCCTGGATCCTAGCTGCCTGCACCCCCTGTTCAGCTCTCCTCCTGGGTCCTAGCTGCCTGCACCCCCTGTTCAGCTCTCCTCCTGGGTCCTAGCTGCCTGCACACCCTGTTCAGCTCTCCTCCTGGGTCCTAGCTGCCTGCACACCCTGTTCAGCTCTTCTCCTGGATCCTAGCTGCCTGCACACCCTGTTCAGCTCTCCTCCTGGGTCCTAGCTGCCTGCACACCCTGTTCAGCTCTCCTCCTGGGTCCTAGCTGCCTGCACACACCCTGTGCAGCTCTCCTCCTGGATCCTAGCTGCCTGCACACCCTGTTCAGCTCTCCTCCTGGGTCCTAGCTGCCTGCACACCCTGTTCAGCTCTCCTCCTGGGTCCTAGCTGCCTGCACACACCCTGTGCAGCTCTCCTCCTGGGTCCTAGCTGCCTGCACACCCTGTTCAGCTCTCCTCCTGGGTCCTAGCTGCCTGCACACCCTGTTCAGCTTTCCTCCTGGGTCCTAGCCGCCTGCACACCCTGTTCAGCTCTCCTCCTGGGTCCTAGCCGCCTGCACACCCTGTTCAGCTCTCCTCCTTGGTCCTAGCTGCCTGCACCCCCTGTTCAGCTCTCCTCCTGGGTCCTAGCCACCCGCACACCCTGTAGTTAACTCCCTGCCTGTTCTGCACATTGCTGATCTGTGTTGGCTCAGAGCGATCACGGACAGCTTCTGCAGTTTCAGTTTGCTGGATGGGTGTAAATGGGGAGTGGATGTGGATGTGGCCGTTTGTATAATGGGCGTGGTTAGGGGTGTGGCCTAAAATTGCCGCGCCGCAAACTTTGTCCCTCTTTCCCTTCTTTAAAAGTTGGGAGGTATGCAACAGCCCACCGATTGGGATAGACGGCCACCGCCAGGGCCCATAGATCCCACAGGCCAGCGTCTGCGGGCACGGCTCCTTAGGCCACATCCAGCCGGGAGCAGACTCCTGAGTTCCAGACCAGGCAGTCCACCATTCACAAAACTAGTGCAGAGGAAAAGGACAGTGACCACCAGCCTGGGTGGGGGCCTGAATGCAACCGGCCGCAGCGGCTGGCCGCCAGCACCTTTGGTTTACCAAAAGACTTGTGTGATTCATTTACTGTGAGTATCCAAACATCCCCCTGCTTGCTCAGGCGCGCTGGCCCTTGCCATCGCCATACCCTGCACAAAGACACTGGGTCCCGGGGCAACCATCCTTACCCACGGAGGGGTTAACATCTAGCTGCCACTACACCTCCCCCGGGTGCCCCACAACAGCAGCGGTGGTGTCCCACCTCACAACAAACCGTGGGTGGCGTCACGAACTTAAAACGGCCTAGCCCGTACATCTACGTCCCCCCTTTTATTCGGCGTGTCCGCGAGACCTTCAGGTCCGGAGACCCTGGAGCCACCCCCCTAGAAGGTCCGGATCTGAGCAGCAGCGGCTGCTGGCACGGGGGCGGCACACAAACGTGCCACCTACCATATTGCACAACGTGCAGCAAGATACAGTATGCTGTCCAGAGTCCAGATGTGCATTGCAGCTGACGGTGGCCACTTTGAGCATCAAAGTTAAATGAGCGCCATATGCGTGACCAGCTTTCAATGTTTTGGGGGGTCATGGGTTTCATATCATAGCATTTCTGTATGCAACGTGTCGATTTGTACTGAATTGATGATGCCCTACAATTTTTTAATTCACTTTTTTTCTCTATCTCATTCCGTTTTCAAGATAAAAATGCTAACTCCGTTGTTTTCGACCAGGTGGCGCTATAGGTGGTTTCATTGCGTAACGCATGGCTACTTTACTATACTTATGTAAGGGGTGGGCAGACCCCTTACAAGGAGGCACAGTTTTCCCCGGGAAGTTGTTAATGCTGATGTTATTTAATAAAAATGTTTTTACTGTTTTAGTGGGTTCCCCTAGTGGCCGGGTGGGACGGCTGTCCCCATAGAAACAGGGCAGGAGAAAGGAGGAGCCGGCAGTAGAAGGGGGAGGGAGAGTGTGTGTTAGAGAGAGGAGTGAGTCTGAAGGCAGTTGAGTCCGGGACGGGAGAGAAGAAGCAGAAGGGGCAGAGTGTGGGAGCTGGGTGGACAGGAAAGCGAAGAAAAAGAAGAGAAGAAGTGTCCTCAAGGGTGAAGCAGTATTGGTGTGGGTCCAGTCTGTGTTAGCCGGAGTGGGAGCCTAGGTGAAGTGGAGTAGCCGGGCACATCCGCACTAGAGGAGACGTCCAGAAAAGGTTTTCCCCCAGCAGAAGTTGTGAAACCATCTGATTACTGCCTTTGTCATGAAGAAGTGTACAATAAACATGCCTTCTGGTTCAATCGACCTACGTCTGCAAAGTGTTTGTACATCTGACGGCGTTATCTGCACCACCACACTCTGCCCCACCAAGTCATCTCCTGTCCCAATAGTGACGGTGGAGCCAAGGGTAAGCCTGACAGAAAAAGGGGCCACGACTACAACCCCCGAGGCACCCCTGGCACCCCGTTACATGTGGCGTAGGCGGCAGGATCCGGATTATTGGCGAAGGGTCCCGATCCCATGGTGGGAAGAACAAGTGGTGCCTGAGGCGTTGGACCGGGCACGAGATGGTGGCAAGATGGCCGCCGTCTTCATAGACACAGTGAGCGCGTGAAGAATTGGCGCCAAAAGAAGAGCCTGGGGCTGGCCGGTGAAGAAAAAGAAGTGCGGAGTGCACCGCTCAAAGAGGGGAGGTGCTGGCCCCAGGATGCTGTTGAAGACATGTGAAGTGGGCGGCGTTACAGAAAAAAAGAAGAGCCGCCTCGGCCGGGTCGATTTGATGTGCGAGACTGGGGGTGGAGTGTATCCAAGAGCGGGAAAAGAAGGCCCGCCTCCACCTTCTCCAGCATCTCCACTGTCCCCGGCGCCATTGCAAGAAACGCCAACTCAGAGACTGACTCCGAGCAAGATGGAGACCCCGAGAAAACAGCATGCTGCAGTGGGCGCGCTGGTAGTGTGAAGCCCCACAGGTGTTGTGTCGGTGCATTACCTTCAGGGACTCCACTCAGCTGGATCTGGTCACAGGTAGGAGATCTTCTTCTTGTCGTGACGCCACTCTCAGTATTGCGGCCAGTAGGGACCGCCACTGCAGGTTAAGGGACGCCTGGGGCTGATGGTGAGTGCAGTTAGTTGGAATAGCCTCCTGAGAGTGAGGCAAGCCCCAGGGCCCTGTGTAGGTGCGTAGTACCACAAGGCGCAGAATAACTCCACACAGGCAGAATGTCTTTCAGGGTTTTTACTCACTTCAGGTGGCAGGGTGAGTAACCCGGGCGTAGCTGGGATGAACCAGGCTGGAACCAGGTATCCTTCAGGCTGACTTGTGAGGGTGACTACTAACTCGCCTTCCTTAGCCCTTGGTGGTTTGGGGTAACCCCGACTTTGAGTCCCTATGGGGGTCACCCAGGGAAGATGCTGCAGCCTCTCTCCCCTTCGTTTGCCGTTTGCTTGTCGCCTGGACCAGATCACTCCAGCTTCTTGCCTCCTGTGAGCTATGGGCCCTAACTGTGGCTACGTGGCTGCGGCTTTTGTGGTGTTGTGGCGTGGGCTTTGAGAGCCCCACACCGGCAGGTTTAGCAAAAGAAAGCTGGATCTATCTCCGCTCCGGGATCTGCCGCCCGTTTGGGCCTGGTACTCTCTAGCAGTCTCCTTACTTCCCACTCCGTTGCTCTCTCTCTAGCTGAAGATGGATTTCGGGTAGCACTCCTAGTTGACCGTTCTCCCCCGTCGGTAGCCACTGCGCGGGCGCTGTTAGACAGCAACAGCCCCACAGGTCTGCTCCTCACTGAGCCCTATGGAGTTCTGCTCTAACTGACTCACTGCCCCTCCTCTCCTGTTCTTGCCTACGCCACCTAGCAACCAGATTCTCTTACCACACCCCTTGAGAGGAGATGGAGGCTTTTGGCCCCCTCCACTATTCCAGTGAAGGTCCAGGCTTTTCCCCCTCCTGGGATCCCCAGGGGTCCTCTCATGGGTACATGTGTGAGAGCTGATTACTATGCGCCTGTGTACCACACCCCTGTCAGCCTTCTGGATTACCTGTATTGTACTGTCCCCAGCATGGGTGCAGTACTCAGTGGTGCCTGACCAGGTCAGGGGTGCCACATTCCCCCTTAGTTATCACCAGCACGTCCTCGGGCTGCAAGACAACATTTTAAAATGCATAAAACATTAAAACATGTAAAACATTTAAAAGCACCAGGTACCATACATCACCACCCTCCACCCACAAGTCCGTTAACCCACCCAAAACCCTTTCACGTTGGCCGCGACTTCAGCCACTTCTGGCAGGATGTAGAGGCGGCTTACATGGGCTGGTGGTTTCAGGGTATACCTGGCCTGGTGGATCCGCGCCTTCAGCCTCTTCTGGCAGGATGCAGAGGCGGCCTCCACAGTTGGTGCTGACCAGGTACCCTCTTTGTGGTGGAGAGCCAGGCCCCATAAACAGGCATGCTCTCTGGTTGCAGGTGAGCCAAGGCCCTATATACGGACGGGCTCCTCCTGGTTGCAGACGAGCCAAGCCCCTAAACAGGCTGACTCTGGTGGCGGTGGTGCCCTCTGGTGTAACTATTTACACTGCGAGAGTTTGTGGCTATAGCCAGTTCATAGCCTTAAGGTTTATGGTTTTCTCACAATAGTTTTTGTGGGCACATGCTTAAACGTAAACGTTGCAAAACAAACTTTTTCAAAACTTCAACTGGTAACTTCTTTCTTTACTTTACTCCTCCATACCAGGGCTTGGGCCTGTTGGGCTGCGGCACCTGCTGCTTTCTTGCTCTTTGTCGTCGTCTGAGGTAGTTTCATCTGTAGGTTCCTTGTCTTTTCTTTCTTGATCTTCATCTGTTTCCTTTGCTGCATCTGTTTCTGTATCTCTGTCTTTTCTTTCTTCCTTGGGACATGGCACTACATCAAGCGCATACAATCCTCTTTCGCCTTCATGCATAGTGAATTGTACTGTATTTCCCATCTTTAAGTTTCTGCCAGGGTGTCCTCTAGGCAGATGAGCGTTCACATCTCTTCTGTTGACAAATATCCCTTCTTTGATACCAGGGGCTACAATGAATCCATATCCACTTCTCAAATTGAAATCCTCTACTACTCCTCTGCAAAGGGGTCCTCTGACCTGGGCTTTGGCTCTTCTCAGGAACCTTTTCTCCTGTAGGTCTCTGGCTGTGACTTCTCTCTGCTCTGGAGACTGTGGTGCAGGGGACAGCGTTGTTCTGTTGCGACGCCTTGTCTTGCGGGCTGGGTTCTGCTGGGCTGTTACCTCAATGCCTGCAGGGCCCCAGGTGAGGTTTCTGGGCTGATCTTCATCTGCAGACGGTGTCAAGTCCTCCTCATCCCAACGGGAATAGGGTAACATCTCCGGCTCTGAGTATTGCTCCACTGCCGGTGGCTCCGGAGTCAGCTCCTCAGCTTCCTGGCCTCCTCTCCCCCTTAGTGCTTCTGAGCACTCTGGTTGTGGTAGCGCTGGAGATGAGTGGTCCTCAGCTGGTCTGGGCGGTGGACTCTCTGGCGCGGCTGCAGGGGTTGCCTGAATCTCCTTGGGGGTATGCGGAGGGAGCAGATACCGATCCACCATCTCTTGTGGGAACTGGGCCTCTAGGTCAGCCTTCAGCTTCCAGTATTCGGGGTCCTCTCCTATCAGGGTCTTCCTAGCAGGGACCTCTTTGGACTGGGGAGCGGTGTCTGCTCTGGCCTTGCAGGCCGGGGTAAATGATGAGGTAATCTCTTCTTGGCGGGCCGCGCCTGGCATGGCGGCGGCCTGGTCTTGGCGGGCCGCGCCCTGTTTGGCGGCGGCCTGGTCTTGGCGGGCCGCGCCCGGCATGGCGGCGGCCTGGTCTTGGCGGGCCGCGCCCGGCATGGCGGCGGCCTGGTCTTGGCGGGCCGCGCCCGGCATGGCGGCGGCCTGGATCGGCGTCGCAGCTGTGATGGAATCTGTGCAGGCTGGGCTGGGCGTCTTGGTGGGCCGAGCAGGGCATCGCTGCGGCGGCCGGGGCTTGGCGGGCCGCGCCTGGCGTGGCTGCGGCCTGGTTCAGCACCTCACTTGCGGCGCGGACGAGCGTTGCTGCGGCGGTGGGGTCTCGGCGGGCCGGGCCTAGCAGGGCGGCGGCCTGGGTCAGCGTTACGCCTGCGGCGCGGATGAGGGTCGCGGTGGCAGCCGGTTCTTTGCGGGCCGGACTGGGCGTTGCTGCAGGGACCGGGTCTTGGTGGGCCGAGCAGGGCATCGCTGCGGCCGCTGGGGCTTGGAAGGCCGCACCTGGTGTGGCTGCGGCCTGCTTCAGCGTCGCCGCACCGGACGCCTCTTCGGGGACCGCGGGCGTGGCAGCAGGGGTCGGGGCACTTGCGCTGGCCGGGGCATCACTCGACTCACCCACCGGTGGCAGCATCGGGGTCTGCGTCATCGCCGTCCTGTCTGGCACTCGGCGCGCGGCTCTCCTTTCATAGGCCCGAACCGCCGCGGTCATCTCCAGCATTTCCATTCGTTCTTCCCGGATCTGCTCCACAACCCGGGTCTCCAGTCGGTCGCAGAACTGGGCCAGCTCCCGATACCACCAGGCAGCGGAGCCCGGTTCTGGATTTCTGCGGTCAGACGCCATTTCTTCTGCGCCCTCTTCTGCACGACTCTCCAGCTGTGGACTCGCCGTTGCCTCTGATAGCAAGCTGTTCAGTTTCTGCTCTGCCTCTTTCAGCAGCTCCTCTCCCAGCAGCAGGCTTGTGGCTCCCTTTCTGTCCCGACGTCTCAGGACGCTTCCACTCTCATAGCTGGCAAGGTCAGAACTCTGCAGGGGATCTCTGGGTAGCCACACCTCTTCGTGGGCGGTAACTTCTTCCAGCGCGGGCTGCTGTTGTTTTTCAGCGCGCTTCTCATGGTGGCAATATGGCGGCGCTTCCAATTTTTCAAGCGGACCGCCCAGGCACATGGTCACCTGTCTGAACAGGTCTAGTCCTTATCCTGTTCGTGACGCCAGATGTGAAGCCCCACAGGTGTTGTGTCGGTGCATTACCTTCAGGGACTCCACTCAGCTGGATCTGGTCACAGGTAGGAGATCTTCTTCTTGTCGTGACGCCACTCTCAGTATTGCGGCCAGTAGGGACCGCCACTGCAGGTTAAGGGACGCCTGGGGCTGATGGTGAGTGCAGTTAGTTGGAATAGCCTCCTGAGAGTGAGGCAAGCCCCAGGGCCCTGTGTAGGTGCGTAGTACCACAAGGCGCAGAATAACTCCACACAGGCAGAATGTCTTTCAGGGTTTTTACTCACTTCAGGTGGCAGGGTGAGTAACCCGGGCGTAGCTGGGATGAACCAGGCTGGAACCAGGTATCCTTCAGGCTGACTTGTGAGGGTGACTACTAACTCGCCTTCCTTAGCCCTTGGTGGTTTGGGGTAACCCCGACTTTGAGTCCCTATGGGGGTCACCCAGGGAAGATGCTGCAGCCTCTCTCCCCTTCGTTTGCCGTTTGCTTGTCGCCTGGACCAGATCACTCCAGCTTCTTGCCTCCTGTGAGCTATGGGCCCTAACTGTGGCTACGTGGCTGCGGCTTTTGTGGTGTTGTGGCGTGGGCTTTGAGAGCCCCACACCGGCAGGTTTAGCAAAAGAAAGCTGGATCTATCTCCGCTCCGGGATCTGCCGCCCGTTTGGGCCTGGTACTCTCTAGCAGTCTCCTTACTTCCCACTCCGTTGCTCTCTCTCTAGCTGAAGATGGATTTCGGGTAGCACTCCTAGTTGACCGTTCTCCCCCGTCGGTAGCCACTGCGCGGGCGCTGTTAGACAGCAACAGCCCCACAGGTCTGCTCCTCACTGAGCCCTATGGAGTTCTGCTCTAACTGACTCACTGCCCCTCCTCTCCTGTTCTTGCCTACGCCACCTAGCAACCAGATTCTCTTACCACACCCCTTGAGAGGAGATGGAGGCTTTTGGCCCCCTCCACTATTCCAGTGAAGGTCCAGGCTTTTCCCCCTCCTGGGATCCCCAGGGGTCCTCTCATGGGTACATGTGTGAGAGCTGATTACTATGCGCCTGTGTACCACACCCCTGTCAGCCTTCTGGATTACCTGTATTGTACTGTCCCCAGCATGGGTGCAGTACTCAGTGGTGCCTGACCAGGTCAGGGGCGCCACAGTAGCAACCGGTCTGGGGAGAGGACGCCCGAAGCAAACTGCGGCCGCAGAAGGACTTACCCTTACCCTACCGGCTGTGCCAGGAGGACCGGAGCGGCCCACACAAGTTACATGGGTCACTACCTGGGATGCCGCGACTGGTGAGACCTCGACTGAAGTCCGGGCCACCTACAAGGCGCAGCTACAGCCGGGAAACAAAGTCCTGGGAACTCCACACCAGTGTCCGGAGGTGTTCCCGCCAGTCGAGGTGGGATCTCCAACTCACACAGCAGTTCTGGCCCCGGAAGAGCAACATGCCCGGGAGCTAGAAGAAGACGAGTGGGGATTCTTCTGGGACCCAGTGAAGCCGTCGCCCCTGACTCAGCGAAAGTCCCCATCGCCTGAACCCGATCCGGTGCAGGAGAGATTACTGGCCGAGACCGTGGCCCGCGAGATGATGGCCGGTCCCCTCAGCGACGAGTTTGAACGGCAGTGCACTGTAGGCAACGTAGTCAAATTTAACCAGAAGGAGGGCTATGGATTCATTGAAGATGAAGAGACCGGAGACCATTTTTTCTATAACCGGGTTAACTGGACACTGAGGGCTTACCACAACGCCTTCATACGCTGTACCCGGGAGAAAAGGTGAAGTTCCGGAGAGAAGTGGGATGCCGGGGCCTATTCGCCGTAGGAGTGACCCGGATGCCCACTACACAAGAGGCCGCACAGTGGCAACAAGAAATCGAATGGGAGGAATGCCAATACCGGAGACGCACTCAACCGAGACCGGTGCTGGCTGATATCTCCCGGCCGAGAACCACGCTGGCGGTATCGCCCGAAGTCAAGACAGGACTGGGTGCTGACACCGAGAAGGGAATGCCGGCGGTGTTGGCAATTCACCAGAATCTGGTCACACACCCGGTGATTGTCGTGGGCAGTCCCCAGCCGTCCCGTTCAGCGACCCCGTCACCCCCGTCGGGGGTTGAGGAAGCAAAACCGGAGACAGAGGCGCCAGAACCACCCGTCAACTACGAACCGTTCCGGAGGCTGCGCCGCTTGCCAGGTCAGTCCCTTTCTGATTATGTGAGGGCTCAGCGGGCCGAATGGCAGCGCGCTTACCATCCCGAGTGACCCGTAATGACCGGAGGTAATGGAACTGTTCATGATGAGTACCGGCAGTGTTCATAGAGCCGGAAAAGTTTCACGGTTTGCAACCATGTTCAAGCTACGAGCCCGGAACGAGCCTGATGCTGGACTGAGCCAGGGGCTCCCTCTGTGTTGTTAAGGAAGACGTTATTGTTCGTGTTCCTGCCTTCAAAGACCGGGAGCGCCTGTTATAGTCTCCGGGCAGAAGATCAACAAAGACCGGGAGTGCCTGCTGACGGCCTCCGGGCACTCTGTCTACAAAGACCGGGAGTTCCCAGGAGGGACTCCGGGCGCAGAACTTGTGCGCTCAGTGGTTGACTTTGTTTATGAAAGTTTTATTCCAAGTTTGTCTTGCTGCTAAATTGTGTTTTCCAGGGTCGAGCCTTGCCGGGAGGCTTAGGCAGAAAGAGGGGAAGAATGTAAGGGGTGGGCAGACCCCTTACAAGGAGGCACAGTTTTCCCCGGGAAGTTGTTAATGCTGATGTTATTTAATAAAAATGTTTTTACTGTTTTAGTGGGTTCCCCTAGTGGCCGGGTGGGACGGCTGTCCCCATAGAAACAGGGCAGGAGAAAGGAGGAGCCGGCAGTAGAAGGGGGAGGGAGAGTGTGTGTTAGAGAGAGGAGTGAGTCTGAAGGCAGTTGAGTCCGGGACGGGAGAGAAGAAGCAGAAGGGGCAGAGTGTGGGAGCTGGGTGGACAGGAAAGCGAAGAAAAAGAAGAGAAGAAGTGTCCTCAAGGGTGAAGCAGTATTGGTGTGGGTCCGGTCTGTGTTAGCCGGAGTGGGAGCCTAGGTGAAGTGGAGTAGCCGGGCACATCCCCACTAGAGGAGACGTCCAGAAAAGGTTTTCCCCCAGCAGAAGTTGTGAAACCATCTGATTACTGCCTTTGTCATGAAGAAGTGTACAATAAACATGCCTTCTGGTTCAACCGACCTACGTCTGCAAAGTGTTTGTACATCTGACGGCGTTATCTGCACCACCACACTCTGCCCCACCAAGTCATCTCCTGTCCCAATAGTGACGGCGGAGCCAGGTGTAAGCCTGACAGAAAAAGGGGCCACGACTACAACCCCCGAGGCACCCCTGGCACCCCGTTACACTTACACACCACATCTATGCCTATAGCTGCCGCTGTTCTCAAGTTAATGGCGGTGAACAGGATATGGGTGGACACACTGTATACATTAAATGCTCTTTACACAATACACACATTACAAACACAGCTCTGCTTACATTACAAACACAGCTCTGCTCACATTACAAACACAGCTCTGCTCACATTACAAACACAGCTCTGCTAACATTATAAACACAGCTCTGCTCACATTACAAACACAGCTCCGCTCACTTTACTGTATATGCATTCTCAATTTCCACCAGTATGGTAAACAGGTTTCAATGATTGAACTGATAGCATAGCAGAGCTGGGAATGCAATGTACAGGCTGCAGAACACAGGTTTTGCTTATTAATGATTCTGCGACACAGAATCCCATTCTCCTTCTTTACTGTACAACATGCAGCAGCTTCCAGTTTGTGGATTTTCTATTTCAACTCCCTCACCTACCACCACGGAAAGAAGCAACACACTGTCATTACTCCCTCCTCCTGACTACCCAACTAACTGTCAAGACAGTGAAGATGCCTTGCTGGTGATGCTACAGAGGTAGAGGAGGAGCCGCGGCTTCACCTCCTCCTGTGGTTTCGGATCACAAGTGTCACCAGAGTGAGCGCCCATAGCAGGGGTCGGAATTGCCAGAATTGCCAGATGGCCAGTCCGGCCCTGGTTTCAGGCCTTTGACATGATAGTTTTACCATTGGATGCAGCTCAAGTAGTAATCTGTACAAACTCATCGGCACACACAGACTTTTTGCTTGTACGGAAAATACTAAAGAGTCCATTTGTGTATGTGCATGTCACCATCTCAATATATTGCATTACTGACTACAGGGGCTTGGCCTAACAGAAGGAGACATCTGCATCACTGCAGGTACGGATGGGATTTGGAGGAATGGCTCCACGATCATGTTATCACCTGATGTTCTAATTTTAATAGATGTGAATAAAATCCGTGACTTTGATTTTTAGATGAACGCTTCCCTCCAGCTTCCGGTTGGAATTCTTTAGGATAGAAACGTCGCAGTGATTTCTTTTGTGAAAGGACAATACTCAGCAATACCCAACCCCAGCACCTCATACACCTTCCCCCTTGTAATAGGGAGAGTCTAACCCAGGGGCGGGCACCTAATTTTCCCATGGGGTCGCATGCGAAATTGGGATGGTTTTAGAGGGCCGGGCCCGGACTAATATAATTAACTCAGTTCTACCCAATATTATATATAGTATATACAGTGTGTCCACCCATATCCTGTACACCGTCATTAACTTGAAAACGGAGGCAGCTACAGGAATAGAAGTGGTGTCTAGGTATAGTAATGTAGCCATGCGCTACACAATGAAACCACCTATAGCGCCACCTGGTGGAAAACAACGGAGTTAGCATTTTTATCTTGAAAACGGAACGAGATAGAGAAAAAAAGTGAATTACAAATTGTAGGGCATCATCAATTCAATACAAATCGACACCTTGCATACAGAAATGCTATGATTAGAATGTGTAAAACTCACAAGGCTGTGGATGTGAAGTGATACTGTGGCGCCCCTGAGGCTTCCGTCGCCACAGGTCATTGCACCCCATCAGCGGTGTGATGCCCCATTCTGGGAGAGGAAGAGAGTGAACTCCGGTCCCCTGGTAAATCCACACTACACCCATTGCTAGGGACACACAGGACCAGGGAAAGTGGCAGGCAACCCTCCCATGCTGCATGCTGAGAGGGGCTGTAAGACCCATCCCTGCTCCCATAGGGTGGTAGCTTAGCAACTGGGGAGGTGGGAGGAGCCACCAGAGAGCAGATAGAGAAAGGAAGGTCAAGTTAGTTTCAGTTTACCTCAGGGAGTGAGAGAAGCAGCATGTAGTTGGAGGAGAAGAACGAGAGAAAGGAGGGAGGAGGAGGCCTGCTGGAGGCAGGCAAGGAGGAGAAAGAAAAGAAAGAAAGAAAGAAAGAAAGAAGGAAAGAAAGCTCCAAGTCAGACAGGAGCAGAGGAACTGAAAGAGACGCTTCCTGGTGAAGACCCTGGGACCCATAGGTCCAGGTGACACCACGTAGGAACAGAAGGAGTCGCAGGGCCGCGGGTAGTCCTGTAGGTACCACGAGCAGTCCTTGTTGGGTACCGAAGCCGAGGGCCCAGAGGCGCTACGAGTAGCTGCAGGCTGCGGTGGCCTGGTCCACATTGACATCGGTGGAGTGATTAAGCTGCGACAGGGGACGGTCCCTAGAGACTGGAGGAGTGCAAAGACAATCTCCAAACAGTAAAAACCGAGGCCCAGGGACGTTGCAAGCTCCCAGGGCCAGAACCCATAGCAGACCTTCAGAAAAGGGGTAATCAGCCGACAGGTGACCCCCCAGCCTGGAGGCTGTAGTGGAGGCCAAGCCAGGGCCATCCAAACTCGGGCAAGGCTAGTGAAGACAGCAGAGAAGGAGACACTAAGAGAGAGGGTACCGGCTTTCACACTCTGAATCACCCAGAAGACGGAGGTCCCTGACAGCGGTCCCAGCAGTCCAAGGGTCCTGCCTGCCCTGACAAGAACTGTGAGTAAAGAACTTAAACTGCACCTCTGAAGTTGCCTCAGTTATTTCATCTGCATAGACATTTACAAGCACCAACTGTGCCCCGGGCATTGCTCCACCTGTGGGGAGCAGTACCACCATTGCTGCCATAACATCAACCCGGTGGCCTCACACAGCAGCGGCGGCTTAATAGCCGCATACCACAGGTGGCGTCACGAACACAACCATTAACAAGCCAGCCACATATTCAACTGACACCCACCAGGGCCACAGAGCCGGGCCCAGCCACCACTGACTACCACCGGACTAGTCCGGCCCGGCACCGGGTGTCCCATAGCCCTGGGGTGAGCGAGTCAACTTTTGGCGTCACGAACAGGATTTCGTGCCCGGTCTAACCGGGTACTGTGCGCCTGAAGAACCGTGTGACAGACTGTGTACTTTACTGAGAAACCGCCGCCATTAGCGCAGCTGAGAGCGGGAAGAAGGGGGGCGTGCAAGAAGAAAGGGCGCGAAGAGAAGCCCCGCCCCCTTGTCCAAGAAAAGCGCGCGAAGCGGTGCCCGCCATAGAAAGCGGAAGAAGAAGCTAAAAGGATGGACGCCGAGCAACGAGCGGCCAGAGGAGGAGTGGCCGAGCCGGGACACGCACCTCAGAACCGGGTTGTGTCCTGCGTCCTGGAGAGCGGAGAAGATCCAGCCGCCGCTGCAGAGCCGGGTAAAGAGAGTGACACCCCCAGCCGGCGGAGCCCGGATTGCCCGGTGGGGTTCCTGCCCGGTCCTCCTGCAGGCGCGCGTGCCACGACCGCAGCTCCGATACCAGCACCCTGCAGCAAGACAGCGACCACCAGAACACCGGAGATGCAACTGAGGGGTGAGTCATTTAATGCCCCTGCCGGCGCGAGAGCCCCAACCCCCGCTGCCATGCCCGCGGTCCCTGGAGAGACGCCCGACACGGCGACGCCGATCCGGGCCGCAGCTACGCCAGGTGCGGCCCGCCAAGATCTCACCGCAGCAGCGACTCCAACCCAGGCCGCCGCCATGCCAGGCGCGGCCCGCCAAGACAAGGAGGCAGCCCCAGAAGAGCCAGAGTGGCGCCGTATGGCTGGTAACCCCCTGCAAGCCAGCAGCCTCGCGCCAGCCAGTAACCCTATGCAAGCCAGCAGCACTACCTCAGAGCAGGCCCAGGCCGCAGCATCTTGCAGCAGGCCTGCTACAGCCACGCAGGAGACGCAGACTGTGCTGACCGCTGTCTACCTGCTGCCAGGTGGGGAGCCGGAGAAGAATCCCTACAAGTAAAGATGAAGAGATGCTGAACTGTAGATAGCCCCTGTCTGCCCCTCATTCTTTTCGAAGACGACACCCTTTCCTGCTGTGTTTTGCCCCTTATTCTTTTTGAAGACGTCACCCCCCATGTTATGTGCTACCGGGCCACTGAACTGGAATGTGGGCCCCGGTGGAAGTGTATGTGGCATGTCATACCAGGCCACTGGACTTAGTGGCTGGTATGTTGTTTATGTGTCCTATGTAACCAGGCCATTGGACTTAATGGCTGGTTGATTATGTCATTTTGTTTGATTGAAAGAAACGAACTGCCGGGCTACTGGACTTGTTGTAGCCAAAAATGTAATTAGTTGCACCTGTTGTGCCCCCTACCAGAATTATGGGGGATTTGCCAAACCGTGCAATGGACTGGAAGTGCACACTTAGAGTTTTCTTTATAAGAAGTTCGCAACGTTCACTGATATGTGCCTCCCATAAAGGGAAGAAATGTTTTATTGTTTTATGTTTTGCATAACAAAAATTTTGCAGTTTCTCCACATGTTTTTGTTGTTTTTCAGCCCGAGGACGTGCTGGGATTTGCTGTGGGGGAGTGTGGCGCCCCTGAGGCTTCCGTCGCCACAGGTCATTGCACCCCATCAGCGGTGTGATGCCCCATTCTGGGAGAGGAAGAGAGTGAACTCCGGTCCCCTGGTAAATCCACACTACACCCATTGCTAGGGACACACAGGACCAGGGAAAGTGGCAGGCAACCCTCCCATGCTGCATGCTGAGAGGGGCTGTAAGACCCATCCCTGCTCCCATAGGGTGGTAGCTTAGCAACTGGGGAGGTGGGAGGAGCCACCAGAGAGCAGATAGAGAAAGGAAGGTCAAGTTAGTTTCAGTTTACCTCAGGGAGTGAGAGAAGCAGCATGTAGTTGGAGGAGAAGAACGAGAGAAAGGAGGGAGGAGGAGGCCTGCTGGAGGCAGGCAAGGAGGAGAAAGAAAAGAAA
The DNA here is from genome assembly GCF_048569485.1 of Anomaloglossus baeobatrachus. NCBI lineage: Eukaryota > Metazoa > Chordata > Amphibia > Anura > Aromobatidae > Anomaloglossus > Anomaloglossus baeobatrachus. The sequence goes on along the minus strand of NC_134357.1, from coordinate 293,434,036 downwards.
GAAAGAAAGAAAGAAAGAAGGAAAGAAAGCTCCAAGTCAGACAGGAGCAGAGGAACTGAAAGAGACGCTTCCTGGTGAAGACCCTGGGACCCATAGGTCCAGGTGACACCACGTAGGAACAGAAGGAGTCGCAGGGCCGCGGGTAGTCCTGTAGGTACCACGAGCAGTCCTTGTTGGGTACCGAAGCCGAGGGCCCAGAGGCGCTACGAGTAGCTGCAGGCTGCGGTGGCCTGGTCCACATTGACATCGGTGGAGTGATTAAGCTGCGACAGGGGACGGTCCCTAGAGACTGGAGGAGTGCAAAGACAATCTCCAAACAGTAAAAACCGAGGCCCAGGGACGTTGCAAGCTCCCAGGGCCAGAACCCATAGCAGACCTTCAGAAAAGGGGTAATCAGCCGACAGGTGACCCCCCAGCCTGGAGGCTGTAGTGGAGGCCAAGCCAGGGCCATCCAAACTCGGGCAAGGCTAGTGAAGACAGCAGAGAAGGAGACACTAAGAGAGAGGGTACCGGCTTTCACATTCTGAATCACCCAGAAGACGGAGGTCCCTGACAGCGGTCCCAGCAGTCCAAGGGTCCTGCCTGCCCTGACAAGAACTGTGAGTAAAGAACTTAAACTGCACCTCTGAAGTTGCCTCAGTTATTTCATCTGCATAGACATTTACAAGCACCAACTGTGCCCCGGGCATTGCTCCACCTGTGGGGAGCAGTACCACCATTGCTGCCATAACATCAACCCGGTGGCCTCACACAGCAGCGGCGGCTTAATAGCCGCATACCACAGGTGGCGTCACGAACACAACCATTAACAAGCCAGCCACATATTCAACTGACACCCACCAGGGCCACAGAGCCGGGCCCAGCCACCACTGACTACCACCGGACTAGTCCGGCCCGGCACCGGGTGTCCCATAGCCCTGGGGTGAGCGAGTCAACTTTTGGCGTCACGAACAGGATTTCGTGCCCGGTCTAACCGGGTACTGTGCGCCTGAAGAACCGTGTGACAGACTGTGTACTTTACTGAGAAACCGCCGCCATTAGCGCAGCTGAGAGCGGGAAGAAGGGGGGCGTGCAAGAAGAAAGGGCGCGAAGAGAAGCCCCGCCCCCTTGTCCAAGAAAAGCGCGCGAAGCGGTGCCCGCCATAGAAAGCGGAAGAAGAAGCTAAAAGGATGGACGCCGAGCAACGAGCGGCCAGAGGAGGAGTGGCCGAGCCGGGACACGCACCTCAGAACCGGGTTGTGTCCTGCGTCCTGGAGAGCGGAGAAGATCCAGCCGCCGCTGCAGAGCCGGGTAAAGAGAGTGACACCCCCAGCCGGCGGAGCCCGGATTGCCCGGTGGGGTTCCTACCCGGTCCTCCTGCAGGCGCGCGTGCCACGACCGCAGCTCCGATACCAGCACCCTGCAGCAAGACAGCGACCACCAGAACACCGGAGATGCAACTGAGGGGTGAGTCATTTAATGCCCCTGCCGGCGCGAGAGCCCCAACCCCCGCTGCCATGCCCGCGGTCCCTGGAGAGACGCCCGACACGGCGACGCCGATCCGGGCCGCAGCTACGCCAGGTGCGGCCCGCCAAGATCTCACCGCAGCAGCGACTCCAACCCAGGCCGCCGCCATGCCAGGCGCGGCCCGCCAAGACAAGGAGGCAGCCCCAGAAGAGCCAGAGTGGCGCCGTATGGCTGGTAACCCCCTGCAAGCCAGCAGCCTCGCGCCAGCCAGTAACCCTATGCAAGCCAGCAGCACTACCTCAGAGCAGGCCCAGGCCGCAGCATCTTGCAGCAGGCCTGCTACAGCCACGCAGGAGACGCAGACTGTGCTGACCGCTATCTACCTGCTGCCAGGTGGGGAGCCGGAGAAGAATCCCTACAAGTAAAGATGAAGAGATGCTGAACTGTAGATAGCCCCTGTCTGCCCCTCATTCTTTTTGAAGACGACACCCTTTCCTGCTGTGTTTTGCCCCTTATTCTTTTTGAAGACGTCACCCCCCATGTTATGTGCTACCGGGCCACTGAACTGGAATGTGGGCCCCGGTGGAAGTGTATGTGGCATGTCATACCAGGCCACTGGACTTAGTGGCTGGTATGTTGTTTATGTGTCCTATGTAACCAGGCCATTGGACTTAATGGCTGGTTGATTATGTCATTTTGTTTGATTGAAAGAAACGAACTGCCGGGCTACTGGACTTGTTGTAGCCAAAAATGTAATTAGTTGCACCTGTTGTGCCCCCTACCAGAATTATGGGGGATTTGCCAAACCGTGCAATGGACTGGAAGTGCACACTTAGAGTTTTCTTTATAAGAAGTTCGCAACGTTCACTGATATGTGCCTCCCATAAAGGGAAGAAATGTTTTATTGTTTTATGTTTTGCATAACAAAAATTTTGCAGTTTCTCCACATGTTTTTGTTGTTTTTCAGCCCGAGGACGTGCTGGGATTTGCTGTGGGGGAGTGTGGCGCCCCTGAGGCTTCCGTCGCCACAGGTCATTGCACCCCATCAGCGGTGTGATGCCCCATTCTGGGAGAGGAAGAGAGTGAACTCCGGTCCCCTGGTAAATCCACACTACACCCATTGCTAGGGACACACAGGACCAGGGAAAGTGGCAGGCAACCCTCCCATGCTGCATGCTGAGAGGGGCTGTAAGACCCATCCCTGCTCCCATAGGGTGGTAGCTTAGCAACTGGGGAGGTGGGAGGAGCCACCAGAGAGCAGATAGAGAAAGGAAGGTCAAGTTAGTTTCAGTTTACCTCAGGGAGTGAGAGAAGCAGCATGTAGTTGGAGGAGAAGAACGAGAGAAAGGAGGGAGGAGGAGGCCTGCTGGAGGCAGGCAAGGAGGAGAAAGAAAAGAAAGAAAGAAAGAAAGAAGGAAAGAAAGCTCCAAGTCAGACAGGAGCAGAGGAACTGAAAGAGACGCTTCCTGGTGAAGACCCTGGGACCCATAGGTCCAGGTGACACCACGTAGGAACAGAAGGAGTCGCAGGGCCGCGGGTAGTCCTGTAGGTACCACGAGCAGTCCTTGTTGGGTACCGAAGCCGAGGGCCCAGAGGCGCTACGAGTAGCTGCAGGCTGCGGTGGCCTGGTCCACATTGACATCGGTGGAGTGATTAAGCTGCGACAGGGGACGGTCCCTAGAGACTGGAGGAGTGCAAAGACAATCTCCAAACAGTAAAAACCGAGGCCCAGGGACGTTGCAAGCTCCCAGGGCCAGAACCCATAGCAGACCTTCAGAAAAGGGGTAATCAGCCGACAGGTGACCCCCCAGCCTGGAGGCTGTAGTGGAGGCCAAGCCAGGGCCATCCAAACTCGGGCAAGGCTAGTGAAGACAGCAGAGAAGGAGACACTAAGAGAGAGGGTACCGGCTTTCACACTCTGAATCACCCAGAAGACGGAGGTCCCTGACAGCGGTCCCAGCAGTCCAAGGGTCCTGCCTGCCCTGACAAGAACTGTGAGTAAAGAACTTAAACTGCACCTCTGAAGTTGCCTCAGTTATTTCATCTGCATAGACATTTACAAGCACCAACTGTGCCCCGGGCATTGCTCCACCTGTGGGGAGCAGTACCACCATTGCTGCCATAACATCAACCCGGTGGCCTCACACAGCAGCGGCGGCTTAATAGCCGCATACCACAGGTGGCGTCACGAACACAACCATTAACAAGCCAGCCACATATTCAACTGACACCCACCAGGGCCACAGAGCCGGGCCCAGCCACCACTGACTACCACCGGACTAGTCCGGCCCGGCACCGGGTGTCCCATAGCCCTGGGGTGAGCGAGTCAATACCTCATGGAGACCTTCCTACAAGTCATTGGATATGGTGGCTGTGTGGAGTGGCCTCCACGCTCACCTCACCTGACCCCATTGGACTTCTTTCTGTGAGGTCACATCAAACAGCAGGTGTATGCGACCCCTACAAAGATTCAATGAAAATATGGAGGACCTAATTACATCATTATTTAATGATGAGATGATGAACTTTAATGAACTTGTGATTGTTCACTTTAGAAAATTGTCAACTTTTACAATGCTTAAAAAACTAACATCACATCTTGACCGAAAATAGCACGTTTTTCAAAGTTTTGCTCCCCGGCATATGATCATGTGGTGCCCTGGACTAGCCAGGTCGTCACAGGTAACATACATACACCCCCACCCCCACTAGACAGTAACATTAGCCAAACATAAAATCCTTGTTGCCTCCCTCCAGTGTCTGATATCCACACCAGGTAGGGCAGAGCCAAGCGGTTGGCCCCACCCACCGAGGAGTTCACAGGCTTAGAAGCAGGAAAAGTGACAGTTGAGTTCAGAAGGTTGAAGTGAGAGGAGTAAAGTGGAGAGTGTCTGGGTTTGTGGCCCAGGCACTGACAACAAGGTTGGCAGACGGTGGTGGCCGTCTGCAGGAGTGGTGAATCAACGCGGAACCATAGGACCGGGGTCGGGCGTCGGCCCGCCGGTACCGATAGGGGAGCGAAGTGAAGCCAGCACACACAGGCAGGGCCATTGGACCCCGACTAGGCTTGGAGTCGCCGTCAACAGTCAAATCCGAGTGTGACAGGAACCCCAGGGGTTTCCTAACAGCTAAAGACCCGTTAGAAGGCAACCGTCCGCACCGTGAGGGTATACAGCTACCGCCTAAGGCTAGAGACCCAAGGGCCAGCGCCTGCGGGCAAACGGGCTCCTCCGGCATCCATACACCGGGGAGCGGACTACCGTTGGGGATCCATCGTAGTCAAACAAGTGCACAAAGGTGCAGGGAAAGACAACCGTCATCACCTGTCGGGGAGAGACACTGCAGCTGGCTGCGGGACCCGTCCATCCAGCCGTTTGGTTTACCGAGGACTTTGTGCATCTCTTACTGAGTGAGTACACCCGTGCCATCCGGCACCGCGCCACGCTGTCCCTGCAACCCTGCACCTCACCCACCCTGCCTCCCCGTCACACCACTGGGCCCCGGGACCACCGACCCCTACCCACGGAGGGGGAAAACAACATCCCAGCTGCTCCCTAACATTGCTCCCGGGATCCCAGTCACCAGCAGCGGTGGTGCCCATCTTCACCACAACCCGTGGGTGGCGTCACGGACTAAATCCCCCAAAACCAACCACCCTTTTCACTCACGGGCGAGGAGCGCTGCTCGAGTCCCCGGATCCGGCCCACCGCTCGAGCCACCGAGCAGCAGCCGCAGCAGCGCCAGACCCGAGCGTTAGCGAGCGCAGCGGTGGCGTCCTCCCTGCTCGCGACAATCAGATGTGGATATGACTTGTATATAACCATCCTGTATCCACACTTACTGGATGCACGCTACATATTTATGTGCTCATTAAACGACCTCAAAAGGAGCCTTAAGAGAAGATCTCTCTGCGGTCATGGATTCTGGCAGATACTGCTACATGGCAGGTACAGTATGTGGAGTCCAGCTGCAGCGCCTCCCTCGCGCCCATGGGCATGCGCTCAGGCCCTTTAATGGCTGCAGGGTGCGGGGGAGGGAGCGTGTGGTACTTGATGTAACTCCGGTACCACTTGCCGTTACGGGCTTTTCTCTGCGCTGACTCTAGATACCAGACCTGCTATAGTTATGTTAATTTGAGCTCCGCATAGAGCCGATGCTGGGAGCACCTCAATCAAGTGTCTGCTCTCATCAGCTATGCGGACACTGACAGCTTGGGGCCCCTGTGCAAGAATTGTACCTTGGCCCCCCCTTGTCGCGGATGCCTGCCCAGCTTCATGCCCCGAGGTGTACACCAATAAGGAGGGAAGATGATGGGGACAGTAGTAGGATGCATGTTGTGACGCCACCTGTTGTATGCGGTCAGGGATTCAGCTGTCGCTGACCTCCGGAGCGGATGGTAGTAGCAGCCAGAGAAGGTATCACTCTCCACAGGTGGAGCGGGCCCCGGGGAGGATGATGAGGGGAGTAGCCATGACGTTTGAGAGCTGAGGCGCGGGGCTGGTAATCAACAGTTAGAGTCCGTGTCTGCGGTTCCTGGTGTCTTTATGTCGCGGGCGGAGGAGGGGACGCTGCGCTCTCCCACTGCTCGGGTCCGGCTCGCTGCTGCTGCTGCTCGGTGGTGGCTCGAGCGGTTTGCCGGATCCCGGGGACTCGAGCGGCGCTCCTCGCCCGTGAGTGAAAAGGGGATTTGATATTGGGTATTTATTGTCCGTGACGCCACCTACGGTTGTGGTGATTGTGTGGACACCACCGCTGCTCTAGATGGGGCTCCCGGGGACGGTGACAGGGAGCAGCTTGGTTGTTATTCCTCCCCTCCGTGGGTAGGGGGTTGTTTTGTCCCGGGGCCCGGTGATGAGGGTAGGGATAGTTGGTAACGGCGGGTTACGGGGCCTGGCGCGGTGCAGGGTCGCGGGGGGCAGCGCTGTGCCGTACGGCACGGTGGTACTCACTCAGCCTGAGATGATGACACAGTTCTCCGTAAAACACACGGCTAGAAAGACGGTTCCCACGGACGGCTGCTGTTGCTTTTCCCCGGTAGGTAACGGTGACTGTCTCTTCCCTGCACCTAAGTACTGTGATGGTAGCGGTGGATTCCCACCGGTAACCCGCTCCCCGGCTTAGATATGGGCCGGAGGAGCCCCTCTTTGCCCGCAGGCGCTGGCCCTGAGAAACTGGTGCCTTGGCGGTGGCGGTGTCTCCCCTTCACGGTTGGACGGTTGCCTTCAATCGGGACTTAGTTGTTTAGAGACCCGGAGGTCCCCTTCACTGACGGATTTGGCAAATTCACGGCGACTCCAAGCTTTGCCGGGATCCGAAAGGCCCCTGCCAATGGTGCTGGCTTCTCTTTGTGTACCGGTCCGGTACCGCCGGGCCACCACCCGTCCACGGTCCTTTCGGCAACTCCGGTCAGCCTCCACTGCAGACGGTCACCGCCGTCTGCTAACCTTGCTGTCTCGGTCCGGGGCACACACCCGGACCAACTTCAGGCTTCTCACTGTCACTTCACCTCTTCACTCTGCTCCTCTACACTTAACTCCTCTCACTTCCTCTCTCCAAACTCATTTGCCTGTTTACCCCTCCTCCAGGACTGTGAACTCCTCGGTGGGTGGAGGCCAACCACCTGGCTCCACCCCCTGGTGTGGACATCAGCCCCTGGAGGAAGGCAACAAGGGTTTCTGGTCTAGCCTTGATGTGCCTAACCGGGGTGTAGGGTGTGGTGATGTCGTTACCTGTGTCCCCTGGCTTGTCCAGGGCGACACATTCCCCCTTAGCAAAATGCAGACCGTCCGCGGGCTGCCCGTCCAACACCGGTTTTATTTTTCTGAAAAAGATAAAAGATAAGACAATACAAGTATAAAAACATCATCCCACAACGGGAAGTACTTTTCTTTAACGTTATTAACGGTAAACGGTTACGGCTTTCCGCTCTCACCCACCCAAGTAACCTGGCCCTGATGCTGCTCCTAAGAAACAGTCAGCACCCCTTGACCCCAGTCTAGCACCAAGTTACCCGAGCGGGATCTGTCCTTTCCAGGGGACCCACGTCCATGGGGAGCCCCTGGAACCCCCAGAGGGTAGCCACCGGTTCCTGTGGTGGCTGGGCCCCAGCCTGCTCCACTGCGGGCCCTCCCTCCAACCTGCCTCTCCGGAGGCAGTAACGGTAAGCTGCAACCAAAAACATTTTATTTACAACCCACAAGTTTGTGGTTGCCCTGCAAGTTCTCCGGCATGTTCATTTTTCAAACGGTCCCCACGGGGACAACGGTGCCGGCCACAACCGGTTTCAAATCCCTTTTGCAGACAATTAGGTGAATCTTCACGGTACTCATTTTACTTATCATTTTCCAAACTTGCAAACTTTTAAACTTTAAACACACACAGGTGGTCCCAACGGGGACGGTGACAACTGTGCTCCGCTGCCCTACTCAGAATCCTCGGCATCATCTGAGGGAGGGGGTGCGGTGCTCACACGGGCCTCCTGGCTGCCCCTCAACTTTGCATCCAGAGCAAACCACCCCCTCTCCCCACAGTGCCGGGTGTACTGTTCCAGATCTCCTGGCATCAGGTTACGGCCCGGGTGCTCCTCCGGCAAGTCAGCGTTCACATCCCGCCGGGCCACAAAAACTTCGGCCTCCAGGCCCGGTTCATAAATGAATCCATAGCCCCGGCGTACATCGAACCGCCTCACCTGCCCTTCATACAGGGGGCCCCGGACACGGAAAGTTGCCTGACGGAGGTTCTCTTTCTCCCGGATTGCACGGGCCACCAACTCCGCCTTCTTCCTCTCCCTCTCCTCGATTTCTGGGCCCAACGGCACCAGCTCCCTGTCCCAATATGGTGCTGCTGCGAGCTCCGGCGCACGGGTCGGGCCCCGCGAGACCTTTTGGACACTGCCCACTGCTGGTGATCTGGGCGGAAGGTCCCGCGGTGACTTGGCCTTGGGTGCTGCCTTGCAGCGGCAACCCGGCGCAACCTCAGCCGAGGTATGGGGGATGGGCACAGGGGCTTTTCTCTGCTGGGCCTTCGGCACGGAGCGGGCTATCGGCTCCGGCTCGGGGAACTTCTCTGTAGATGCCTCCGGTTCAGGCTTCGGGGCTTTCCATGGCAGCACCTCCGGTTGGCTACGGGCTCCGGCTACAGGTCGGTCCGCCTGGGCGGACATGCTGGGTATCGCTACCGGTTGCGGTTGTAGCGGGCCTAGTGGCGGGGTCGCGGCTTCCGGGACGGGTGGCGAGGGAGGCAGCAGGGTGAGAGGGTTTAGACCGGGTCCCGCAGCCGCGATGACCGGCCCTTTGAGGGCATCGGGGCGTGGGTCACTCACCCTCCCTTCCTCAGCTTCCTCCTCACGTCTCTGCACGGCCGCTATGACCTCCGCCATGTCGGTCTCCCCCTCCTCCATGAGGAGCCGCATTTTGACCTGCAGCCTCTGGTAGAGCTGCGCGGTCCGGATCTCCACCCACGCCGCGGTTCCAGGCGCGGGGGCTACGGTGCTTCGGGATGGCACCCACATGTTGCTGGCGGCTTCTCCCAGGAACAAGATGGCTGCAGGGTCCTGGCGTCCCTGCTTTTATAGCCGCTCGCTACATGCGGCCAGCCGCCATTTCGTCCCCCTAGCCTCTTTCCGGCTCCTCCTCTATCAGGGCGGGGTTTTGGCCTTCGCGCCTCCACTACTCGAGGAGACGCTCGAGCAAAAACTCTTCGCGCCAAAGATGGCGGCTTCTGAAATTTTCTGGCCGGACACCTCCGGCAGTAACAAGGCGCACCTCTACCCAACGGCAGAGCGGTAGGATCCTGTTCGTGACGCCAAGTTGTCGCGGGCGGAGGAGGGGACGCTGCGCTCTCCCACTGCTCGGGTCCGGCTCGCTGCTGCTGCTCGGTGGTGGCTCGAGCGGTTTGCCGGATCCCGGGGACTCGAGCGGCGCTCCTCGCCCGTGAGTGAAAAGGGGATTTGATATTGGGGATTTATTGTCCGTGACGCCACCCACGGTTGTGGTGATTGTGTGGACACCACCGCTGCTCTAGATGGGGCTCCCGGGGACGGTGACAGGGAGCAGCTTGGTTGTTATTCCTCCCCTCCGTGGGTAGGGGGTTGTTTTGTCCCGGGGCCCGGTGATGAGGGTAGGGATAGTTGGTGGCGGCGGGTTACGGGGCCTGGCGAGGTGCAGGGTCGTACGGCACGGTGGTACTCACTCAGCGTGAGACGATGACACAGTTCTCGGTAAAACACACGGCTGGAAAGACGGTTCCCACGGACGGCTGCTGTTGCTTTTCCCCGGTAGATAACGGTGACTGTCTCTTCCCTGCACCTAAGTACTGTGATGGTAGCGGTGGATTCCCACCGGTAACCCGCTCCCCGGCTTAGATATGGGCCGGAGGAGCCCCTCTTTGCCCGCAGGCGCTGGCCCTGGGAAACTGGTGCCTTGGCGGTGTCTCCCCTTCACGGTTGGACGGTTGCCTTCAATCGGGACTTAGTTGTTTAGAGACCCGGAGGTCCCCTTCACTGACGGATTTGGCAAATTCACGGCGACTCCAAGCCTTGCCGGGATCCGAAAGGCCCCTGCCAATGGTGCTGGCTTCTCCTTGTGTACCGGTCCGGTACCGCCGGGCCACCACCCGTCCGCGGTTCTTTCGGCAACTCCGATCAGCCTCCACTGCAGACGGTCACCGCCGTCTGCTAACCTTGCTGTCTCGGTTCGGGGCACACACCCGGATCAACTTCAGGCTTCTCACTGTCACTTCACCTCTTCACTCCGCTCCTCTACACTTAACTCCTCTCACTTCCTCTCTCCAAACTCATCTGCCTGTTTACCCCTCCTCCAGGACTGTGAACTCCTCGGTGGGTGGAGACCAACCGCCTGGCTCCACCCCCTGGTGTGGACATCAGCCCCTGGAGGAAGGCAACAAGGGTTTCTGGTCTAGCCTTGATGTGCCTAACCGGGGTGTAGGGTGTGGTGTTGTCGTTACTTGTGTCCCCTGGCTTGTCCAGGGCGACACATTTACTCACTCTTTGTGCTGTGCCACTCACCCGGATAGTACTGGTCACCTGCTGTGATGGGTTTTCGTCGAACCCGAATCCCTACAGAGGTCAGTTCGGTTTGGTGCTCAATGAGTCCCTTCCAGCTAGCGCCGTGTGTGTTGGATCCTCGTGTCTTAAAGATACTTGGAAACCCCAGTTCGTCTCGAGAAGTACTCTTGCCCTTATTTGCAGGTACCGCGGCTCCGCAATGGGACCTGGTCCAGTCCAAGGCCCGGATCCTCTCTGGTACTGTGCTTTCAGGCTCTTTGTGGGCAGGGAAGCTTGAAACCTCCTTGTCCTGGCAGATTCTGGAAAACCAACTTGGACAATGATCTTCCCTAGGGTCCTGTACCCTGAGTGTGGCGCCGGTTCCAAGGGAGCATCTAAGCTCACACCTCGGCAATCACAAGAACTCCTGTCCCACCGGAGCACCGGTAAGACACCTCTGCTCCTTTCCTGTCCTGCTGGAGGACTCCTCTACTGTTGTGTTGGCTCCTAACTCCCCCTGAGTGGCTGCCCCTCCCTGGGTCCCTGTCACTAGTGGGTGGTGCCCCCCATGTTTGAAGGCTACCCTTAAGATCCTAGCAGTGTGAACACTGCTTTAGGCCCCTTTCACACGTCAGTGATTCTGGTACGTTTGTGCTTTTTTTTAAACGTACCAGAATCACTGACATACGCAGACCCATTATAATGAATGGGTCTGCTCACACATCAGTGATTTGCCACTGCACGTGTCTCCGTGCGGCGTACCCGTGTGTGCGTGATTGCCGCACGGAGACATGTCCATTTTTTTATGGCATCACTGATGTCCCACGGACCACGCAGTGGTGTGGTCCGTGAAACATGTGCCAGAAAAAAACGTGCTTTTAAAATAAAAATCATTTTAACTCACCCGGCTTCAGCGGCGCTCTCTGCAGCCCGTGCAGTCTGCTGCTTCTGAGCCGGCTCATTACTGTCGCGCATATTCATGATGCACGACACAGCCGACCCAGAAGCAGCTGCTGCGGGGGTCAGCGCCGGCCGGATGCTGCACCGCGGGAGCGATCAGCACCATGGAGAGCGGGAGCGCGCAAAGGTGAGTTGATTTCTAAGTGCAATCACGGGCCACGGAGAACGGAGCCCGGATTGCACTTAGACAAGCCACGCACGGAGGGACAGGTGCGTGTTTTACACGCCAGTGAAAAACGTCAGTGTTTTTCACTGACGTGTGAAACGGGCCTTAGAGACAAAAAAAAAGCAACATGTCATATACTGAAGCTACATAAAGAGAAACGTCCAGCTGCTACGACTATGAATGAATGAACAGTATAGAGCACCTGCTAAATGTTACTGCCAAATGGTTGTGGCTTGGGATATGGCTAAGGGCATGGTTAAAATTTGCCATGGTACATAACTTGTTCCTCTTTATGTTCTTCAAGAGTTGGGAAGTACAGCGCTACATACTGCACTATTATTCCTGTCTACACTGATGGGATCTGCTATGGAGGATCAAACACAGATGTGAACATGGTTTTATCCGGAGGAAGCTGCACATCGAGTTATATGGAGTAAAGGAGCCAGAACCAGCCGAGCGTGCACCGAATGGTCTTGCATACTGTCTTCTCCGAACCGTACAGACAAATCTCCTAAGGACTGAGGAGCTGGTACATGAGACCTCAGTGTATCTGATTGATGAAGAAGCACACTTAATAATATTCATGTTACACCTCAAAGCTGTAGATGCGCTCACTAATTAGACTTTGGTAAGGGCATCAATAAACTGTCTTATTGTAATGGTCTTGCCTAGCAACACGTTTGTTTTAAAGGTGTGTGTAGAAAGCCACAATGCCAGTCACTCAAGGGTTAATAGTATGGAACCCTGAGAGGGACTTTCTAGCCAATAAAGCATCAGTAATAAACAGCTATAGTAACTATGACAACTGTGCTGATGTCATAAACCAACACATCTATGTCATGGAAGATTCTGGAACAAAAGAGCATACGGCAGTAGGAGGCGCCATACTTGGATGTGTCTGGAGACCTGGGGCTTCATCACTCCAAGGGAGGAAGGGGACATCGACCTAGCCAGCCAGATCAGCCATACCGCCTAGCCAGCCAGATCAGCCAAACCGCCTAGCCAGCCAGATCAGCCAAACCGCCTAGCCAGCCAGATCAGCCTATCTAACCCTAGCGATCAATGGGGTGACAGATGTTGCAGCCAGATCTCCCTCACGTCCGGTAGTAGCCGCCTTCACACTTATGTGTACGGTCTGGAGAGGCCGCATTAGGCTTTCTCCATTCGGTGCTTGCACAGGGCACCTGCTTTGACCTTCATTACTGTCTGTTTTCTATCGATGTAACTGTGTAACCTGTGACTATGTGATGTCACTGCTATCATATCTATAGTGGATGGAGATTAGATCTCACTGTACATATGATACAATATACAAATTCTGATACTATTTGCTGTTATGTGTTGGCATTAACCTTCTAAGCCCAAGGGAAGGGCCGTCCTCCAGCCATGGTTCCCTAGAGGTTTCCTCCACAGGGGGTTTTCCTCTCCTGAGCGCTGAAGGATGATTCTTCGTGAGTCGGAGGTTTGCCATTTTCAGTGTCTTTTTCATAGTAATTGGCTGATTCTAAATTTCAGACACTGAATGAAATAATGATAATGTGATTGGTAATAAAATTCGGTTTATTTATCATCCAATAAAAGTGTTCTGTGCGTTTCTTTCACAATCTTGGGTTGGAGGGATTTTCTTGGGAATCAGGATCCAATACGTATGACCAAGCCATGAAGCCAGATGTACAGTCAAAGCGCCTTTACCCTGCGCTGGAAGATCGGAGTAGAGATCAGAAGCATTACTGTATAAGTAGCACAAGCTGACGCTCATCGTGTGACACACATAATGGGGGGATTTATGAATAGTGTTGAAAGGTGTAGGGATGTATTAATATGCAAAGATGGTGAATTGTGCCACATTTCTCCACGTGTAACAAGATAAACTTGGAAAAACTTGTTTGTGAGGTTGGAAACATTTCAATTCAGAACAAAGTAATGTTTAAGTCTGCAGGAATAGGAGCCATTTGCTCCTTTTTCTCTACTGGCCAGAGGGTTCTTTGCCTCGTGACAGGACAATGACATTACTAAACAGTGAAGTAACAAGAGTCCAAAATTTAGACATGGCCCCTCAACTGCATGCTGATTAGATGTATGAGCCCCTTGTAGTGTTATAAATCCTACAAAAACATACATTTGCCCAATGTAATATTGTCTCCTTCCTACTATAGTTTCCCCAATCCTGATACCTTTATTTAATAATGTTCCCCATCTGAGGCCCCTTCCTGGTCAAATGTTCACCATCCAGGGTCCCTTCCTGGTATACTGTCCACCGTCCTGGGCCCCTTCCTGGTATACTGTCCACCGTCCTGGGCCCCTTCCTGGTATACTGTCCACCGTCCTGGGCCCCTTCCTGGTATAATGTCCACCGTCCTGGGCCCCTTCCTGGTATAATGTCCACTATCCTGGGCCCCTTCCTATTATAATGTCCATCATCCTGGTTCCCTTCCTGGTATAATGTTCACCACCGTTGGCCCCTTCCTGGTATAATGCTGATTATATGACGAGACATTACCATTTTTCTAAATGAAGTCAATCAACATGATTTTGGTTTGGAATTTACCCCCAACTTAGTTCAGTCAATGTCAACTTTTTAGATCTATTTTTGTGATTTAGGATCATCTTGCCACCATGTGTTACTGCAAAGAGGTAGAGTCAAATAGTGTCATTCACATCCCTAGCTGCCACCTCCGGCCTGGAAAGGGGTATTTCACACGTATTCAGTGGAACTGTACCTATTTGGATCATTTTGTCACGGAAGCTAAACATGAAGAACAAAGTTATTGCATACAGACAAATTATCTGATTCTCCACACAATATTCAACACTTCTTTTTCTTAATGCAATTAGTTTGTATTAAAAATAAAAAAAGATACCTAAAACAGGGTTTCAGGCAGGGCCAGAATGGGACCAAAATTCAGCACTTACATTTGAGAGCACACAGGCCCACTTTTTGTAAATTCTTTAAGTATACTTTTCTAGGTAGTGGAACTTACAGGTCAGTGTCACACTCTGTGTGATTGATGTGTGCCGCCCCCGTGCCAGCAGCCGGTCGCTGCTCGGGCCCGGACCTTCAGGGGTGGTGGTTCGAGGGTCTCCGGAACCGAGGGTCTCACGGACACGCCGAATAAATGGGGGGACGTAGATGTACGGGCTGGGCCGTATTAACCCCTTCACGACCGGCCGATTTTCCGCTTTCCGTTTTTTTTTTTCGCCATTCTTTTTCTGAGACAAAAACGGCAAAAAAATTCCAAATGCAGAAAAATTGCAAAAAAAGTGCGATAGCACTATGGTTTTTGAGATATTTTATTCACTGTGTTCAATATATGGTAAATCTGATGTGTGGGTGTGATGCCTCAGGTCAGTGCGAGTTCGTAGACACCAAACATGTATAGGTTTACTTTTATATAAGGGGTTAAAAAAAAAATCGGAAGTTTGTCTGAAAAAAGTGGCGCACGTTTTACGCCATATTCCGTGACCCGTAGCGTTCTCATTTTTCGGGATCTATGGCTCAGTGACGGCTTTTTTTTTGCGTCTCAAGCAGACGTTGTTAACGGTACCATGTTTGTGCAGATGCTACGTTTTGATCGCCTCTTATTGCATTTTGCGCAAAAGTTGTGGCGACAAAAAAACGTCGTTTTGGCATTTGGAATTTTTTTGCCGCTACGCCGTATACTGACCAGATTAATTGATTTTATATTTTGATAGATCAGGCGTTTCTGAACGCGGTGATACCAAAAGTGTTTATATTTTTTATTTTTTTAACCCTTTAATTTTCAATGGGGCGAATGGGGGGTGATTTGAACTTTTAGGTTTTTTTGTTTTTTTTAAAACTTTTTTTACTTTTTTTTTTTTTATTTTACTAGTCCCCCAAGGGGGCTATTGCGATCAGCAATCCGATCGCTCTGCAGTATCTGCTGATCACAGCTACACAGCTGTAAACAGCAGATACGCTCTCTTTCTTTTTCACTGTGCAGCGGGCACAGCGAAAGTGAAAGCAAGTCATGTGTAGTACAGGAGTCATCACATGACCCTGTGCTACCATGACAACTATCGGAAGTCACGTGATCGCATCACGTGACTTCCGGTATCGGGCGGTAAGTAAAAGTTTATCGCGATCGCGCTTATTTAAGGGGTTAATCGGCACGAGCAGATAACGATTCTGCTCGTGCCTAGCAGGCACACATCTCAGCAGTGAAAATCAGCTGAGATGTGCGCCGATCGCAGCATGCTGCCGCCGGAGAACCGCGGGCAGTAACATTATGACATTTAAGACGTAACTTTACTGCCCGCGGTCGTTAAGGGGTTAAGTTTGTGACGCCACCCACGGTGTGTGGTGAGGTGGGACACCACCGCGGCTGTTACGGGGCACCCGGGTCAGATGTTGTGCAGCAAGTTGTTAACCCCTCCGTGGGCAGGGATGGCGGCCCCGGGACCCGATGGCTCTAGTGCAGGGGGAATGACGACCACAGGGGGTGCTGGTGTACTCACTGTTAGTAAAACACACAAGTTTCTGGTAAACCAAGGTGGTGGTGGCCGGTGCCGCGGCCGGTTGCGTTCGGGATCCCCCACCCGGCTGGTGGTCTCTATCTCTGTCCTCTGCACTGTTTTAGTAGAAATGACTTCCCAGTTTGAAACGTAGGAGTCCGCTCCCGGCTGGATGTGGCCTAAGGAGCCGTGCCCGCAGACGCTGGCCCGTGGGATCTATGGGCCCTGGCAGTGACCTCTTATCCCTAATCGGTGGGCTGTTGTCTTCTATGAGGGACTTTGGGTGTCGGTACCGGCGGGCTACAACCCTGGCCCGGTCCACCTCGGTTCCGCCAAGCCGTCTTCCCGTCTCCTGCTGATGGAGACCACCGTCTGCCTCCAAGCCAGTGGCACCAGGGCTCCTACCCTGGTACCTGTCAGTCAGATTCAGGCCTGACACACAGGCCTGACCTCCACTCCACACTCCTCTGAACTTGAACTCTAAGGCTATGTGTCCACGCTGCGGAAAATGTGCGGATTTTGCCGCGGATTTCTCGCGGAAAAGCCGCGGATTTCCCGAAAATCTGCAGCAGCGGCACTTCCCAGCCATTTCTATGGCATTTTGGAAATGCTGTGCCCATGCTGTGGATTTTTCCGCGGCGGATTTGGTGCGTATTTTGATACGGAAAAATCTGCAACATGTCAATTATTGTTGCGGATTTTGATCCGGATTGTGGCTTTAAAATTGGGGGAAAAAAAAAAAAATCCGCACCATTTTGATGTAGAAAAATCCGCAGCAACATTCTCCCGTGGACACATAGCCTAAAACTCACCTGCTGCTTTTCCCGCCCTGGGCTGTCTAGACCCCTGGGTGGGCGTGTCCCAACCACCTGGTCATGCCCACTGGTGTATCTGTCTGTCCCTAAGGGGGGGGTGACTAGAGTTTTCTGTAGTGATGGGCAGTCCGGCTCTTTTTGATGAGCCGGCTCATTCGGCTCGGCTCACCAAAAAGAATCGGCTCTTTCGGCTCAAAAAACGGCTCTTTTTTTAAAAAAAAACCTCTGCTCCACCTTGTGGTGATACAGAACCTCCCCTGTACATTGGGAACCTCATTCTACACCCTTGTATGTATCTAGTGAAGCAGTAAAAACAGTTTTTAGCATTATTGTTTCCGTTTCCTCAGATTGTCAGCTCTTCTGGACAGGGCCCTCGCTCCTCTTTTATGTGGTGTTTTTTGTACATGTCCTTTCTACATTAGTCAGTGCTCTGACATGTGTCGCTCCTACAAAAGATTATAATTCCTGAAAATAAAGGCGAGTTGCAATTACTGTGCTGCCTGTCACTATATGTGCAACACACACTGTACATACTGAACACAAAGGACACACATACATACACACATTGTACACACACACTGTACATACTGAACACAAAGGACACACATACATACACACACTGTACACACACACTGTACATACTGAACACAAAGGACACACATACATACACACATTGTACACACACACTGTACATACTGAACACAAAGGACATACATACACACATTGTACACACACACTGTACATACTGAACACAAAGGACACACATACACACATTGTACACACACACTGTACATACTGAACACAAAGGACACACATACACACATTGTACACACACACTGTACATACTGAACACAAAGGACACACATACACACATTGTACACACACACTGTACATACTGAACACAAAGGACACACATACACACATTGTACACACACTGTACATACTGAACACAAAGGACACACATACATACACACATTGTACACACACACACTGTACATACTGAACACAAAGGACATACATACATACACACATTGTACACACACACTGTACATACTGAACACAAAGGACACACATACATACACACATTGTACACACACACACTGTACATACTGAACACAAAGGACATACATACATACACACATTGTACACACACACTGTACATACTGAACACAAAGGACACACATACACACATTGTACACACACACTGTACATACTGAACACAAAGGACACACATACACACATTGTACACACACACTGTACATACTGAACACAAAGGACATACATACATACACACATTGTACACACATACTGTACATACTGAACACAAAGGACATACATACATACACACATTGTACACACATACTGTACATACTGAACACAAAGGACATACATACATACACACATTGTACACACATACTGTACATACTGAACACAAAGGACACACATACATACACACATTGTACACACACACACACTGTACATACTGAACACAAAGGGCACACATACATACACACATTGTACACACACACTGTACATACTGAACACAAAGGACACACATACACACATTGTACACACACACTGTACATACTGAACACAAAGGACACACATACACACATTGTACACACACACTGTACATACTGAACACAAAGGACACACATACACACATTGTACACACACACTGTACATACTGAACACAAAGGACATACATACATACACACATTGTACACACATACTGTACATACTGAACACAAAGGACACACATACATACACACATTGTACACACACACACACTGTACATACTGAACACAAAGGACACACATACATACACACATTGTACAAACATACTGTACATACTGAACACAAAGGACACACATACACACATTGTACACACACACTGTACATACTGAACACAAAGGACACACATACACACATTGTACACACACTGTACATACTGAACACAAAGGACACACATACATACACACATTGTACACACACACACTGTACATACTGAACACAAAGGACATACATACATACACACATTGTACACACACACTGTACATACTGAACACAAAGGACACACATACATACACACATTGTACACACACACACTGTACATACTGAACACAAAGGACATACATACATACACACATTGTACACACACACTGTACATACTGAACACAAAGGACACACATACACACATTGTACACACACACTGTACATACTGAACACAAAGGACACACATACACACATTGTACACACACACTGTACATACTGAACACAAAGGACATACATACATACACACATTGTACACACATACTGTACATACTGAACACAAAGGACATACATACATACACACATTGTACACACATACTGTACATACTGAACACAAAGGACACACATACATACACACATTGTACACACACACTGTACATACTGAACACAAAGGACACACATACATACACACATTGTACACACACACTGTACATACTGAACACAAAGGACACACATACACACATTGTACACACACACTGTACATACTGAACACAAAGGACACACATACACACATTGTACACACACACTGTACATACTGAACACAAAGGACATACATACATACACACATTGTACACACATACTGTACATACTGAACACAAAGTACATACATACACACATTGTACACACATACTGTACATACTGAACACAAAGGACACACATACATACACACATTGTACACACATACTGTACATACTGAACACAAAGGACACACATACACACATTGTACACACACACTGTACATACTGAACACAAAGGACACACATACATACACACATTGTACACACATACTGTACATACTGAACACAAAGGACATACATACACACATTGTACACACACACTGTACATACTGAACACAAAGGACACACATACATACACACATTGTACACACACACTGTACATACTGAACACAAAGGACACACATACACACACACATTGTACACACACACTGTACATACTGAACACAAAGGACACACATACACACACACATTGTACACACATACTGTACATACTGAACACAAAGGACACACATACACACACACATTGTACACACACACACACTGTACATACTGAACACAAAGGACATACATACATACACACATTGTACACACATACTGTACGCACACCAAAATATGGAAGCATAGGATACTGAATAGCAAAATCAGTTTATTTCAACACAACCTGGAACAGAAATGTTTAAATGCTAACATAGCATGGGTCCAACTTCTCCTGGTGGTGCACAGCACTACAAGTCCCAGCAAGTGGAACACAATATGGCAATGCAACACTAGTTACATACCAACTTTTTTAACAGTTAAGTGACAATAAATGTCATTGAGGTAGTATTGCACATAAAACAAATGTATAGAGGTTGTGTGCAGATGTCAGATCTATTTACATCTAAAAATACCAGGATTTGTTAACAGAAATAGAAAAAAAAAGTCTTAACTGCGAGAATTGTGACACCACAACGCCACAGACACATGCATATAGAGGCTAATGAATATGTTGTATGTAGTCACCAAACTAGTAAAAAAATATCAATTGTGGTCACAAAAAAAAATAACGCACGCACAGACACTCACACACACTCACACACACAGCAGCTTCCACTAAACATTGAAGGAATGGAGACATGGCTTATTATCAGTGATTTTCTCTTTTTTATGCCAGAAAGAAAACCTTACAGGGTTAAATGAACATGTAAGGGGTCATCTGTTCTGTGCACACACTGGACACTAAGTGCTGACTTCTATTACTAACTCTATACAATGATTGAAGCTGTATACACTTCTTTACATATGTTTGGTCTAAAATGCTTACCCAACAACTGGTCAGGTCTTTACTGTAGTGGTCCTGAACCCTCCCAACAACTGGTCAGGTCTTTACTGTAGTGGTCCTGAACCCTGACTAATACCTAGAGAAGATGATCATTGTTATCAGCAAACAAGCTGAGCCCTCTCCTCCTACACATCACCATATGTGCCAGCCGAGGTCAGAAAACTTAACCCTAGCACATCATTCCCTGGTACTCAATTGTGCCCACTGAACTAAGGAAGAACCACTATGTGTGTATAGCTTTAAGTGTCAGCTCCTGCCCAGAGCTTGTGTTTACTTTACTCTTCTCCTTATCTCCTGCTTCCCCCTGAAGCAGAGAGAAAAAAAAAAAAAAGCGGCTCTTTATGGCTCGTTCACTTTGATGATTCGGCTCATATCGTTCACTTCAAAGAGCCGGCTCAAAGAATCGGCTCGTTCGCGAACGACACATCACTAGTTTTCTGGTTGGCTGTGTGTTTCCTAATGAGGGAAGGTGTTATGCAGGGGCCTATTTGTGACTACCTGGTTTTGCCAGAGCATCACAGATGAATAGTTCAACTATCTAGAAATCCAAATTAGGGAATGAATGCTTGTAGGAAGGCATATTCTCAACTAGCGCCTTTCTAATTCTTTTAGGGGGTGTCTGCTTTATTTTGTAGGTAAACTTAGCAGTACATAGAGAATAATACATTTAAGCAGGTAATTAAAACCATTTCCTATGTATACACCACTATAGGACTAGTTCACCATGAGACTAGCAGATCAGATAAGATAATGTGCATCTGAAACAGTAACAAGATTAACATTAAATGTCGAAGTTCCAGAATGTGATGATGACATGATGATATTTGAATAAATGTTGATTTTATTTGTTCAAGAATAAATGTGGCATATTATTTATGGGAAAATACAAGACATCCCCTTATGATCTAGATACTGATCTAAAGGAGTCATTAGACACAGAGCACAAAGCTCCTCTCCAACTGCAGCCCATAGTGCCACCTACCACACGCCGGGCTGCAGTCTAGTGTGCCATCTTTTTTTAATCAAAACTACCATCCAAGATTAAAAATTATGTACTGTATATATTGCAATCTGAGCTCTGCTATGCTGATGTGGCGCCCCTGCGGCCTCAGGCGCCACAGGGTACTGCACCTCACCCGAGGTGTAGAATTCATAGCGGATGCGGAGGAAGTCGTCACCGGTAACAACCACAACTATTTCTGTTAATGTTGATAATTATGGCTTATAGCCAATGAAAACTCAAAAGTCATTATCTCAGAAAATTAGAATAATTACCACAAAACACTTGCAAAGGCTTCCTAAGCGTTTAAAATGGTCCCTTAGTCTAGTTCAGTAGGCTATACCATCATGGGGAAGACTGCTGACTTTACACACTCCACAAGGAGGGTAAATCAGAAAAGGCCATTGCTAAACAAGCTGGCTGTTCACAGAGTGCTATATCCAAGCATATGAATGTAAAGTTGAGTGGAAGGGAAACATGTGGTAGAAAAAGGTGCACAAGAAACCGGGGTAACCACAGCTTTAATTGGATTGTTAGGCTATGTGCCCATGTTGCGTTCTGTCCCTGTAGAAATTTCTGCAGCGATTTGAACAGCACATGTGCGCTTCAAATCGCTGCAGAAACAGTCCATAATGAAAAGCCGATTTCATGCGCTCTGGATGCAGCCTCTCCCATAGACAGAGCGAGACCTGCATCCAAAGCGCATGAAAGAAGTGACATGTTGTGTCGCGGGCGGAGGAGGGGACGCAGCGCTCTCCCACTGCTCGGGTCCGGCTTGCCGCAGCTCTGCGGCCGCTGCTGCTGCTGCTGCTCGGTGGCTCGAGCGATAGGCCGGATCCCGGGGACTCGAGCGGCGCTCCTCGCCCGTGAGTGAAAGGGGTTTGGGATTTGGAGATTTACTGTCCATGACGCCACCCACGGTTGTGGTGATTGTGTGGACACCACCGCTGCTCTGCATCCCGGGAGTGGTGGTATGGAGCAGCTAGATGTTGGCCCTCCCCTCCGTGGGTAGGGGGGTTGGTGGTCCCGGGGCCCGATGACGGGGAGTTAGGATGGTTGACAGGCGGGTTATGGGCCTGTTGAGGTGCAGGGACGCAGGGGCAGCGCTGTGCCGCACGGCACGGAGGTACTCACTCAGCCCAAGGATGATGACACAGTTCACGGTAAACAAGCGGCTGGTTGGACGGGTCCCTCGGACGGCTGCGGTGTTGATGTTCCCTGCAAGTTAGCGGTGACTGTCTCTTCCCTGCACCTAAATACGGTTGTTGGTAGCGATGGATTCCCACCGGTAACCCGCTCCCCGGCTTGGATATGGGCCGGAGGAGCCCCACTTTGCCCGCAGGCGCTGGCCCTGGGAAACTGGTGCCTTGGTGGTGGCGGTGTCTCCCCTTCACGGTTGGACGGTTGCCTTCAATCGGGACTTAGTTGTTTAGAGACCCGGAGGTCCCCTTCACTGACGGATTTGACAAATTTACGGCGACTCCAAGCCTTGCCGGGATCCGAAAGGCCCCTGCCAATGGTGCTGGCTTCTCTTTGTGTACCGGTCCGGTACCGTCGGGCCACCACCCGTCCACGGTCCTTTCGGCAACTCCGGTCAGCCACTCCTGCAGACGGTCACCGCCGTCTGCCAACCTTGCTGTCTCAGTCCGGGGCACACTCCCGGACCAACTTCAGGCTCTAACTGTCACTTTGCATCTTTCCACTTCTCCTACTCCACTCCTCTCACTTTCCCTCTCCAAACTCATCTGCCTGTGTTTCCCTCCTCCAGGACTGTGAACTCCTTGGTGGGTGGAGACCAACCGCCTGGCTCCACCCCTGGTGTGGACATCAGCCCCTGGGGAAGGCAACAAGAGTTTGTGTTCTGACTTCGGTGTTCCTGCAGGGAATGTGGGGTGTGTGTGGTGTCATGACCTGTGACCCCTGGCTTGCCCAGGGTGTCACAGTTGCTTATTAGAACGCAGCGCTTCGGCAGCAGCCGAAGCGCTGCGTTCTAATACGCAACGTGGGCATGGATTAGGCACAATCTTCATAGATTGTGCTGGAGACGCAGGACGCATGCAGTTACGCTGCAGTGCAGAACGCAGCGTAACTGCATGAAAATATGCTACGTGGGCACAGAGCCTTAAGAAAGGTGCCATTCAAAAATTTGGGGGAGATTCACAAGGAGTGGACTGCTGCTGGAGTCAGTGCTTGAAGAGCCATCACACACAGACGTATCCAGGACATGGGCTACAACTGTTGCATTTGTTCTGTCAAGCCACTCATGACCAATAGACAATGCCGGAAGCGTCTTACCTGGGCCAAGGAGATAAAGAACTGGACTGTTGCTCAGTGGTCCAAGGTGTGGTTTTCAGATGAAAGTAAATTTTGCAATTCATTTGGAAATCGCGGTGTCAGAGTCTGGAGGAAGAGTGGAGAGGCCACAATCCAAGCTGCTTGAGGTCTAGTATGAACTTTCCACAATCAGTGATGGTTTGGGGAGCCATGTCATCTGCTGGTGTAGGTCCACTGGGTTTTATCAAGCACAGCCATCTACCACGACATTTTAGAGCACTTCATACCAACAAGCTTTTTGGAGATGATAATTTCATTTTCCAGCAGGACTTGTCACCTGTCCACACTGCCAAAAGTACCAATATCTGGTTTAATAACTACAATATCAATGTCACTGTGCTTGATAAGCCCACAAACTCACCTGACCTAAACCTCATAGAGAATCTATGAGGTATTGCCAAGAGTTAAGGCCCTGTCACACGCAGAGATAAATCTGCGGCAGATCTGTGGTTGCAGTGAAATTGTGGACAATCATTGCCAGGTTTGTGGCTGTGTGCAAATGGAACAATATATCCATGATTTCACTGCAACCACAGATCTGCCAAAGATTTATCTCTGTGTGTGACGGGGCCTTAAGGCTAGGTTCACATTTCCGTCAATTTGTATCAGTCACAATCCACGGCTCTGGCAAACAACGAAATCCGTTTGGCAGATTCCGTTGTTCTTATATACTAGTATGAGTAGCGGATTGTGACTGATGATGCTGCGTTGCATCCTCCGCCCGACTGATCAGTCGTGGAACGACTGACCGTTGGGCAGCAGGAACGCAGAGTGTAACGCTTTTTGAGCAGCGAAATCAGTAGGATTTCGCTGCGCCTGCTCTCTCTGGCTCCCTGCACACGTAACCAGGGTACACATCTTTGCTTAGTTACCCGATATTTACCCTGGCTCCGTGTGCAAGGAGCCAGTGCTAAGCGGCGTATGCTGGTAACAAAGGTAAATATCGGGTAACCAAGCAAAGTGCTTTGCTTAGCTACCCGATCCTTACTCTGGCTACATGTGCAGGGAGCCCGACACTTCCCCATTCGTCTCTGCCCCCTCCCGCACTCCGCATGTACACACGCACACACAGACACACTCACCTGTCCCCAGCCATGCAGTCATGGCCCCGCTCAGCTCCACCCACCCCGCACTCTGCCCCCCGCACACCTTCTCGGCGGCCGAATGATCAGCTGATCACCCGGCGGCCGGCTGCTGTGAGCGATCAGCTGATCACCCGGCGGCCGGCTGCTGTGAGCGATCAGCTGATCACCCGGCGGCCGGTTGCTGTGAGCGATCAGCTGATCATTCCCTCTTTTACAACGGAGTCCGACAATGAATTCTAATTCTTGTCATCCGTTGTACAACGCATCAGTCACCACAAGCGTCAAGCAACGCATCTGACTGATGCAAAACAACGGAAATGTGAACCTAGCGTAAGATGAGAGACACCAGACCCAACAATGCAGACGATCTGAAGGCTGCTATCAAAGCTAACTGGGCATAACACCTCAGCAGTGCCACAGTCTGATCGCCTCCATGCCACGCCGCATTGATGCAGTAATTCATGCAAAAGGAGCCCGACCAAGTATTCAGGCATTTACTGTACAGACTTTTCAGTAGGCGCCAACATTTCCAAGTTTAAAATAATTTTTTCAGTTGGTTTTATATAGCATTCTAATTTTCTGAGATAATGACTTTTGGGTTTTCATTGGCTGTAAGCCATAATCATCAACAGTAACAGAAATAAACACTTGAAATAGATCACTCTGTGTGTAATGACTCTATATAATATGTGTTTCCCTTTTTGTATTGAATGATTGAAATACTGTACATTAACTTTTTGATGATATTCTAATTTATTGAGATGCACTTCTATACAGTGTGTCACACCCAGCTGTGTTTGTAATGTGAGCAGCGCTGTTTTTGTAAGAGTATTTAATGTACAGTGGTTCCACCCATATCCTATCCACCTCCATTAACTTGAGAACGGCGGCAGCTATAGGCATAGAAGTGGTGTCTAGGTATAGTAAAGTAGCCATGCGCTACGCAATGAAACCACCTATAGCGCCACCTGGTGGAAAACAACAGAGTTAGCATTGTTATCTCGAAAACGAAACGACATAGAAAAAAAAAAGTGAATTACAAAGTTGTAGGGCATCATCAATTCAATATGAATCGACACCTTGCATACAGAAATGCTATGATTAGAATGTGGAAAACGCACAATGCTGCGGACGTGAAGCAATATCTCATGGAGACCTTCCTACAAGTCATTGGGTATGGTGGCTGTGTGGAGTGGCCTCCATGCTCACCTGACCTGACCCCATTGGACTTCTTTCTGTGAAGTCACATCAAACAACAGGTGTATGCAACCCCTCCCCCAACATTGCAGCACCTACGATGACATATCACAGATGCTTGTGCAAATGTGACGCCCTGGCAAAACCAGGTAGTCACAGACAGGCCCCCGCATAACACCTTCCCTCACTTAGGAAACACACAGCCGACCTGAAACCCTAGTCAACCCCCTTAGGGAACGATAGACACACACTTAGGGAACGATAGACACACAAGTGGGCGGGACCAGGCGGTTGGACACGCCCACCCAGGGGTCTAGACAGCCTGGGGCGGGAAAACAAGTAGTTCAGTTTGGAGTTCAAGTGGAGAGGAGTGTGGGCTGGAGCTAGGTGTAGCTCCTGCAGAGGAAGTTCAAGTTGAACGGTGCCAGGATCGGAGCCGTGGTGCCTTGGCTAGGTGGCAGACGGTGGTCTCCGTCAGCAGGAGACGGGAAGATGGCTCGGCAGATCAGAGGTGGACCGGGACAGGGTTGTAGCCTGCCGGTACCGACATGGAGAACTGACCCGGAAACCGTAGCACAGAGGGGGTACTCGGACCCTGAAGCCAGGACCGAAACCAGCGGCCTAGCTAATTAACCGATTGAGGCCAGGATTATAGGTCCTGTCCCACCCAAAGTCCCTAATAGAAGACAACAGCCCACCGATAGGGATAGACGGCCACCGCCAGGGCCCATAGATCCCACGGGCCAGCGTCTGCGGGCACGGCTCCTTAGGCCACATCCAGCCGGGAGCGGACTCCTGAGTTCCAGACCAGGCAGTCCACCATTCACAAAACTAGTGCAGAGGAAAAGGACAGTGACCACCAGCCTGGGTGGGGGACCTGAATGCAACCGGCCGCGGCGGCCAGCCACCAGCACCTTTGGTTTACCAAAAGACTCGTGTGATTCATTTACTGTGAGTATCCAAACATCCCCCTGCTTGCTCAGGCGCGCTGGCCCTTGCCATCGCCATTCCCTGCACAAAGACACTGGGTCCCGGGGCAACCATCCTTACCCATGGAGGGGTTAACATCTAGCTGCCACTACACCTCCCCCGGGTGCCCCATAACAGCAGCGGTGGTGTCCCACCTCACCACAAACCGTGGATGGCGTCACGAACTTAATACGGCCTAGCCCGTACATCTACGTCCCCCCTTTTATTCGGCGTGTCCGCGAGACCCCCAGGTACGGAGACCCTCGAGCCACCCCCCTAGAAGGTCCGGATCTGAGCAGCAGCGGCTGCTGGCACGGGGGCGGCACACAAACGTGTCACCTACCATATTGCACAACGTGCAGCAAGATACAGTATGCTGTCCAGAGTCCAGATGTGCATTGCAGCTGACGGGGGCCACTTTGAGCATCAAAGTTAAATGAGCGCCATATGCGTGACCAGCATTCAATGTTTTGGGGGGGGTCATGGGTTTCATATCATAGCATTTCTGTATGCATGGTGTCGATTTGTACTGAATTGATAATGCCCTACAATTTTTTAATTCACTTTTTTTCTCTATCTCATTCCGTTTTCGAGATAAAAATGCTAACTCTTTTGTTTTGCACCAGGTGGCGCTATAGGTGGTTTCATTGCGTAGCGCATGGCTACTTTACTATACTTAGACACCACTTCTATGCCTATAGCTGCCGCCATTCTCAAGGTAATGGCGGTGGACAGGATATGGGTGGACACACTGTATACATTAAATGCTCTTTACACAATACACACATTACAAACACAGCTCTGCTTACATTACAAACACAGCTCTGCTTACATTACAAACACAGCGCTGCTCACATTACAAACACAGCTCTGCTCACATTACAAACACAGCTCTGCTTACATTACAAACACAGCTCTGCTCACATTACAAACACAGCTCTGCTTACATTACAAACACGGCGCTACTCACATTACAAACACAGCTCTGCTAACATTATAAACACAGCTCCGCTCACATTACAAACACAGCTCTGCTCACATTACAAACACAGCTCCGCTCGCTTTACTGTATATGCATTCTCAATTTCCACCAGTATGGTAAACAGGTTTCAATGATTGAACTGATAGCATAGCAGAGCTGGGAATGCAATGTACAGGCTGCAGAACACAGGTTTTGCTTATTAATGATTCTGCGACACTGAATCCCATTCTCCTTCTTTACTGTACAACATGCAGCAGCTTCCAGTTTGTGGATTTTCTATTTCAACTCCCTCACCTACCACCACGGAAAGAAGCAACACACTGTCATTACTCCCTCCTCCTGACTACCCAACTAACTGTCAAGACAGTGAAGATGCCTTGCTGGTGATGCTACAGAGGTAGAGGAGGAGCCGCGGCTTCACCTCCTCCTGTGGTTTCGGATCACAAGTGTCACCAGAGTGAGCGCCCATAGCAGGGGTCGGAATTGCCAGAATTGCCAGATGGCCAGTCCGGCCCTGGTTTCAGGCCTTTGACATGATAGTTTTACCATTGGATGCAGCTCAAGTAGTAATCTGTACAAACTCATCGGCACACACAGACTTTTTGCTTGTACGGAAAATACTAAAGAGTCCATTTGTGTATGTGCATTTCACCATCTCAATATATTGCATTACTGACTACAGGGGCTTGGCCTAACAGAAGGAGACATCTGCATCACTGCAGGTACGGATGGGATTTGGAGGAATGGCTCCACGATCATGTTATCACCTGATGTTCTAATTTTAATTGATGTGAATAAAATCCGTGACTTTGATTTTTAGATGAACGCTTCCCTCCAGCTTCCGGTTGGAATTCTTTAGGATAGAAACGTCGCAGTGATTTCTTTTGTGAAAGGACAATACTCAGCAATACCCAACCCCTGCACCTCATACACCTTCCCCCTTGTAGTAGGGAGAGTCTAACCCAGGGGTGGGCACCTAATTTTCCCATGGGGTCGCATGAGAAATTGGAATGGTTTTAGAGGGCCGGGCCCGGACTAATATAATTAACTCAGTTCTACCCAATATTATATATAGTATATACAGTGTGTCTACCCATATATTGTACACCGCCATTAACTTGAAAACGGAGGCAGCTACAGGAATAGAAGTGGTGTCTAGGTATAGTAATGTAGCCATGCGCTACACAATGAAACCACCTATAGTGCCACCTGGTGGAAAACAACGGAGTTAGCATTTTTATCTTGAAAACGGAACGAGATAGAGAAAAAAAGTGAATTACAAATTGTAGGGCATCATCAATTCAATACGAATCGACACCTTGCATACAGAAATGCTATGATTAGAATGTGTAAAACTCACAAGGCTGTGGATGTGAAGCGATACCTCATGGAGACCTTCCTACAAGTCATTGGATATGGTGGCTGTGCGGAGTGGCCTCCACGCTCACCTGACCTCATTGGACTTCTTTCTGTGAGGTCACATCAAACAGCAGGTGTATGCGACCCCTACAAAGATTCAATGAAAATATGGAGGACCTAATTACATCATTATTTAATGCTGAGATGATGAACTTTAATGAACTTGTGATTGTTCACTTTAGAAAATTGTCAACTTTTACAATGCTTAAAAAACTAACATCACATCTTGACCGAAAATAGCACGTTTTTCAAAGTTTTGCACCCCGGCATATGATCATGTGGTGCCCTGGACTAGCCAGGTCGTCACAGGTAACATACATATGTGACGCCCTGGCAAAGCCAGGTTGTCACAGAAAGAGTTTTAGAAAACGTACCTCCCGATGTGGGAAGATGTATGATTGTAATGTGTTGATTTTTCCAGTTTTAATAAATGTTGGTGGCCAGACGGCCCGAGGACGGGCCGTGTTTTACCAAGGGGGTGTGTGACGCCCTGGCAAAGCCAGGTTGTCACAGAAAGAGTTAATCCTCCTTGGTAATCTGATCTCACACCGGAGCAGCAGGACAAACCACATCCCCCAGGGTAGGAAAAAAGCAGAGCAGAGTGGAGGGGCTGGAGCAGAGTGTTTGGAGAGATAGAGAGAAGAGAAGCCTGGAGTTGTAGCTCCCAGGCTGAAAGGGAAGCGTGCTCCGAGAGGGCCGGGACTGGCCGTAGTGAGGAAGGGGCCAGAGGTAGCCGGGCAGGGTAGTGGCCCCCCGGTACCTGGGTGACCCGGATCGCTACAGGGGAGTGGATTCCCCGTTCCCGGCTGAGGAGAAAGAGGAAGAGAGTGGAGAGAAAGGCACCTGGCTGCAGGGAAAGAACAGGAGCTGCTGCACCGTGTGTGGGACACTAACACCCCCGTACCGAAGGCTGCGGACACCGGCAATTCCTAGTTTACCAGTGACTCCGTGTGAATTACTTGTGAGTACACCCGTGCCCTTGGGCACCGCACCGCAGCACTGCGCCCTGCTCCCTGCTTACCCCATCACCGGGCCCCGGGACAACCAACCCCCTACCCACGGAGGGGCGAAATAACATCTAGCTGCTCCATATCATCACTCCCGGGATCCCCGTCCAGAGCAGCAGCGGTGGTGTCCACAATCACCACAACCGTGGGTGGCGTCACGGACAATATAAATCTCCCTTACCAAATCCCCTTTTACTGTGGAGCCTGGGATCACAGACCGGGTCACGCTACCGTGATACCCACAGGAGTGACCCCGTGGCCCGGATCTGAGTACCCCCTGGTCCCCGGGCGACACATTTGGCGTCACGAACAGGATCGAACCCATCCAGTTACCTGGAGGAAGTGCGCCTTGTTCTGGACTGTCAGCGGTGTTCCGCTGCAAAAATTTTGAAAGTCGCCATCTTTGCCGCCATTTTGGGCGCGAAAATCTCCCGCCCAGCGCCTTCTTTCCCAAGCGGTGGGCGCGAAAAAGAGGCTCCGCCCCCTGAGAACGCGGGCGGAAGTGAAGCTCCGGAGGACCGGAAGCGAAAGGAAAACTTTAAAAGTTGCTAGAAGGACTGCTCCCGAGTACCAAGGGGGAGCAGGGGGAAGGAACCGCAGTTTATGTGACCAGGACTGTAAAGGCAGGGACGCCAGGACTTTGCCTAATTCAGTTTCTGGACAAGCAGTAGCCGCAACCCCGATGACATCTTCCCCGGCTCCGGCAGTCCGCCCGGCCGCCACGGTGATGACGTCGGCTCCGGCAGTCCGCCCGACCGCAACGGAGGTGGCACCCGATTGGAAGTCTGCTCCAGATGTGGCGCCAGCCGCTCCCAGGTACCCCGTCACGGCTGTGGAGCAGCTGGAGTGCACCTGCAGAGAGGAGGAGCAGGCCAGTGAGAGATGGAGCCCTCGGCAGTTAGCGAGGCCGGTTGTAGCTGGCGCCGAGGGCATCCAAGTGGGCCTGGCTTCTGAGCAGGAGGCAGAGCACGGAACCCGTGCCCCGTACTGGGAGTGGCGGCAGCGGCAGTGGTTGTGGAGCATGGACGGCTACCCACAAGTTAAAAAGTTGACTGTTTTATGGACTGTCACCCCTGTTGAACGCCCTCAAGTTCAGGAGGAGGCCATCTGCTCCGCAGGTGTGGGGTGGCAGAACGGTTTAAAGTTTTAGAAAACGTACCTCCCGATGTGGGAAGATGTATGATTGTAATGTGTTGATTTTTCCAGTTTTAATAAATGTTGGTGGCCAGACGGCCCGAGGACGGGCCGTGTTTTACCAAGGGGGTGTGTGACGCCCTGGCAAAGCCAGGTTGTCACAGAAAGAGTTAATCCTCCTTGGTAATCTGATCTCACACCGGTGCAGCAGGACAAACCACATCCCCCAGGGTAGGAAAAAAGCAGAGCAGAGGGGAGGGGCTGGAGCAGAGTGTTTGGAGAGACAGAGAGAAGAGAAGCCTGGAGTTGTAGCTCCCAGGCTGAAAGTGAAGCGTGCTCCGAGAGGGCCGGGACTGGCCGTAGTGAGGAAGGGGCCAGAGGTAGCCGGGCAGGGTAGTGGCCCCCCGGTACCTGGGTGACCCGGATCGCTACAGGGGAGTGGATTCCCCGTTCCCGGCTGAGGAGAAAGAGGAAGAGAGTGGAGAGAAAGGCACCTGGCTGCAGGGAAAGAACAGGAGCTGCTGCACCGTGTGTGGGACACTAACACCCCCGTACCGAAGGCTGCGGACACCGGCAATTCCTAGTTTACTAGTGACTCCGTGTGAATTACTTGTGAGTACATCCGTGCCCTTGGGCACCGCACCGCAGCACTGCGCCCTGCTCCCTGCTTACCCCATCACCGGGCCCCGGGACAACCAACCCCCTACCCACGGAGGGGCGAAATAACATCTAGCTGCTCCATATCATCACTCCCGGGATCCCCGTCCAGAGCAGCGGTGGTGTCCACAATCACCACAACCGTGGGTGGCGTCACGGACAATATAAATCTCCCTTACCAAATCCCCTTTTACTGTGGAGCCTGGGATCACAGACCGGGTCACGCTACCGTGATACCCACAGGAGTGACCCCGTGGCCCGGATCTGAGTACCCCCTGGTCCCCGGGCGACACACATACACCCCCACCCCCACTAGACAGTAACATTAGCCAAACATAAAATCCTTGTTGCCTCCCTCCAGTGTCTGTTGTCCACACCAGGTAGGGCAGAGCCAAGCGGTTGGCCCCACCCACCGAGGAGTTCACAGGCCTGGAGGCGGGAAAAGTGACAGTTGAGTTCAGGAGGTTGAAGGGAGAGGAGTAAAGTGGAGAGTGTCTGGGTTTGTGGCCCAGGCACTGACAACAAGGTTGGCAGACGGTGGTGGCCATCTGCAGGAGTGGTGAATCAACGCGGAACCGTAGGACCGGGGTCGGGCGTCGGCCCGCCGGTACCGATAGGGGAGCGAAGTGAAGCCAGCACACACAGGCAGGGCCATCGGACCCCGACTAGGCTTGGAGTCGCCGTCAACAGTCAAATCCGAGTGTGACAGGAAACTCAGGGGTTTCCTAACAGCTAAAGACCCGTTAAAAGGCAACCGTCCGCACCGTGAGGGTATACAGCTACCGCCTAAGGCTAGAGACCCAAGGGCCAGCGCCTGCGGGCAAACGGGCTCCTCCGGCATCCATACACCGGGGAGCGGACTACCGTTGGGGATCCATCGTAGTCAAACAAGTGCACAAAGGTGCAGGGAAAGACAACCGTCATCACCTGTCCGGGGAGAGACACTGCAGCCGGCTGCGGGACCCGTCCATCCAGCCGTTTGGTTTACCGAGGACTTTGTGCATCTCTTACTGAGTGAGTACACCCGTGCCATCCGGCACCGCGCCACGCTGTCCCTGCAACCCTGCACTTCACCCACCCTGCCTCCCCGTCACACCACTGGGCCCCGGGACCACCGACCCCTACCCACGGAGGGGGAAAACAACATCCCAGCTGCTCCCTAACATTGCTCCCGGGATCCCAGTCACCAGCAGCGGTGGTGCCCATCTTCACCACAACCCATGGGTGGCGTCACGGACTAAATCCCCCAAAACCAACCACCCTTTTCACTCACGGGCGAGGAGCGCTGCTCGAGTCCCCGGATCCGGCCCACCGCTCGAGCCACCGAGCAGCAGCCGCAGCAGCGCCAGACCCGAGTGTTAGCGAGCGCAGCGGTGGCGTCCTCCCCGCCCGCGACAATCAGATGTGGGTATGACTTGTATATAACCATCCTGTATCCACACTTACTGGATGGCTGCAGGGTGCGGGGGAAGGAGCGCGTGGTACTTGATGTAACTCCGGTACCACTCGCAGTTACGGGCTTTTCTCTGCGCTGACTCTAGATACCAGACCCGCTATAGTTATGTTAATTTGAGCTCCGCATAGAGCCGATGCTGGGAGCACCTCAATCACGTGTCTGCTCTCAGCAGCTATGCGGACACTGACAGCTTGGGGCCCCTGTGCAAGAATTGTACCTTGGCCCCCCCTTGTTGCGGATGCCTGCCCAGCTTCATGCCCCGAGGTGTACACCAATAAGGAGGGAAGATGATGAGGACAGTAGTAGGATGCATGTTGTGACGCCACCTGTGGTATGCGGTCAGGGATTCAGCTGTCGCTGACCTCCGGAGCGGATGGTAGTAGCAGCGAGAGAAAGTATCACTCTCCACAGGTGGAGTGGGCCCCGGGGAGGATGATGAGGGGAGTAGCCATGACGTTTGAGAGTTGAGGCGCGGGGCTGGTAATCAACAGTCAGAGTCCGTGTCTGCAGTTCCTGGTGTCTTTATGTCGCGGGCGGAGGAGGGGACGCTGCGCTCTCCCACTGCTCGGGTCCAGCTCGCTGCTGCTGCTGCTCGGTGGTGGCTCGAGCGGTTTGCGCTCCTCGCCCGTGAGTGAAAAGGGGATTTGATATTGGGGATTTATTGTCCGTGACACCACCCACGGTTGTGGTGATTGTGTGGACACCACCGCTGCTCTAGATGGGGCTCCCGGGGACGGTGACCGGGATCAGCTTGGTTGTTATTCCTCCCCTCCGTGGGTAGGGGGTTGTTTTGTCCCGGGGCCCGGTGATGAGGGTAGGGATAGTTGGTGCAGGCGGGTTACGGGGCCTGGCGAGGTGCAGGGTCGCGGGGGCAGCGCTGTGCCTTTTGG
The DNA here is from genome assembly GCF_048569485.1 of Anomaloglossus baeobatrachus. Taxonomy (NCBI): domain Eukaryota; kingdom Metazoa; phylum Chordata; class Amphibia; order Anura; family Aromobatidae; genus Anomaloglossus; species Anomaloglossus baeobatrachus. The sequence continues at coordinate 293,399,151 of NC_134357.1, read as the reverse complement.
CACGGTGGTACTCACTCAGCCTGAGACGATGACACAGTTCTCGGTAAAACACACGGCTGGAAAGACGGTTCCCACGGACGGCTGCTGTTGCTTTTCCCCGGTAGGTAACGGTGACTGTCTCTTCCCTGCACCTAAGTACTGTGATGGTAGCGGTGGATTCCCACCGGTAACCCGCTCCCCGGCTTAGATATGGGCCGGAGGAGCCCCTCTTTGCCCGCAGGCGCTGGCCCTGGGAAACTGGTGCCTTGGCGGTGGCGGTGTCTCCCCTTCACGGTTGGACGGTTGCCTTCAATCGGGACTTAGTTGTTTAGAGACCCGGAGGTCCCCTTCACTGACGGATTTGGCAAATTCACGGCGACTCCAAGCCTTGCCGGGATCCGAAAGGCCCCTGCCAATGGTGCTGGCTTCTCCTTGTGTACCGGTCCGGTACCGCCGGGCCACCACCCGTCCGCGGTCCTTTCGGCAACTCCGATCAGCCTCCACTGCAGACGGTCACTGCCGTCTGCTAACCTTGCTGTCTTGGTCCGGGGCACACACCCGGACCAACTTCAGGCTTCTCACTGTCACTTCACCTCTTCACTCCGCTCCTCTACACTTAACTCCTCTCACTTCCTCTCTCCAAACTCATCTGCCTGTTTACCCCTCCTCCAGGACTGTGAACTCCTCGGTGGGTGGAGACCAACCGCCTGGCTCCACCCCCTGGTGTGGACATCAGCCCCTGGAGGAAGGCAACAAGGGTTTCTGGTCTAGCCTTGATGTGCCTAACCGGGGTGTAGGGTGTGGTGATGTCGTTACTTGTGTCCCCTGGCTTGTCCAGGGCGACACATTTACTCACTCTTTGCGCTGTGCCACTCACCCGGATAGTACTGGTCACCCGCTGTGATGGGTTTTCGTCGAACCCGAATCCCTTCAGAGGTCAGTTCGGTTTGGTGCTCAATGAGTCCCTTCCAGCTAGTGCCGTGTGTGTTGGATCCTCGTGTCTTAAAGATACTTGGAAACCCCAGTTCATCTCGAGAAGTACTCTTGCCCTTATTTGCAGGTACCGCGGCTCCGCAATGGGACCTGGTCCAGTCCAAGGCCCGGATCCTCTCTGGTACTGTGCTTTCAGGCTCTTTGTGGGCAGGGAAGCTTGAAACCTCCTTGTCCTGGAGATTCTGGAAAACCAACATGGACAATGATCTTCCCTAGGGTCCTGTACCCTGAGTGTGGCACCGGTTCCAAGGGAGCATCTAATCTCACACCTCGGCAATCACAAGAACTCCTGTCCCACCGGAGCACCGGTAAGACACCTCTGCTCCTTTCCTGTCCTGCTGGAGGACTCCTCTACTGTTGTGTTGGCTCCTAACTCCCCCTGAGTGGCTGCCCCTCCCTGGGTCCCTGTCACTAGTGGGTGGTGCCCCCCATGTTTGAAGGCTACCCTTAAGATCATAGCAGTGTGAACACTGCTTTAGGCCCCTTTCACACGTCAGTGATTCTGGTACGTTTGTGCTTTTTTTTAAACGTACCAGAATCACTGACATACGCAGACCCATTATAATGAATGGGTCTGCTCACACATCAGTGATTTGCCACTGCACGTGTCTCCGTGGGGCGTACCCGCGTGTGCGTGATTGCCACATGGAGACATGTCCATTTTTTTCTGGCATCACTGATGTCCCACGGACCACGCAGTGGTGTGGTCCGTGAAACACGTGCCAGAAAAAAACGTGCTTTTAAAATAAAAATCATTTTTACTCACCCGGCTTCAGCGGCGCTCTCTGCAGCCCGTGCAGCCTGCTGCTTCTGAGCCGGCTCCTTACTGTCGTCCATATTCATGATGCACGACACAGCCGACCCGGAAGCAGCTGCTGCGGGGGTCAGCGCCGGCCGGATGCTGCACCGCGGGAGCGATCAGCACCATGGAGAGCGGGAGCGCGCACAGGTGAGTTGATTTCTAAGTGCAATCACGGGCCACGGAGAACGGAGCCCGGATTGCACTTAGACAAGCCACGTGTGCCGTGATTCACGACACACGGAGGGACATGTGCGTGTTTTACATGCCAGTGAAAAACGTCAGTGTTTTTCACTGACGTGTGAAACGGGCCTTAGAGACAAAAAAAAAGCAACATGTCATATACTGAAGCTACATAAAGAGAAACGTCCAGCTGCTACGACTATGAATGAATGAACAGTATAGAGCACCTGCTAAATGTTACTGCCAAATGGGTGTGGCTTGGGATATGGCTAAGGGCATGGTTAAAATTTGCCATGGTACATAACTTGTTCCTCTTTATGTTCTTCAAGAGTTGGGAAGTACAGCGCTACATACTGCACTATTATTCCTGTCGAAACTGATGGGATCTGCTATGGAGGATCAAACACAGATGTGAACATGGATTTATCCGGAGGAAGCTGCACATCGAGTTATATGGAGTAAAGGGGCCAGAACCAGCCGAGCGTGCACCGAATGGTCTTGCATACTGTCTTCTCCGAACCGTCCAGACAAATCTCCTAAGGACTGAGGAGCTGGTACATGAGACCTCAGTGTATCTGATTGATGAAGAAGCACACTTAATAATATTGATGTTACACCTCAAAGCTGTAGATGCGCTTGCCGCGGGCGGAGGAGGGGACGCCGCGCTCTCCCACTGCTGCTCGGGTCCGGCTGCCGCGGCTGCTGCGACCTGCTGCTGCTCGGTGGCTCGAGCGGTGGGCCGGATCCCGGGGACTCTAGCGGCGCTCCTCGCCCGTGAGTGAAAGGGGGTTGTTTTTGGGTGTGGGGGTTGTTTATAGTCCGTGACGCCACCCACGGTTGTGGTGATTTGTAGCACCACCGCTGCTCGATATGGGGATCCCGGGAGTGGTGATGCGGAGCAGCCAGGTGTTGTGTTGCCCCTCCGTGGGTAGGGGTTGGTGATCCCGGGGCCCAGTGATGGTGAGGGAGGTGCAGGGCCTGGTGGGCGCAGGAACGCGGGGGCAGCGCTGTGCCTTGCGGCACTGTGGTACTCACTCAGCCTGAGACGTTGACACAGTTTTACGGTAAACCACACGGCTGGAAAGACTGTTCCCACGGACGGCTGCTTTTGCTCTCCCAGTAGGTAACTGTGATGTCCCTTTGACCTGCACCTTATGTTTCTATGTTGGTAGCGATGGGTTCCCACCGGTAACCCGCTCCCCGGCTTGGATATGGGCCGGAGGAGCCCTACTTTGCCCGCAGGCGCTGGCCCTGAGAAACTGGTGCCCTGGCGGTGGCGGTGTTTCTCCTCAATGGTTGGACTGTTGCCTTCAGTCGGGACTTGGTTGTTGGGGGATCCACGTCCCCTTCACTGATGGATTCGGCAAATTATGGCGACTCCTAGCCTTGCCGGGGTCCGAGAGGCCCCTGCCCTGGTGCTGACTGTCCTTTGTATACTGCTCCAGACTGCCGGGCCACTACCCGTCCGTGGTCCTTCCAGCAACCTCCAAGCAGTCCCCCTCCAGACGATCACCGTTGTTGCTGACCTTGCTGACACTGTCCTGCACTTAGCCGGACTAACTTCAGGTCATTCTACGCTCACTTTTGCTCCTTTTCTTCTTTGCTCCACTACTACTTCACTTTCACTTCACTTAGTCTCTCTACCACTCCACTGTTTACTCCTTCTTCACTCTAGCTCGTCCCTGAGCTGACTACTGGTTTCTTCCCGCCTCCAGGGCTGTGTACTCCTCGGTGGGCGGAGCCAACCGCCTGGCCCACCCCCTGGTGTGAACATCAGCCCCTGGAGGAAGGCAACAAGGATTTGAGTAGCTTTGGTGTTCCTAACTGGGATGTAGGGTGTGGTGGTGTGATGACCTGTGACCCCTGGCTTGCCCAGGGCGTCACATTCCCCCTTAGCAAAATGCAGACCGTCCGCAGGCTGCCCGTCCAACACCAGTTTTATTTTCTGTAAAGTATAAAAAGTAAACGGTAACATTTTAATGCATAACATCATATCCCACAACGGGAGGCACATTTCTTAAACGTTACTAAACGGTTTTACGGGTACGGTTTCCGCTCTCTCCCACCCAAGCAACCTGGCCCTGATGCTGCCCCTAAAGCCCAGGCAGCACCCCTTGACCCACAGTCCAGCACACGTTACCCGAGCGGGATCTGTCCTTCCCCTCCAGAGGGTAGCCACCGGTTCCTGTGGTGGCTGGGCCCCAGCCTGCTCTGCTGGGGGCCCTCCCTCCAACCTGCCTCTCCGGAGGCGGCAATGTGGAAACGGTACAGTAAAACAACTTATTTACAAGCCACTTAACGTTTGTGGTTGCCCTGCAAGTTCATGGGCTTGTCCATGGATAGTTCCCATGCAAACTTTTTAAACGGTCCCCACGGGGACAACGGTGCCGGCTCCGGCCGGTTCAATCACAAGGAATCAGGTGAAGTACTCGGTAATCATTTTTCATTTTCAACTTTTTCAAACTTTCAACAAACACAAAGGTGGTCCCAACGGGGACTGGACAACGGTGCTCCTCTGCCCTACTCCGATTCTTCTGCTTCATCCGAGGGAGGGGGTGCAGGACTCACTCTGCTCTCCTGGCTGCCCCGCAGTTTGACATCTAGGGCAAACCACCCCCTCTCTCCGCAGTGTCGGGTGTACTGAACAATGTCTCCCGGCAATAGGTTGCGGCCGGGATGCTCCTCAGGCAGGTGGGCATTCACATCCCGCCGGGCTACAAACACTTCGGCCTCCAGGCCCGGTTCATAGATAAACTCGTAGCCCCGGCGGACATCAAACCGCCTCACCTGCCCCTCGTACAGCGGACCCCGGACACGGAACGTGGCCTGGCGGAGATTCTCCTTCTCCCTGATAGCTCGGGCCACCAGCTCGGCCTTCTTCCTCTCTCTATCTCTCCGATCTCCAGGCCCAGCGGTACCGGCTCCCTGTCCCAATACGGTGCTGCTGCGAGCTCCGGCGCACGGGTCGGGCCCCGCGGGACATCCTGGACGTTGCCCACTGTCAGGAATCTGGGCGGCGTGTCCCGCGGTGTCTTGGCCTTGGGCGCTGCCTTACAGCAACAACCCGGCGCTACCTCAGCCGAGGTGTGGGGGATGGGCACAGGGGCTTTCCGCGGCTTGGCCTTCGGCTCGGAACGGGTCATCGGCTCCGGCTCGGGGAACTTTTCAGGGGCTGCCTCCGGTGCAGACTTCGGGGCCTTCCATGGCAACACCTCTGGCTTGCTACGGGCTCCGGCTACAGCTCGGCCCGCCGGCGCGGGCATGCTGGGTATCGCTACCGGTTGCGGTGGCAGCGGGCCTAGTGGCGGGGTCACGGCCTCCGAGACGGGTGGCGAAGGAGGCAGCGGAGGGAGAGGGCTTGGACCGGGTCCCTCAGCCGCAGCGGCCGGTCCCTCGGGGACATAGGGGCGTGGGTCACTCACCCTCCCTTCCTCCGCCTCCTCCTCGCGTCTCCGCACGGTGGCTATAACGTCCGCCATGTCGGTCTCCCACTCCTCCAAGAGGAGCTGCATCTTGACCTGCAGCCTTAGGTGGAGCTGCGCGGTCCGGATTTCCACCCACGCTGCGGTTCCCGGCGCGGGGGCCACGGTGTTTCGGGACGGCATCCACATGGTGACTTCTTCTTCCAGGAACGGAGTGACTGCAGGGTCCTGGCGTCCCTGCTTTTATAGCTGCTTTCACATGCAGCCAGCCGCCATCGCGTCCCCCTTAGCTTCTTTCCGGCCACTCCTCTATTGGGGCGGAGTTTTGGCCTTCGCGCCTCTGCTACTCGAGAAGACGCTCGAGCGGGAACTTTTCGCGCCAAAGATGGCGACTTCTGGAAATTTTCAGCCGGATACCTCCGGTGGTCACAAGGCACACCTCTACCCAACGGCAGAGCGGTAAGATCCTGTTCGTGACGCCAAGTTGTCGCGGGCGGAGGAGGGGACGCCGCGCTCTCCCACTGCTGCTCGGGTCCGGCTGCCGCGGCTGCTGCGGCCTGCTGCTGCTCGGTGGCTCGAGCGGTGGGCCAGATCCCGGGGACTCTAGCGGCGCTCCTCGCCCGTGAGTGAAAGGGGGTTGTTTTTGGGTGTGGGGGTTGTTTATAGTCCGTGACGCCACCCACGGTTGTGGTGATTTGTAGCACCACCGCTGCTCGATATGGGGATCCCGGGAGTGGTGATGCGGAGCAGCCAGGTGTTGTGTTGCCCCTCCGTGGGTAGGGGTTGGTGATCCCGGGGCCCAGTGATGGTGAGGGAGGTGCAGGGCCTGGTGGGCGCAGGAACGCGGGGGCAGCGCTGTGCCTTGCGGCACTGTGGTACTCACTCAGCCTGAGACGTTGACACAGTTTTACGGTAAAATAAAGCAGGAGAGAAGCAAAGTCCTGCACCACCGCAGATTACCTGCAATATCGCTTGCGGTACCGCCTGTGCCTGTGCTGGGGTGGAGAGCCTGGAGGGTCCGACAATCCAAGAGCGGGGTGCTGGTCATAAGGCAAAGTCCATAGATGAAGCGTGAGAGTAGAAAGAGACCGCACTCAATCCGCTGTGAAGGATTTCTTTATTCAAACACGTGCAGATTGGAGGGCTGGAGACACACTGTGAGCTGGCTCCTCAAGAATGGACGACAGCTGTTTCGCCCAAATTGGGCTTCCACAGGTGGACCTGTAGAAAGCCACAATGCCAGTCACTCAAGGGTTAATAGTATGGAACCCTGAGAGGGACTTTCTAGCCAATAAAGCATCAGTAAAAACAGCTATAGTAACTATGACAACTGTGCTGATGTCATAAACCAACACATCTATGTCATGGAAGATTCTGGAACAAAAGAGCATACGGCAGTAGGAGGCGCCATACTTGGATGTGTCTGGAGACCTGGGGCTTCATCACTCCAAGGGAGGAAGAGGACATTGACCTAGCCAGCCAGATCAGCCAAACCGCCTAGCCAGCCAGATCAGCCATACCGCCTAGCCAGCCAGATCAGCCAAACCGCCTAGCCAGCCAGATCAGCCATACCGCCTAGCCAGCCAGATCAGCCATACCGCCTAGCCAGCCAGATCAGCCATACCGCCTAGCCAGCCAGATCAGCCAAACCGCCTAACCAGCCAGATCAGCCATACCGCCTAGCCAGCCAGATCAGCCATACCGCCTAGGCAGCCAGATCAGCCCAACTAACCCTAGCGATCAATGGGGTGACAGATGTTGCAGCCAGATCTCCCTCACGTCCGGTAGTAGCCGCCTTCACACTTATGTGTATGGACTGGAGAGGCCGCATTAGACTTTCTCCATTCGGTGCTTGCACAGGGCACCTGCTTTGACCTTCATTACTGTGTTTTCTATTGATGTAACTGTGTAACCTGTGACTATGTGATGTCACTGCTATCATATCTATAGTGGATGGAGATTAGATCTCACTGTACATATGATACAATATACAAATTCTGATACTATTTGCTGTTATGTGTTGGCATTAACCTCCTAAGCCCAAGGGAAGGGCCGTCCTCCAGCCATGGTTCCCTAGAGGTTTCCTCCACAGGGGGTTTTCCTCTCCTGAGCGCTGAAGGATGATTCTTCGTGAGTCGGAGGTTTGCCATTTTCAGTGTCTTTTGCATAGTAATTGGCTGATTCTAAATTTCAGACACTGAATGAAATAATGATAATGTGATTGGTAATAAAATTCGGTTTATTTATCATCCAATAAAAGTGTTCTGTGCGTTTCTTTCACAATCTTGGGTTGGAGGGATTTTCTTGGGAATCAGGATCCAATACTTATGACCAAGCCATGAAGCCAGATGTACAGTCAAAGCGCCTTTTCCCTGCGCTGGAAGATCGGAGTATAGATCAGAAGCATTACTGTATAAGTAGCACAAGCTGACGCTCATCGTGTGACACACATAATGGGGGGATTTATGAATAGTGTTGAAAGGTGTAGGGATGTATTAATATGCAAAGATGGTGAATTGTGCCACATTTCTCCACGTGTAACAAGATAAACTTGGAAAAACTTGTTTGTGAGGTTGGAAACATTTCAATTCAGAACAAAGTAATGTTTAAGTCTGCAGGAAGAGGAGCCATTTGCTCCTTTTTCTCTACTGGCCAGAGGATTCTTTGCCTCGTGACAGGACAATGACATTACTAAACAGTGAAGTAACAAGAGTCCAAAATTTAGACATGGCCCCTCAACTGCATGCTGATTAGATGTATGAGCCCCTTGTAGTGTTATAAATGCTACAAAAACATACATTTGCCCAATGTAATATTGTCTCCTTCCTACTATAGTTTCCCCAATCCTGATACCTTTATTTAATAATGTTCCCCATCTGAGGCCCCTTCCTGGTCTAATGTTCCCCATCTGAGGCCCCTTCCTGGTATAATGTTCACCATCCAGGGTCCCTTCCTGGTATACTGTCCACCGTCCTGGGCCCCTTCCTGGTATACTGTCCACCGTCCTGGGCCCCTTCCTGGTATAATGTCCATCATCCTGGGCCCCTTCCTATTATAATGTCCATCATCCTGGTTCCCTTCCTGATATAATGTTCACCACCCTTGGCCCCTTCCTGGTATAATGCTGATTATGTGACGAGACATTACTATTTTTCTAAATGAAGTCAATCAACATGATTTTGGTTTGGAATTTACCCCCCACTTAGTTCAGTCAATGTCAACTTTTTAGATCTATTTTTGTGATTTAGGATCATCTTGCCACCATGTGTTACTGCAAAGAGGTAGAGTCAAATAGTGTCATTCACATTCCTAGCTGCCACCTCCGGCCTGGAAAGGGGTATTTCACACGTATTCAGTGGAACTGTACCTATTTGGATCATTTTGTCACGGAAGCTAAACATGAAGAACAAAGTTATTGCATACAGACAAATTATCTGATTCTCCACACAATATTCAACACTTCTTTTTCTTAATGCAGTTAGTTTGTATTAAAAATAAAAAAAGATCCCTAAGGCCCCCTTCACACGTCTGTGAAACACGTGCGTGTTTGGTCCGTTTCCGTATATGCCGGAGACACGGCCAAACGTGCACCAATGTTAATCTATGATTGTGGTCACACGTCCGTTATTTCATTATGTCCGTGTGTGCGTGTCCGTGATCCGTATGTGTGTGCGTTTTGCACGGATGCATGTCCGTTATCTGCACGGAGCACGCACACGTGGACACAATGAAAGTCTATGGGTATGTGCACACACGTTAGTAAACACGTATGCATCTACCTATAGTCCGTGTCCGTTTGGTGTTTTTATTTCTAGTGATGTCGGCTATTCTTTCTATTTCTGTGTATGTCGGTCAATCTCCCTGAGTCCGTCGGTCAGTCTCTCTGTCTCTCTGTCGGTCTCTCTGTCTGTCTGTCCCTCTCTCACAGTCTGTCGGTCAGTTTCCCCCCCTCTCTCATACTTACCGTTCCCCCGATCTCCGGCGCAGCGCTGCACGGCATTCACACTGCTGCGGCGGCTTTTACTATTTTGAAAAAGCCGGCCGCTCATTAAACAATCTCCTATTCCCTGCTTTCCCCGCCCACCGGCGCCTATGATTGGTTGCAGTGAGACACGCCCCCACGCTGAGTGACAGGTGTCACACTGCACCCAATCACAGCAGCCGGTGGGCGTGTCTATACTGTGCAGTAAAATAAATAAATAAATAATTAAAAAAAAACGGCGTGCGGTCCCCCCCAATTTTAATGCCAGCCAGATAAAGCCATACGGCTGAAGGCTGGTATTCTCAGGATGGGGAGCTCCACGTTATGGGGAGCCCCCCACCCTCACAATATCAGTCAGCAGCCGCCCAGAATTGCCGCATACATTATATGCGACAGTTCTGGGGCTGTACCCGGCTCTTCCCGATTTGCCCTGGTGCGTTGGCAAATCGGGGTAATAAGGAGTTATTGGCAGCCCATAGCTGCCAATAAGTCCTAGATTAATCATGTCAGGCGTCTATGAGACACCCTCCATGATTAATCTGTAAATTACAGTAAATAAACACACACACCCGAAAAAAATCCTTTATTAGAAATAAAAACACACACATATACCCTGGTTCACCAGTTTAATCAGCCCGAAAAAGCCCTCCATGTCCGGCGTACTCCAGGATGCTCCAGCGTCGCATCCAGCGCTGCTGCATGGAGGTGACAGGAGCTGCAGCAGACACCGCCGCTCCGGTCACCTCCACGCAGCTAATGAAGACAGCCGCGCGATCAGCTGAGCTGTCACTATGGTTACCCGCTGTCACTGGATCCAGCGGTGGATGCAGCGGTGGCCGCGGGTAACCTAAGTGACAGCTCAGCTGATCGCGTGGCTGTCTTCAGTTGCTGTGTGGAGGTGAGAGGAGCGGCGGTGTCTTCTGCAGCTCCGGTCACCTCCATGCAGCAGCGCTGGAAGCGACGCTGGAGCATTCTGGATTCCGCCGGATATGGAGGGCTTTTTTGGGGCTGATTAAAGTGGTGAACCAGGGTATATGTTTGTGTTTTTTATTTCTAATAAAGGATTTTTTTCGGGTGTGTGTGTTTATTTACTGTAACTTACAGATTAATCATGGAGGGTGTCTCATAGACGCCTGACATGATTAATCTAGGACTTATTGGCAGCTATGGGCTGCCAATAACTCCTTATTACCCCGATTTGCCAACGCACCAGGGCAAATCGGGAAGAGCCGGGTACAGCCCCAGAACTGTCGCATATAATGTATGCGGCAATTCTGGGCGGCTGCTGACTGATATTGTTAGGGTGGGGGGCTCCCCATAACGTGGAGCTCCCCATCCTGAGAATACCAGCCTTCAGCCGTATGGCTTTATCTGGCTGGCATTAAAATTGGGGGGGACCGCACGCCGTTTTTTTTTAATTATTTATTTATTTATTTTACTGCACAGTATAGACACGCCCACCGGCTGCTGTGATTGGGTGCAGTGTGACACCTGTCACTCAGCGTGGGGGCGTGTCTCACTGCAACCAATCATAGGCGCCGGTGGGCGGGGAAAGCAGGGAATAGGAGATTGTTTAATGAGCGGCCGGCTTTTTCAAAATAGTAAAAGCCGCCGCAGCAGTGTGAATGCCGTGCAGCGCCGGGGATCGGGGAACGGTGAGTATGAGAGAGGGGGGGAAACTTCAGTCACTCGGGGGATTAGCGGTCACCGGTGAATCCTTCACAGGTGACCGCTAATCAGTACTCGACACAGACAGAGCCGCGGTATGAGGATGAAGTCGGGTGAAGTTCACCCGAGTTCATTCTCATCGCGCAACTCTGTCTGCTGTCAGCCGACATTTATAAACGACATTGTGCATCACACACACGGACATTCCACACGGACATTCCACGTACACATACACGTTAATTCCACACGCACACACGGACGTTCTGCACACAAACACGGCTAGCATACGCAATTCACACAGGTGCCACACGGACCATAAAAACGGACACAAAAACGGGACACGGACCCGAAAAACGGCCCGTAACACACGTGCGTGTTTTTCACGGACGTGTGAAGGGGGCCTAAAACAGGGTTTCAGGCAGGGCCAGAATGGGACCAAAATTCAGCACTTACATTTGAGAGCACACAGACCCACTATTTGTAAATTCTTTAATTATACTTTTCTAGGTAGTGGAACTTACAGGTCAGTGTCACACTCTGTGTGATTGATGTGTGCCGCCCCCGTGCCAGCAGCCGGTCGCTGCTCGGGCCCGGACCTTCAGGGGTGGTGGTTCGAGGGTCTCCGGACCCGGGGGTCTCACGGACACGCCGAATAAATGGGGGGACGTAGATGTACGGGCTGGGCCGTATTAACCCCTTCACGACCGGCCGATTTTCCGCTTTCCGTTTTTTTTTTCGCCATTCTTTTTCTGAGACACGTAAATTTTTTATTTTTCAGTCAATATGGTCATGTGAGGGCTCATTTTTTGCGGAACGAGCTGTACTTTTAAATGAAACCATCAGTTTTACCATATAGTGTACTGGAAAACGGCAAAAAAATTCCAAATGCAGAAAAATTGCAAAAAAAGTGCGATAGCACTATGGTTTTTGAGATATTTTATTCACTGTGTTCACTATATGGTAAATCTGATGTGTGGGTGTGATGCCTCAGGTCAGTGCGAGTTCGTAGACACCAAACATGTATAGGTTTACTTTTATATAAGGGGTTAAAAAAACAACGGAAGTTTGTCTGAAAAAAGTGGCGCACCTTTTACGCCATATTCCGTGACCCGTAGCGTTCTCATTTTTCGGGATCTATGGCTCAGTGACGGCTTTTTTTTTGTGTCTCAAGCTGACATTTTTAACGGTACCATTTTTGTGCAGATGCTACGTTTTGATCGCCTCTTATTGCATTTTGCGCAAAAGTTGTGGCGACAAAAAAACGTCGTTTTGGCGTTTGGAATTTTTTTGCCGCTACGCCGTATACTTACCAGATTAATTGATTTTATATTTTGATAGATCAGGCATTTCTGAACGCGGCGATACCAAAAGTGTGTATATTTTTTATTTTTTTAACCCTTTAATTTTCAATGGGGCGAATGGGGGGTGGTTTGAACTTTTAGGTTTTTTTGTTTTTTTTTAAATTTTTTAAAACTTTTTTTTTTTTTATTATTTTACTAGTCCCCCAAGGGGACTATTGCGATCAGCAATCCGATCGCTCTGCAGTATCTGCTGATCACAGCTACACAGCTGTAAACAGCAGATACGCTCTCTTTCTTTTTCACTGTGCAGCGGGCACAGCGAAAGTGAAAGCAAGTCATGTCTAGTACAGGAGTCATCACATGACCCTGTGCTACCATGACAACTATCGGAAGTCACGTGATCGCATCACGTGACTTCCGGTATCGGGCGGTAAGTAAAAGTTTACCGCGATCGCGCTTATAATGGCGCTGTCACGTATTGACAGCGCCATTTAAGGGGTTAATCGGCACGAGCAGATAACGATTCTGCTCGTGCCTAGCAGGCACACATCTCAGCTGTGAAAATCAGCTGAGATGTGCGCCGATCGCGGCATGCTGCCGCCGGAGAACCGCGGGCAGTAACATTATGACATTTAAGACGTAATTTTACTGCCCGCAGTCGTTAAGGGGTTAAGTTTGTAACGCCCCCCACGGTGTGTGGTGAGGTGGGACACCACCGCTGCTGCTACGGGGCACCCGGGTCAGATGTTGTGCAGCAAGTTGTTAACCCCTCCATGGGCAGGGATGGCGGCCCCGGGACCCGATGGCTCTAGTGCAGGGGGAATGACGACCACAGGGGGTGCTGGTGTACTCACTGTTAGTAAAACACACAAGTCTCTGGTAAACCAAGGTGGTGGTGGCCGGTGCCGCGGCCGGTTGCGTTCGGGATCCCCCACCCGGCTGGTGGTCTCTATCTCTGTCCTCTGCACTGTTTTAGTAGAAATGACTTCCCAGTTTGAAACGTAGGAGTCCGCTCCCGGCTAGATGTGGCCTAAGGAGCCGTGCCCGCAGACGCTGGCCCGTGGGATCTATGGGCCCTGGCAGTGACCTCTTATCCCTAATCGGTGGGCTGTTGTCTTCTATGAGGGACTTTGGGTGTCGGTACCGGCGGGCTACAACCCTGGCCCGGTCCACCTCGGTTCCGCCGAGCCGTCTTCCCGTCTCCTGCTGATGGAGACCACCGTCTGCCTCCAAGCCAGTGGCACCAGGACTCCTACCCTGGTACCTGTCAGTCAGCTTCAGGCCTGACACACAGGCCTGACCTCCACTCCACACTCCTCTGAACTTTAACTCTAAGGCTGTGTGTCCACGCTGCGGAAAATGCGCGGATTTTGCCGCGGATTTCTCGCGGAAAAGCCGTGGATTTCCCGAAAATCTGCAGCAGCGGCACTTCCCAGCCATTTCTATGGCATTTTGGAAATGCTGTGCCCATGCTGCGGATTTTTCCGCGGCGGATTTGGTGCGGATTTTGATACGGACAAATCTGCAACATGTCAATTATTGTTGCGGATTTTGATCCGGATTTTGGCTTTAAAATTCGGAAAAAAAAAAAATCCGCAGCAAAATCCGCGGCAATTCCGCGGTAAATCCGCACCTTTGAAAAGGTGCGGATTTTGCGGGAAAGCCGCGGATTTTGATGTAGAAAAATCCGCAGCAACATTCTCCCGTGGACACATAGCCTAAAACTCATCTGCTGCTTTTCCCGCCCTGGGCTGTCTAGACCCCTGGGTGGGCGTGTCCCAACCACCTGGTCATGCCCACTGGTGTGTCTATCTTTCCCTAAGGGGGGGGGGTGACTAGAGTTTTCTGGTTGGCTGTGTGTTTCCTAATGAGGGAAGGTGTTATGCAGGGGCCTATTTGTGACTACCTGGTTTTGCCAGAGCGTCACAGATGAATAGTTCAACTATCAAGAAATCCAAATTAGGGAATGAATGCTTGTAGGAAGGCATATTCTCAACTAGCGCCTTTCTAATTCTTTTAGGGGGTGTCTGCTTTATTTTGGAGGTAAACTTAGCAGTACATAGAGAATAATACATTTAAGCAGGTAATTAAAACCATTTCCTATGTATACACCACTATAGGACTAGTTCACCATGAGAATAGCAGATCAGATAAGATAATGTGCATCTGAAACAGTAACAAGATTAACATTAAATGTCGAAGTTCCAGAATGTAATGATGACATGATGATATTTGAATAAATGCTGATTTTATTTGTTCAAGAATAAATGTGGCATATTATTTATGGGAAAATACAAGACATCCCCTTATGATCTAGATACTGATCTAAAGGAGTCATTAGACACAGAGCACAAAGCTCCTCTCCAACTGCAGCCCATAGTGCCACCTACCACACGCCGGGCTGCAGTCTAGTGTGCCATCTTTTTTTAATCAAAACTACCATCCAAGATTAAAAATTATGTACTGTATATATTGCAATCTGAGCTCTGCTATGCTGATGTGGCGCCCCTGCGGCCTCAGGCGCCACAGGGTACTGCACCTCACCCGAGGTGCAGTATTCATAGCGGATGCGGAGGAAGTCATCACCGGTAACAACCACAACTATTTCTGTTAATGTTGATAATTATGGCTTATAGCCAATGAAAACTCAAAAGTCATTATCTCAGAAAATTAGAATAATTACCACAAAACACTTGCAAAGGCTTCCTAAGCGTTTAAAATGGTCCCTTAGTCTAGTTCAGTAGGCTATACCATCATGGGGAAGACTGCTGACTTTACACACTCCACAAGGAGGGTAAATCAGAAAAGGCCATTGCTAAACAAGCTGGCTGTTCAGAGAGTGCTATATCCAAGCATATGAATGGAAAGTTGAGTGGAAGGGAAACATGTGGTAGAAAAAGGTGCACAAGAAACCGGGGTAACCACAGCTTTGATTGGATTGTTAGGCTATGTACCCATGTTGCGTTCTGTCCCTGTGGAAATTTCTGCAGCGATTTGAACAGCACATGTGCGCTTCAAATCGCTGCAGAAACAGTCCATAATGAAAAGCCGATTTCATGCGCTCTGGATGCAGCCTCTCCCATAGACAGAGCGAGACCTGCATCCAAAGCGCATGAAAGAAGTGACATGTTGCTTATTAGAACGCAGCGCTTTGGCAGCAGCTGAAGCGCTGCGTTCTAATACGCAATGTGGGCATGGATTAGGCACAATCTTCATAGATTGTGCTGGAGACGCAGGACGCATGCAGTTACGCTGCAGTGCAGAACGCAGCGTAACTGCATGAAAATATGCTACGTGGGCACAGAGCCTTAAGAAAGGTGCCATTCAAAAATTTGGGGGAGATTCACAAAGAGTGGCTTGCTGCTGGAGTCAGTGCTTGAAGAGATATCACACACAGACGTATCCAGGACATGGGCTACAACTGTTGCATTTGTTCTGTCAAGCCACTCATGACCAATAGACAATGCCGGAAGCGTCTTACCTGGGCCAAAGAGATAAAGAACTGGACTGTTGCTCAGTGGTCCAAGGTGTGGTTTTCAGATGAAAGTAAATTTTGCAATTCATTTGGAAATTGCGGTCCCAGAGTCTGGAGGAAGAGTGGAGAGGCCACAATCAAAGCTGCTTGAGGTCTAGTATGAACTTTCCACAATCAGTGATGGTTTGGGGAGCCATGTCATCTGCTGGTGTAGGTCCACTGGGTTTTATCAAGCACAACCGTCTACCAGGACATTTTAGAGCACTTCATACCAACAAGCTTTTTGGAGATGACAATTTCATTTTCAAGCAGGACTTGTCACCTGTCCACACTGCCAAAAGTACCAATACCTGGTTTAATAACTACAATATGAATGTCACTGTGCTTGATAAGCCCACAAACTCACCTGACCTAAACCTCATAGAAAATCTATGAGGTATTGAAAAGAGTTAAGGCCCTGTCACACGCAGAGATAAATCTGCAGCAGATCTGTGGTTGTAGTGAAATTGTGGACAATCATTGCCAGGTTTGTGGCTGTGTGCAAATGGAACAATATATCCATGATTTCACTGCAACCACAGATCTGCCAAAGATTTATCTCTGTGTGTGACGGGGCCTTAAGGCTAGATTCACATTTCCGTCAATTTGTATCAGTCACAATCCACGGCTCTGGCAAACAACGAAATCCGTTTGGCGGATTCCGTTGTTCTTATATACTAGTATGAGTAGCGGATTGTGACTGATGATGCTGCGTTGCATCCTCCGCCTGACTGATCAGTCGTGGAACGACTGACCGTCGGGCGGCAGGAACGCAGAGTGTAACGCTTTTTGAGCAGCGAAATCAGTAGGATTTTGCTGCGCCTGCTCTCTCTGGCTCCCTGCACACGTAACCAGGGTACACATCTTTGCTTAGTTACCCAATATTTACCCTGGCGCCATGTGCAAGGAGCCAACACTAAGCGGTGTATGCTGGTAACAAAGGTAAATATCGGGTAACCAAGCAAAGTGCTTTGCTTAGTTACCCGATCCTTACCCTGGCTACATGTGCAGGGAGCCCGACACTTCCCTGCTCGTCTCTGCCCCCTCCCGCACTCCGCATGTACACACGCACACACAGACACACTTACCTGTCCCCAGCCATGCAGTCTCCGGCACTGACGTCCTCAGCGGCATGGCCCCCACTCAGCTCCACCCACCCCGCACTCTGCCCCCCCGCACACATTCTCGGCGGCCGAATGATCAGCTGATCACCCGGCGGCCGGCTGCTGTGAGCGATCAGCTGATCACCCGGCGGCCGGCTGCTGTGAGCGATCAGCTGATCACCCGGCGGCCGGCTGCTGTGAGCGATCAGCTGATCACCCGGCGGCCGGCTGCTGTGAGCGATCAGCTGATCACCCGGCGGCCGGCTGCTGTGAGCGATCAGCTGATCACCCGGCGGCCGACTGCTGTGAGCGATCAGCTGATCATTCTCTCTTTTACAACGGAGTCCGACAATGAACTCTAATTCTTGTCATCCGTTGTACAACGCATCAGTCACCACAAGCGTCAAGCAACGCATCTGACTGATGCAAAACAACGGAAATGTGAACCTAGCGTAAGATGAGAGACACCAGATCCAACAATGCAGACGATCTGAAGGCTGCTATCAAAGCTAACTGGGCATAACACCTCAGCAGTGCCACAGTCTGATCGCCTCCATGCCACGCCGCATTGATGCAGTAATTCATGCAAAAGGAGCCCGACCAAGTATTGAGGCATTTACTGTACAGACTTTTCAGTAGGCGCCAACATTTCCAAGTTTAAAATAATTTTTTCAGTTGGTTTTATATAGCATTCTAATTTTCTGAGATAATGACTTTTGGGTTTTCATTGGCTGTAAGCCATAATCATCAACAGTAACAGAAATAAACACTTGAAATAGATCACTCTGTGTGTAATGACTCTATATAATATGTGTTTCCCTTTTTGTATTAAATGATTGAAATACTGTACATTAACTTTTTGATGATATTCTAATTTATTGAGATGCACTTGTATACAGTGTGTCACACCCAGCTGTGTTTGTAATGTGAGCAGCGCTGTGTTTGTAAGAGTATTTAATGTATACAGTGGTTCCACCCATATCCTATCCACCTCCATTAACTTGAGAACGGCGGCAGCTATAGGCATAGAAGTGGTGTCTAGGTATAGTAAAGTAGCCATGCGCTACGCAATGAAACCACCTATAGCGCCACCTGGTGGAAAACGGAGTTAGCATTGTTATCTCGAAAACGAAACGAGATAGAAAAAAAAAGTGAATTACAAAGTTGTAGGGCATCATCAATTCAATATGAATCGACACCTTGCATACAGAAATGCTATGATTAGAATGTGAAAAACTCACAAGGCTGCGGACGTGAAGCAATATCTCATGGAGACCTTTCTACAAGTCATTGGGTATGGTGGCTGTGTGGAGTGGCCTCCATGCTCACCTGACCTGACCCCATTGGACTTCTTTCTGTGAAGTCACATCAAACAACAGGTGTATGCAACCCCTCCCCCAACATTGCAGCACCTACGATGACATATCACAGATGCTTGTGCAAATGTGACGCCCTGGCAAAACCAGGTAGTCACAGATAGGCCCCCGCATAACACCTTCCCTCACTTAGGAAACACACAGCCGACCTGAAACCCTAGTCAACCCCCTTAGGGAACGATAGGCACACAAGTGGGCGGGACCAGGCGGTTGGACACGCCCACCCAGGGGTCTAGACAGCCTGGGGCGGGAAAACAAGTAGTTCAGTTTGGAGTTCAAGTGGAGAGGAGTGTGGGCTGGAGCTAGGTGTAGCTCCAGCAGAGGAAGTTCAAGTTGAACGGTGCCAGGGTCGGAGCCCTGGTGCCTTCGCTAGGTGGCAGACGGTGGTCTCCGTCAGCAGGAGACGGGAAGATGGCTTGGCAGATCAGAGGTGGACCGGGACAGGGTTGTAGCCTGCCGGTACCGACATGGAGAACTGACCCGGAAACCGTAGCACAGAGGGGGTACTCGGACCCTGAAGCCAGGACCGAAACCAGCGACCTAGCTAACTAACCGATTGAGGCCAGGATTATAGGTCCTGTCCCACCCAAAGTCCCTAATAGAAGACAACAGCCCACCGATAGGGATAGACGGCCACCGCCAGGGCCCATAGATCCCACGGGCCAGCGTCTGCGGGCACGGCTCCTTAGGCCACATCCAGCCGGGAGCGGACTCCTGATTTCCAGACCAGGCAGTCCACCATTCACAAAACTAGTGCAGAGGAAAAGGACAGTGACCACCAGCCTGGGTGGGAGACCTGAATGCAACCGGCCGCGGCGGCCAGCCACCAGCACCTTTGGTTTACCAAAAGACTTGTGTGATTCATTTACTGTGAGTATCCAAACATCCCCCTGCTTGCTCAGGCGCGCAGGCCCTTGCCATCGCCATACCCTGCACAAAGACACTGGGTCCCGGGGCAACCATCCTTACCCATGGAGGGGTTAACATCTAGCTGCCACTACACCTCCCCCGGGTGCCCCATAACCGCAGCGGTGGTGTCCCACCTCACCACAAACCGTGGATGGCGTCACAAACTTAATACGGCCTAGCCCGTACATCTACGTCCCCCCTTTTATTCGACGTGTCTGCGAGACCCCCAGGTACGGAGACCCTCGAGCCACCCCCCTAGAAGGTCCGGATCTGAGCAGCAGGGGCTGCTGGCACGGAGGCGGCACACAAACGTGTCACCTACCATATTGCACAACGTGCAGCAAGATACAGACAGTATGCTGTCCAGAGTTCAGATGTGCATTGCAGCTGACGGGGGCCACTTTGAGCATCAAAGTTAAATGAGCGCCATATGCGTGACCAGCATTCAATGTTTTGGGGGCGGTCATGGGTTTCATATCATAGCTTTTCTCTATGCAAGGTGTCGATTTGTACTGAATTGATAATGCCCTACAATTTTTTAATTCACTTTTTTCCTCTATCTCATTCAGTTTTCAAGATAAAAATGCTAACTCTTTTGTTTTCCACCAGGTGGCGCTATAGGTGGTTTCATTGCGTAGCGCATGGCTACTTTACTATATTTACACACCACATCTATGCCTATAGCTGCCGCCGTTGTCAAGGTAATGGCGGTGGACAGGATATGGGTGGACACACTGTATACATTAAATGCTCTTTACACAATACACACATTACAAACACAGCTCTGCTTACATTACAAACACAGCTCTGCTTACATTACAAACACAGCGCTGCTCACATTATAAACACAGCTCTGCTCACATTACAAACACAGCTCTGCTTACATTACAAACACAGCTCTGCTCACATTACAAACACGGCGCTACTCACATTACAAACACAGCTCTGCTAACATTATAAACACAGCTCCGCTCACATTACAAACACAGCTCTGCTCACATTACAAACACAGCGCTGCTCACATTACAAACACAGCGCTGCTCACATTACAAACACAGCGCTGCTCACATTACAAACACAGCTCTGCTCACATTACAAACACAGCTCTGCTTACATTACAAACACAGCTCTGCTCACATTACAAACACGGCGCTACTCACATTACAAACACAGCTCTGCTAACATTATAAACAGAGCTCCGCTCACATTACAAACACAGCTCTGCTTACATTACAAACACAGCTCCGCTCACATTACAAACACAGCTCCGCTCGCTTTACTGTATATGCATTCTCAATTTCCACCAGTATGGTAAACAGGTTTCAATGATTGAACTGATAGCATAGCAGAGCTGGGAATGCAATGTACAGGCTGCAGAACACAGGTTTTGCTTATTAATGATTCTGCGACACTGAATCCCATTCTCCTTCTTTACTGTACAACATGCAGCAGCTTCCAGTTTGTGGATTTTCTATTTCAACTCCCTCACCTACCACCACGGAAAGAAGCAACACACTGTCATTACTCCCTCCTCCTGACTACCCAACTAACTGTCAAGACAGTGAAGATGCCTTGCTGGTGATGCTACAGAGGTAGAGGAGGAGCCGCGGCTTCACCTCCTCCTGTGGTTTCGGATCACAAGTGTCACCAGAGTGAGCGCCCATAGCAGGGGTCGGAATTGCCAGAATTGCCAGATGGCCAGTCCGGCCCTGGTTTCAGGCCTTTGACATGATAGTTTTACCATTGGATGCAGCTCAAGTAGTAATCTGTACAAACTCATCGGCACACACAGACTTTTTGCTTGTACGGAAAATACTAAAGAGTCCATTTGTGTATGTGCATTTCACCATCTCAATATATTGCATTACTGACTACAGGGGCTTGGCCTAACAGAAGGAGACATCTGCATCCCTGCAGGTACGGATGGGATTTGGAGGAATGGCTCCACGATCATGTTATCACCTGATGTTCTAATTTTAATTGATGTGAATAAAATCCGTGACTTTGATTTTTAGATGAACGCTTCCCTCCAGCTTCCGGTTGGAATTCTTTAGGATAGAAACGTCGCAGTGATTTCTTTTGTGAAAGGACAATACTCAGCAATACCCAACCCCTGCACCTCATACACCTTCCCCCTTGTAGTAGGGAGAGTCTAACCCAGGGGTGGGCACCTAATTTTCCCATGGGGTCGCATGCGAAATTGGAATGGTTTTAGAGGGCCGGGCCCGGACTAATATAATTAACTCAGTTCTACCCAATATTATATATAGTATATACAGTGTGTCTACCCATATATTGTACACCGCCATTAACTTGAAAACGGAGGCAGCTACAGGAATAGAAGTGGTGTCTAGGTATAGTAATGTAGCCATGCGCTACACAATGAAACCACCTATAGCGCCACCTGGTGGAAAACAATGGAGTTAGCATTTTTATCTTGAAAACGGAACGAGATAGAGAAAAAAGTGAATTACAAATTGTAGGGCATCATCAATTCAATACAAATCGACACCTTGCATACAGAAATGCTATGATTAGAATGTGTAAAACTCACAAGGCTGTGGATGTGAAGTGATACCTCATGGAGACCTTCCTACAAGTCATTGGATATGGTGGCTGTGTGGAGTGGCTTCCACGCTCACCTCACCTGACCCCATTGGACTTCTTTCTGTGAGGTCACATCAAACAGCAGGTGTATGCGACCCCTACAAAGATTCAATGAAAATATGGAGGACCTAATTACATCATTATTTAATGATGAGATGATGAACTTTAATGAACTTGTGATTGTTCACTTTAGAAAATTGTCAACTTTTACAATGCTTAAAAAACTAACATCACATCTTGACCGAAAATAGCACGTTTTTCAAAGTTTTGCACCCCGGCATATGATCATGTGGTGCCCTGGACTAGCCAGGTCGTCACAGGTAACATACATACACCCCCACCCCCACTAGACAGTAACATTAGCCAAACATAAAATCCTTGTTGCCTCCCTCCAGTGTCTGATGTCCACACCAGGTAGGGCAGAGCCAAGCGGTTGGCCCCACCCACCGAGGAGTTCACAGGCCTGGAGGTGGGAAAAGTGACAGTTGAGTTCAGGAGGTTGAAGTGAGAGGAGTAAAGTGGAGAGTGTCTGGGTTTGTGGCCCAGGCACTGACAACAAGGTTGGCAGACGGTGGTAGCCGTCTTTAGGAGTGGTGAATCAACATGGAACCGTAGGAACGGGGTCGGGCGTCGGCCCGCCGGTACCGATAGGGGAGCGAAGTGAAGCCAGCACACACAGGCAGGGCCATCGGACCCCGACTAGGCTTGGAGTCGCCGTCAACAGTCAAATCCGAGTGTGACAGGAACCCCAGGGGTTTCCTAACAGCTAAAGACCCGTTAGAAGGCAACCGTCCGCACCGTGAGGGTATACAGCTACCGCCTAAGGCTAGAGACCCAAGGGCCAGCGCCTGCGGGCAAACGGGCTCCTCCGGCATCCATACACCGGGGAGCGGACTACCGTTGGGGATCCAACGTAGTCAAACAAGTGCACAAAGGTGCAGGGAAAGACAACCGTCATCACCTGTCCGGGGAGAGACACTGCAGCCGGCTGCGGGACCCGTCCATCCAGCCGTTTGGTTTACCGAGGACTTTGTGCATCTCTTACTGAGTGAGTACACCCGTGCCATCCGGCACCGCGCCACGCTGTCCCTGCAACCCTGCACCTCACCCACCCTGCCTCCCCGTCACACCACTGGGCCCCGGGACCACCGACCCCTACCCACGGAGGGGGAAAACAACATCCCGGCTGCTCCCTAACATTGCTCCCGGGATCCCAGTCACCAGCAGCGGTGGTGCCCATCTTCACCACAACCCGTGGGTGGCGTCACGGACTAAATCCCCCAAAACCAACCACCCTTTTCACTCACGGGCGAGGAGCGCTGCTCGAGTCCCCGGATCCGGCCCACCGCTCGAGCCACCGAGCAGCAGCCGCAGCAGCGCCAGACCCGAGCGTTAGCGAGCGCAGCGGTGGCGTCCTCCCTGCCCGCGACAATCAGATGTGGGTATGACTTGTATATAACCATCCTGTATCCACACTTACTGGATGCACTCTACATATTTATGTGCTCATTAAACCACCTCAAAAGGAGCCTTAAGAGAAGATCTCTCTGCGGTCATGGATTCTGGCAGATACTGCTACATGGCAGGTACAGTATGTGGAGTCCAGCTGCAGCGCCTAACCTCGCGCCCATGGGCATGCGCTCAGGCCCTTTAATGGCTGCAGGGTGCGGGGGAGTGAGCGCGTGGTAATTGATGTAACTCCGGTACCACTCGCAGTTACGGGCTTTTCTCTGCGCTGACTCTAGATACCAGACCCGCTATAGTTATGTTAATTTGAGCTCCGCATAGAGCCGATGCTGGGAGCACCTCAATCAAGTGTCTGCTCTCAGCAGCTATGCGGACACTGACAGCTTGGGGCCCCTGTGCAAGAATTGTACCTTGGCCCCCCCTTGTCGCGGATGCCTGCCCAGCTTCATGCCCCGAGGTGTACACCAATAAGGAGGGAAGATGATGGGGACAGTAGTAGGATGCATGTTGTGACGCCACCTGTGGTATGCGGTCAGGGATTCAGCTGTCGCTGACCTCCGGAGCGGATGGTAGTAGCAGCCAGAGAAGGTATCACTCTCCACAGGTGGAGCACGCCCCGGGGAGGATGATGAGGGGAGTAGCCATGACGTTTGAGAGCTGAGGTGTGGGGCTGGTAATCAACAGTCAGAGTCCGTGTCTGCGGTTCCTGGTGTCTTTATGTCGCGGGCGGAGGAGGGGACGCTGTGCTCTCCCACTGCTCGGGTCCGGCTCGCTGCTGCTGCTGCTCGGTGGTGGCTCGAGTGGTTTGCCGGATCCCGGGGACTCGAGCGGCGCTCCTCGCCCGTGAGTGAAAAGGGGATTTGATATTGGGGATTTTTTGTCCGTGACGCCACCCACGGTTGTGGTGATTGTGTGGACACCACCGCTGCTCTAGATGGGGCTCCCGGGGATGATGACAGGGAGCAGCTTGGTTGTTATTCCTGCCCTCCGTGGGTAGGGGGTTGTTTTGTCCCGGGGCCCGGTGATGAGGGTAGGGATAGTTGGTGCAGGCGGGTTACGGGGCCTGGCGAGGTGCAGGGTCGCGGGGGCAGCGCTGTGCCGTACGGCACAGTGGTACTCACTCAGCCTGAGACGATGACACAGTTCTCCGTAAAACACACGGCTGGAAAGACGGTTCCCACGGACGGCTGCTGTTGCTTTTCCCCGGTAGGTAACGGTGACTGTCTCTTCCCTGCACCTAAGTACTGTGATGGTAGCGGTGGATTCCCACCGGTAACCCGCTCCCCGGCTTAGATATGGGCCGGAGGAGCCCCTCTTTGCCCGCAGGCGCTGGCCCTGGTAAACTGGTGCCTTGGCGGTGGTGGTGTCTCCCCTTCACGGTTGGACGGTTGCCTTCAATCGGGACTTAGTTGTTTAGAGACCCGGAGGTCCCCTTCACTGACGGATTTGGCAAATTCACGGCGACTCCAAGCCTTGCCGGGATCCGAAAGGCCCCTGCCAATGGTGCTGGCTTCTCCTTGTGTACCAGTCCGGTACCGCCGGGCCACCACCCGTCCGCGGTCCTTTCGAAAACTCTGATCAGCCTCCACTGCAGACGGTCACCGCCGTCTGCTAACCTTGCTGTCTCGGTCCGGGGCACACACCCGGACCAACTTCAGGCTTCTCACTGTCACTTCACCTCTTCACTCTGCTCCTCTACACTTAACTCCTCTCACTTCCTCTCTCCAAACTCATCTGCCTGTTTACCCCTCCTCCAGGACTGTGAACTCCTCGGTGGGTGGAGACCAACCGCCTGGCTCCACCCCCTGGTGTGGACATCAGCCCCTGGAGGAAGGCAACAAGGGTTTCTGGTCTAGCCTTGATGTGCCTAACCGGGGTGTAGGGTGTGGTGATGTCGTTACCTGTGTCCCCTGGCTTGTCCAGGGCGACACATTCCCCCTTAGCAAAATGCAGACCGTCCGCGGGCTGCCCGTCCAACACCGGTTTTTATTGTTCTGAAAAAGATAAAAGATAACACAATACAAGTATAAAAACATCATCCCACAATGGGAGGTACTTTTCTTTAACGTTACTAACGGTAAACGGTTACGGCATTCCGCTCTCACCCACCCAAGTAACCTGGCCCTGATGCTGCCCCTAAGAAACAGGCAGCACCCCTTGACCCCAGTCCAGCACCAAGTTACCCGAGCGGGATCTGTCCTTTCCAGGGGACCCACATCCATGGGGAGCCCCTGGAACCCCCAGAGGGTAGCCACCGGTTCCTGTGGTGGCTGGGCCCCAGCCTGCTCCACTGCGGGCCCTCCCTCCAACCTGCCTCTCCGGAGGCGGTAACGGTAAGCTGCAAAGAAAAACATTTTATTTACAACCCACAAGTTTGTGGTTGCCCTGCAAGTTCTCAGGCATGTTCATTTTTCAAACGGTCCCCACGGGGACAACGGTGCCGGCCACAACCGGTTTCAAATCACTTTTGCAGACAATCAGGTGAATCTTCACGGTACTCATTTTAGTTATCATTTTCCAAACTTGCAAACTTTTAAACTTTAAACACACACAGGTGGTCCCAACGGGGACGGTGACAACGGTGCTCCGCTGCCCTACTCAGAATCCTCGGCATCACCTGAGGGAGGGGGTGCGGTGCTCACACGGGCCTCCTGGCTGCCCCTCAACTTTGCATCCAGAGCAAACCACCCCCTCTCCCCACAGTGCCGGGTGTACTGTACCAGATCTCCTGGCATCAGGTTACGGCCCGGGTGCTCCTCCGGCAAGTGAGCGTTCACATCCTGCCGGGCCACAAAAACTTTGGCCTCCAGGCCCGGTTCATAAATGAATCCATAGCCCCGGCGTACATTGAACCGCCTCACCTGCCCTTCATACAGGGTGCTCCGGACACGTAAGGTTGCCTGCAGAGGTTCTCTTTCTCCCGGATTGCACGGGCCACCAACTCCGCCTTCTTCCTCTCCCTCTCCTCGATTTCTGGTCCCAACGGCACCAGCTCCCTGTCCCAATATGGTGCTGCTGCGAGCTACGGCGCACGGGTCGGGCCCCGCGAGACCTTTTGGACACTGCCCACTGCTGGTGATGTCGGCGGAAGGTGCCGCGGTGACTTGGCCTTGGGTGCTGCCTTGCAGCGGCAACCCAGCGCAACCTCAGGCGAGGTATGGGGGATGGGCACAGGGGCTTTCCTCTGCTGGGCCTTTGGCACGGAGCGGGCTATCGGCTCCGGCTCGGGGAACTTCTCTGTAGATGCCTCCGGTTCAGGCTTCGGGGCTTTCCACGGCAGCACCTCCGGTTGGCTCCGGGCTCCGGCTACAGGTCGGTCCGCCTGGGCGGACATGCTGGGTATCGCTACCGGTTGCGGTGGTAGCGGGCCTAGTGGCGGGGTCACGGCTTCCGGGACGGGTGGCGAGGGAGGCAGCAGGGTGAGAGGGTTTAGACCGGGTCCCGCAGCCGCAATGACCGGCCCTTTGAGGGCATCGGGGCGTGGGTCACTCACCCTCCCTTCCTCAGCTTCCTCCTCGCGTCTCCGCACGGCCGCTATGACCTCCGCCATGTCGGTCTCCCACTCCTCCATGAGGAGCAGCATTTTGACCTGCAGCCTCTGGTAGAGCTGCGCGGTCCGGTTCTCCACCCACGCCGCGGTTCCAGGTGCGGGGGCTACGGTGCTTCGGGATGGCACCCACATGTTGCTGGCGGCTTCTCCCAGGAACAAGATGGCTGCAGGGTCCTGGCGTCCCTGCTTTTATAGCCGCTCGCTACATGCGGCCAGCCGCCATTTCGTCCCCCTAGCCTCTTTCCGGCTCCTCCTCTATCGGGGCAGGGTTTTGGCCTTCGCGCCTCCACTACTCGAGGAGAAGCTCGAGCGGGAACTCTTCACGCCAAAGATGGCGGCTTCTGAAATTTTCTGGCCGGACACCTCCTGCAGTAACAAGGCGCACCTCTACCCAACGGCAGAGCGGTAGGATCCTGTTCGTGACGCCAAGTTGTCGCGGGCGGAGGAGGGGACGTTGCGCTCTCCCACTGCTCGGGTCCGGCTCGCTGCTGCTGCTGCTGCTCGGTGGTGGCTCGAGCGGTTTACCGGATCCCGGGGACTCAAGCGGCGCTCCTCGCCCGTGAGTGAAAAGGGGATTTGATATTGGGGATTTATTGTCCGTGATGCCAACCACGGTTGTGGTGATTGTGTGGACACCACCGCTGCTCTAGATGGGGCTCCCGGGGAAGGTGACAGGGAGCAGCTTGGTTGTTATTCTTCCCCTCCGTGGGTAGGGGGTTGTTTTGTCCCGGGGCCCGGTGATGAGGGTAGGGATAGTTGGTGCAGGCGGGTTACGGGGCCTGGCGAGGTGCAGGGTCGCGGGGGCAGCGCTGTGCCTTACGGCACGGTGGTACTCACTCAGCCTGAGACGATGACACAGTTCTCGGTAAAACACGGCTGGAAAGATGGTTTCCACGGACGGCTGCTGTTGCTTTTCCCCGGTAGGTAACGGTGACTGTCTCTTCCCTGCACCTAAGTACTGTGATGGTAGCGGTGGATTCCCACCGGTAACCCGCTCCCCGGCTTAGATATGGGCCGGAGGAGCCCCTCTTTGCCCGCAGGCGCTGGCCCTGGTAAACTGGTGCCTTGGTGGTGGCGGTGTCTCCCCTTCATGGTTGGACGGTTGCCTTCAATCGGGACTTAGTTGTTTAGAGACCCGGAAGTCCCCTTCACTGACGGATTTGGCAAATTCACGGTGACTCCAAGCCTTGCCGGGATCCGAAAGGCCGCTGCCAATGGTGCTGGCTTCTCCTTGTGTACCAATCCGGTACCGCCGGGCCACCACCCGTCCGCGGTCCTTTCGGCAACTCCGATCAGCCTCCACTGCAGACGGTCACCGCAGTCTGCTAGCCTTGCTGTCTCGGTCCGGGGCACACACCCGGACCAACTTCAGGCTTCTCACTGTCACTTCACCTCTTCACTCCGCTCCTCTACACTTAACTCCTCTCACTTCCTCTCTCCAAACTCATCTGCCTGTTTACCCCTCCTCCAGGACTGTGAACTCCTCGGTGGATGGAGACCAACCGCCTGGCTCCACCCCCTGGTGTGGACATCAGCCCCTGGAGGAAGGCAACAAGGGTTTCTGGTCTAGCCTTGATGTGCCTAACCGGGGTGTAGGGTGTGGTGATGTCATTACCTGTGTCCCCTGGCTTGTCCAGGGCGACACATTTACTCACTCTTTGTGCTGTGCCACTCACCCGGATAGTACTGGTCACCCGCTGTGATGGGTTTTCGTCGAACCCGAATCCCTTCAGAGGTCAGTTCGGTTTGGTGCTCAATGAGTCCCTTCCAGCTAGCGCCGTGTGTGTTGGATCCTCGTGTCTTAAAGATACTTGGAAACCCCAGTTCGTCTCGAGAAGTACTCTTGCCCTTATTTGCAGGTACCGCGGCTCCGCAATGGGACCTGGTCCAGTCCAAGGCCCGGATCCTCTCTGGTACTGTGCTTTCAGGCTCTTTGTGGGCAGGGAAGCTTGAAACCTCCTTGTCCTGGCAGATTCTGGAAAAAAAACCTGGACAATGATCTTCCCTAGGGTCCTGTACCCTGAGTGTGGCGCCGGTTCCAAGGGAGCATCTAAGCTCACACCTCGGCAATCACAAGAACTCCTGTCCCATCGGAGCACCGGTAAGACACCTCTGCTCCTTTCCTGTCCTGCTAGAGGACTCCTCTACTGTTGTGTTGGCTCCTTACTCCTCCTAAGTGGCTGCCCCTCCCTGGGTCCCTGTCACTAGTGGGTGGTGCCCCCCATGTTTGAAGGCTACCCTTAAGATCCTAGCAGTGTGAACACTGCTTTAGGCCCCTTTCACACGTCAGTGATTCTGGTATGTTTGTGCTTTTTTTTAAACGTACCAGAATCACTGACATACGCAGACCCATTATAATGAATGGGTTTGCTCACACATCAGTAATTTGCCACTGCACGTGTCTCCGTGCGGCGTACCCGCGTGTGCGTGATTGCCGCACGGAGACATGTCCATTTTTTTCTGGCATCACTGATGTCCCACGGACCACGCAGTGGTGTGGTCCGTGAAACACGTGCCAGAAAAAAACGTGCTTTTAAAATAAAAATCATTTTTACTCACCCGGCTTCAGCGGCGCTCTCTGCAGCCCGTGCAGTCTGCTGCTTCTGAGCCGGCTCATTACTGTCGCGCATATTCATGATGCACGACACAGCCGACCCGGAAGTAGCTGCTGCGGGGGTCAGCGCCGGCCGGATGCTGCACCGCGGGAGCGATCAGCACCATGGAGAGCGGGAGCGGGCGCAGGTGAGTTGATTACTGAGTGCAATCACGGGCCACGGAGAACGGAGCCCGGATTGCACTTAGACAAGCCACGTGTGCCGTAATTCACGGCACACGGAGGGACATGTGCGTGTTTTACACGCCAGTGAAAAACGTCAGTGTTTTTCACTGACGTGTGAAACGGGCCTTAGAGACAAAAAAAAGCAACATGTCATATACTGAAGCTACATAAAGAGAAACGTCCAGCTGCTACGACTATGAATGAATGAACAGTATAGAGCACCTGCTAAATGTTACTGCCAAATGGGTGTGGCTTGGGATATGGCTAAGGGCATGGTTAAAATTTGCCATGGTACATAACTTGTTCCTCTTTATGTTCTTCAAGAGTTGGGAAGTACAGCGCTACATACTGCACTATTATTCCTGTCTAAACTGATGGGATCTGCTATGGAGGATCAAACACAGATGTGAACATGGTTTTATCCGGAGGAAGCTGCACATCGAGTTATATGGAGTAAAGGAGCCAGAACCAGCCGAGCGTGCACCGAATGGTCTTGCATACTGTCTTCTCCTAACCGTACAGACAAATCTCCTAAGGACTGAGGAGCTGGTACATGAGACCTCAGTGTATCTGATTGATGAAGAAGCACACTTAATAATATTCATGTTACACCTCAAAGCTGTAGATGCGCTCACTAATTAGACTTTGGTAAGGGCATCAATAAACTGTCTTATTGTAATGTTCTTGCCTAGCAACACGTTTGTTTTAAAGGTGTGTGTAGAAAGCCACAATGCCAGTCACTCAAGGGTTAATAGTATGGAACCCTGAGAGGGACTTTCTAGCCAATAAAGCATCAGTAATAAACAGCTATAGTAACTATGACAACTGTGCTGATGTCATAAACCAACACATCTATGTCATGGAAGATTCTGGAACAAAAGAGCATACGGCAGTAGGAGGCGCCATACTTGGATGTGTCTGGAGACCTAGGGCTTCATCACTCCAAGGGAGGAAGGGGACATCAACCTAGCCAGCCAGATCAGCCAAACCGCCTAGCCAGCCAGATCAGCCATACCGCCTAGCCAGCCAGATCAGCCATACCGCCTAGCCAGCCAGATCAGCCATATCGCCTAGCCAGCCAGATCAGCCATACCGCCTAGGCAGCCAGATCAGCCCAACTAACCCTAGCGATCAATGGGGTGACAGATGTTGCAGCCAGATCTCCCTCACGTCCGATAGTAGCCGCCTTCACACTTATGTGTACGGTCTGGAGAGGCCGCATTAGGCTTTCTTCATTCGGTGCTTGCACAGGGCACCTGCTTTGACCTTCATTACTGTCTGTTTTCTATCGATGTAACTGTGTAACCTGTGACTATGTGATGTCACTGCTATCATATCTATAGTGGATGAGATTAGATTTCACTGTATATATGATACAATGTACAAATTGATACTTTTTGCTGTTATGTTTTGGCATTAACCTTCTAAGCCCAAGGGAAGGGCAGTCCTCCAGCCATGGTTCCCTAGAGGTTTCCTCCACAGGGGGTTTTCCTCTCCTGAGCGCTGAAGGATGATTTTTCGTGAGTCGGAGGTTTGCCATTTTCAGTGTCTTTTTCATAGTAATTGGCCGATTCTAAATTTCAGACACTGAATGAAATAATGATAATGTGATTGGTAATAAAATTCGGTTTATTTATCATCCAATAAAAGTGTTCTGTGTGTTTCTTTCACAATCTTGGGTTGGAGGGATTTTCTTGGGAATCAGGATCCAATACTTATGACCAAGCCATGAAGCCAGATGTACAGTCAAAGCGCCTTTACCCTGCGCTGGAAGATCGGAGTAGAGATGAGAAGTATTTCTGTATAAGTAGCACAAACTGACACAGATAATGGGGGGATTTATGAATAGTGTTGGAAGATGTAGGGATGTATTATTATGCAAACATGGTGAATTGTGCCACATTTCTACACATGTAACATGATGAACTTGGAAAAACTTGTTTGTGATATTGGAAACATTTTAATTCAGAATAAAGTAATGTTTAAGTCTGCAGGAAGAGGAGCCATTTGCTTATCTTTCTCGTGGCCAGAGGGTTCTTAACCTCGTGACAGGACCATGACACAACTAAACATTGGCGTAACAAGAGTCCAAAATTTGTACCTGACCCCTCAACTGCATGTGCATCAGATGTATGAGCCTTTTGTAGGGTTTTAGATCTTACAAAAACATACATTTGCCCCGTGTAATAATGTCCGCTTCTATGGTTTCCCCAATCCTGATACCTTTATTTAATAATGGCCATCATCATGGGCCCCTTCCTGGTATAATGTTCACCATGCTAAGCCCCTTCCTGGTATAATGCCAAATATGTCACAAAGCATTACCATTGGTTATAGATGAAGTCAATCAAAACAATTTTGGTTTGGAATTCACCCCCAATTAGTTCAGTCAGTGTCAACTTTTCAGATCTATTTTTGTGATTTAGAATCAACTTGCCACCAAGTGTTACACCAAAGAGGTGGCGGCAGATAGTGTCATTCACATCTCTAGCTGCCACCTCCCGGCCTGACTTACAAATAGCCCCAAGGGGTATTTCACACATACTGGATGGAACTGTACCTACTTGGAACATTATATCATAGAAGCTGATCACGAAGAACAAAGCTATTCCATAAAGACAAATTATCTAATTCTTCACACAATATTCAACTTTTTTTTTCTTAATGCAATTAGTATAAAAAAAATAACCCCGCCCCCGCCCCCCCCCCCTAAAATAAAGTTTCAGGTTTGTAACATGATAGTTTTACCATTGGATGCAGCTCAAGTAGTAATCTGTACAAACCAAACGGTGCACACAGACTCATTGCTTGTACGGAGGATACTAAAGCAATATATCGAGCTGGTAAAATACACATACACAAATACTCTTTACTCACTACAGGTGCGTGGCCTAACAGAAGGAGACATCTGCATCATTGCAGGTACGGATGGGATTTGGAGGAATGGCTCCACGATCATGTTATCACCTGATGTTCTAATTTTAATAGATGTGAAAAAAAATCTTTGACTTTGATATTTAGATGAACACTTCACTCCAGTGGTAATATGGGGCATGTAGCAGTCTATGACTGTGCTGACAGCTGTAATGTACATTTGCATAGTCTTCAAGAATGGTATGAGCTAGCACGGTGTGAAACATCTCACTAGTTAGCCCATCAGTTGTTACCACACCCTACAGGCCTTTAGGCCTTTTTGGTTTGAGTGCAATCCAACAAAATAGATTGAAGAATATTGGTCCAAGTACAAGGAAGCACTGCACATGGCCGGTCTTTGGTCCGAGAAATAAAAAAAAAAAAAAACCCCAAAAACAAAAATCACAGTATGCAATATTTCTTCTTTTTCACATTCGAGAGTCGGATCGGCGCCGGATCAGTATAGTCAGACCGTTTTTCTCGTATGGAGAAAATATGGTCATAAATAGCTATTTACTTGAATTGCTTATAAAGCCCATGGAAAAAAAATGTGGAGAGGGCCAGAAGCCACAGATATAATAATCTTGATGACATAGAATAGGAGCCCTGGAATTTGGCACAAGCAGATAACATGGCCTTGCTACTGTATGGTACAGCCCTATATTTGCAGCATGAGGTATGTCATTGTATCATGGACTATAATTGAGGTTCACAAAAGGTATCACTGGTAATTAACACATAGTGTCACAGAACATTGGCCACAATTTTTTCTTAAAATCATACACAGGACACATCAAGTGGAAACATAATGAGTGTTTTATTTGAAAAGCTGTTCTGTGCTCCTTGGTTAAACCAGTCATGAAGCACCAGCAACAGCTGCTGTATTACAACCCCCATCCTCTTGGCAGTAAGGAGAAAGAAGGGGGTGTAATCTTGCTTTAAA
Source organism: Anomaloglossus baeobatrachus (assembly GCF_048569485.1). Taxonomy (NCBI): domain Eukaryota; kingdom Metazoa; phylum Chordata; class Amphibia; order Anura; family Aromobatidae; genus Anomaloglossus; species Anomaloglossus baeobatrachus. The sequence goes on along the minus strand of NC_134357.1, from coordinate 293,365,663 downwards.
TAAATTAAATATAAACATTTAACAAAAAAAGTTGCATCAAAAACTACTTGATTGCATATGTCTCGTGACATTAGAACAGCGCTTGTACAAAAATCAACATTCACTCCAAAAATGGTTTGCAACACCTTGCAGAGCAGACCCTATTGCACAGCAAAGGGGTTAATTTAAAATCCAAGTGTTTCATGCAAAAAGTCTTAAGTTAAAAAATATTCTACTCTCTGGAAAAACAACAAAAACTAAAGCCCTTTCTTGTTTTCAGTAGACTCATCTTGCAGGCATTTGCACAGTGAGATAACTATCTTTGTAAGTCACTGAGCATGGATTTGGTCCATTAATGCAAAAACAGAGAACACCGTGTCCCTGATATATGTGCATTCAACTTAATGTGAGGTACAGAAGATCCCTGATGTTGTTGCCGAGGCATAGATCGTGTCCATTACTGTACCTGGGGAGGAGTGAAAGGCTTACCTGATATTTCACAATTCTTTATTTGACCAAAGATTGTAAAACAATGAAAGATTACAGTGAATGATTTTTTTTTTAAAGAATGCTTGCTCAGCATAATCTTTTGGTGTAAACAGGCTGATAATCACTCCGTGAATGAGCAAAATGATTGTTCATAGAGTGAAATCTTGTGTGCAATACAAAAGAGCATCGATCTCGGCAACGTGTCCTGTTTGCACTATACAGTGTGCTGCGAGATCAATGCTCTTTTGTATTGCAGAAAAGATGATTTCACTCTATGAACAAGCATTTTACTTGTTCAGAAGGTGATCATCAGCCTGTTTACACCGAAAGATTATGCTGAACAAGCGTTATTTTCGCCAGCCTATGTTCAACCGAGTGATCTGTTACAGATAATTCAGATCGGTGAACACTGCCAGTTCGGCAGTCGTTTAATGTGGCCGATTGGTCCATCTAAACGGACCTTAAGACTACAGCAAGTAAATTAGGAATGTGCCTATCTAGTACACCACATAACTACAAATGGGGCTTATAATTTAAGTGACTAATTTTAGGGTCAGGGTGTGGGGGAGGCTGTAAACAAAAATGTCCCTCAATGTGCCTCTATACATGAGATCGCAGTCTGCTGAAACCTCAATAGCAGAGAGGCCCCCATACACATCATATGGTTGGCCAAAATTGGCATGTTGCTGACTAATGTGGATGGGGACTTTGAGATCACAGCTTAGTGCACGAGTAAACATTTAGTGCGAAGGCTTTCTTGTTCTCCTGAGAAGGAATTTGATTAAGTCAGAAATGTAGGGCTCACATAAGGAACCATAATAAATGCTCATACACATTGATAATTTAGTAGATTTGGATTGGAGAATTGTTCCATAGAGTACCTGGGTATTGGTGCGTGTAGTACCTTTATAACTTAGGACAAATTTTGGTGACATACCACACTTCGGGTTAAGATATAAAAAGGGTAAAGGCTACACGCCTACACTGACCCCTAAAAAAATGTGGAGGCATACGCAGAACAGAATCACAGGGTAATAAAAGCTGTAGAGCAGAGCCCTCAGATCTCGAGAGGCAGAAAAACATAGACTACTTTGGTCTTCAGAACATAAGTTGTTTCTTATATAGTGTTTTTTTTCTATCCCAGAGTTTTGTCTGTAAACTGAAGTGAGATGAAATGTCCCTCAGAGACCGTATTAATTTGTACCAGAAAATAGCAATTCTGAATGAGAACTTGAGGTTTTCTCCACAAAACATTCCCAGCTTCTCCTGCTGTTAAATAAACTCATGCTGGACATTTTCTGTTATCCTGATATTGGGGTTGACACATAATAGTGATAATGCATAAGTTAGTGTAGGGATTCCTGAGCTGACGAGGTCCTCCAGTCTTTGCAAAGCTCATTCACCCTCCCATACAACCTCCACAGTCAAATCAGTGGAACCGCAAGCAGGCACCGAGATTTGGACTGACTCTAGAATTGGCTCAGATATTTCAAATTCACTCCTGTAGCTTAAAAAAAAAAAAGATGGAGTACAAATTGCCCAGAGTGGCTTCACATTAGTTACGTTAAAGTTGATATCAAAATCCAAGTCATGTTTCATTCTGAGCTCAGTCTTCCAAGATCGTCAGGACCTTCAAGTTCTTCTTTCAAAAAGCTTCCAAGGTTCAGAAGCCAGCAAGTTAGTGGAGCACCTGGTCTATGTCATATTTCTCACAAAACTTGTTGGTAAAAGGAATACAGGTCAGATATTCTATCCAAGCCCAGTTGATTGGATAAACATAAAGCCAAATTACTAATGATGCAAAAAGACCTATAAAAACCATCAGTGAGACCATGATCATGGCTCTCTTGCGGTACTTGTCAGCTGTGCCAAATGTAATGTATGGGAGGAAGGAAAATGAGAGCAGAAGACCACTTATGAAGCCAAAAATATGAGCTATGTTATCAATCCAGGGAAGCAGTCCAAAGAGGAACAGAAAGAGAACAATGCCACAAAGCTTGAAGAGTGCCTTCCATGGCTTGGCCAAGATTTGCCAACTCTGGAAAAGTTCAACGAAAAGGCATGCCAGAAGCCCAAACTGAGATCCGGCTGGACCAACCTGCAGGAAAATACACAAAATACAAATGAAAATTATAATAATACAAGTGAAAATTATAATAAACTCTCAATTTGTGATACAGTGGCCTAAGATTCATTTGCAAGGACTGACTGGCAGCACGATACGACTCATCGGTGGTCGTTTTGAGTGCTACCAAATTAAATGATACGTAGTAAATGAGCTATACTAGATCGCTCAGTGCACATAGGCTGCCATAGTTCTTGAAGAGACCGCCACAATGGCAGAGCAAACCAGAAGAAGAGGGCATCACATGTAGTGCAAAACATGAGGGCAGAGACTCTAACATATAATAAACAGTCCAGGAACAATAAATAGCAGAAATTGCGACAATTAGATTGGTAGATAATGAAAAAGTATGACCAGGAGAAAAATAAGGCAGAATGTGAAACATCCAGTTCTGCAGCATAACCTGTATATCACATGTTAATGAAGGTAAAAAAATGCAGAACTGGGAAACAGGTGACGTGACATGGGTGTAACGGTCAGTCTCATGTAAAGTAACAGTGTAATCAAAAAGAGAGTAATCAAAAAAGAGGGGACACCACGTGGGGTATGTGCAAACAATGGTGTGCCAAAGAGAATAAAGAACTAGTGGCCTTAGAATAACATGGCGCACACACCCCAAGCGAAAACCGCTAGTAAAACAAATAGTTTAGATCGTTTAAGTGGTGAAAGGATAAGAGAGGAATAGATACCTGATCAGAGGAGACCTGGACATTGAGGACTTGCCCGCACATGTGATGCCCAGCCTTGACGCGCACGTTTCGGCGTCACCTTCGTCAGGGGGGTGATGAAGGTGACGCCGAAACGTGCGCTAAGGCCACTAGTGCTTTATTCTCTTTAGCACACCATTGTTTGCACATACCCCATGTTGTGTCCCCTCTATTTTGATTACTCTCCTTTTTGATTACACTGTTACTTTACATGAGACTGACCGTTACATCAATGTAACGTCACCTGTTTCCTAGTTCTGCATTTTTTTACCTTCATTAACATGTGATATACAGGTTATGCTGCAGAACTGGGTGTTTCACATTCTGCCTTATTTTTCTCCTGGTCATACTTTTTCATTATCTACCAATCTAATTGTCACAATTTCTGCAATTTATTGTTCCTGGACTGTTTATTATATGTTACGGAGTCTCTGCCCTCATGTTTTGCACTACATGTAATGCCCTCTTCTTCTGGTTTGCACTGCCATTGTGGCGGTTCTTTAACTAATAAATTGTTTTTTTGACCTTACCGTTTTTTCGTGGAATTTTTTCTACATTTGTGTCTCCTACAGTCATATGAAAAAGTTTGGGCACCCCTATTAATGTTAACCTTTTTTCTTTATAACAATTTGGGTTTTTGCAACAGCTATTTCAGTTTCATATATCTAATAAAATGATGGCCTCCGTAATATTTCTGGATTAAAATGAGGTTTATTGTACTAACAGAAAATGTGCAATCCGCATTTAAACAAAATTTGACCGCTGCAAAAGTATGGGCACCCTTATCAATTTCTTGATTTGAACCAGGGTGGATTTGATTTAAATCTAACTGATTTAAATCACGATTTAAATCACTAGTCAGTAAGGCTTGATTTAAATCAAAGTTTCTACCTAAACTAGTTCTTGCTACTTTAACATGCAAGTAGATGAAGATTTTTAGAATCACTTTTTATATTACTTTTTTCTCCCCAGTTTAATGGGTTAATCATTCATATTTGGACACCACCATGTCAGCCTCCCTGGAGGTCTGGCGAAATGACTTGATTCATAAGATTCAGATTCCTCTTTCAGAGATTTCCCTCAAGTCGTTGGAATCTCAAATCCCCTTTTTGAATCTGGCCAGATGGGAGGGATCGGGCATTACAGTGCTGGCGGATCTATACTCTGATTTGGGTGTTAACCCCTTTCATGAAATAGTACGGGAACACCCCTCTTTAAAGGGCTGTTTCTATCAACACATCCAAATTAGTCATTTTCTGGCCTCTAAATTTCCTCCAAAGTCAAAGCCTCTGTTACCTACAACAAAAGCTTTGGTATTTAAAAAGATAATTAAATCCAAAGGTATCTCCTCGACATACAAATGGCTCAATAACCCCCCCGAAGAGCAAAAATCTCCTTATATGAATAAATGGGACGTGGAGTTGAGTGTCTCTACCTCACCTTCAAACTGGCACTCGGCATCAGCAAATATCCAAAAATATTCCAAGTGTATAAATCATCTGGAGCAACTGAAAAAAAGTACACCTGCGATGGTATCGGTCCCCAGCCAACTTAGCACAGTTCCTCCCAAATTATTCGCCACATTGTTGGAAGGGCTGCCTCCAAAGGGGTACTCTTGGTCACTGCTGGTGGGCGTGTCCCAAGGTTTTCTCGTTCTGGTTGGAGGTGTTTGGCCTGATGGGTGAGCTGACAGGCAATCGTATTAATCCGAATCCGGCTCTGGCAGTGCTAAACGTGGGTATAGAGGAGTTCTCTTGGGAATCCAGGGGTTTATTAGTTCACATTCTAGTAGCTGCCAGATATTGCATAAGTTTGCACTGGAAATCCCCAAAGACGCCTACATTAGTTGAACTATATAACCGAATTAATCTCCAATGCCAATACGAGTTCTGTCTGGCTCACTCCATCCGCGCCAAAAACAAAATACTTCAGATTTGGGACACGTGGTTAAACTCTGTATATGCATCCCCTGTCAGGCATCTGTTTCCAGGGCAAACTGTTGATAATTAAAAAAACGGGTCAAATAGGCTCAAAGTGTGTGTTACGCAGGGAGTTCACCCATACCACATGTCAATAGTCAAGGTGTTTGAATCTCTGTTGTTGTTACTGCTCGGGCTACCCCAAAACGCCATCCAATTCCCTCCCTCCCCCCTCCCCCTCCCTGGTTGCCTCCTTGCAACCATCCATGGTTCTCCCCCTCTCCCCCACCTCTCTCTCCCCTCCCTTTTCTTATCTTCCTTTCTTACTCTCTGGTTCTGGTTGTTTGGATCCCTCATTTTGAGGATTAAAGAGTAAATTGGTAGGTTGATTCTATACGTATTGGGTATTGATTAACCTAAAAAAGTTGCAACTTGCATCAGACATGATTGGTGGTGGTGTGACAAGAAATGTGAATCATAATCAAAGGTGACACCACCACATGTTACAGCGTTGTTTTCTTTGTGTATTATTGCCAATGATACCTGAATTTCTCCTTTTTTTTTGTAATGTAACTTCCTACAATAAAAATTGATTGGATTAAAAAAAATTTCTTGATTTGAACCAGGGTGGATTTGATTTAAATCTAACTGATTTAAATCACGATTTAAATCACTAGTCAGTAAGGCTTGATTTAAATCAGTGATTTAAATCAAAGTTTCTACCTAAACTAGTTCTTGCTACTTTAACATGCAAGTAGATGAAGATTTTTAGAATCACTTTTTATATTACTTTTTTTTCCCCAGTTTAATGGGTTAATTATTCATATTTGGACACCACTGTTCTGTTGTACTTAGGAAGGAGAAAAATAATCCTGACCTTAACAATTTAAATAGATTTATTCAACTGAAACAATAACAACATTACAGCATAAGTTATTTGCTTAAACAAACATCCATGTTTGTTAACTAATTTGGCTAAACAAAATATATATATTTTAAGAAACTTAGACTGTCAGCCCAGCCGACACATGAAAAACTTAAATACTACTGTCCCTGCTGTCCTCTGTAGCTCACTTGTCGTCATCTTCATCATCATCTTCTTCTTTGTTCCTATTCATAATCTGGAAAAGAAAAACAAGCTTTCCTGCTTTATTGGGTCCCAACCGATTTCTCAATTTAGAATGAATGAGTCCAAAGGAAGAGAATATTCTTTCAACGCCTGCAGAAGAAGCTACTGCTATTAAAAGTGAAATCATTACTTGTCTCTAAATCCAAGCGCTTAAGTGACTTCCACCAGTTTACTGGTGTGACCTTCCTTAAAATATCTTCAGCAAACATATATTTCTTGAATGGTTCCCCCTTAGCTCTGAAGTTTATTATAGTTGGCATTAAAGATGGATGATTGCTGGATACCCATGTCATAGCTAACTCCTCTTCCTCAGCACTTAGGTTTTGACCCTGATATTGGATATTGACAATATTTGCCAAAAAATGAGCTTGAGTCAGTGCTTGTCCCATTCGTTTGTTTACTGCTTGTAATTTAATTCTGTCCATGTGTAGTTCTGTTTTTAAGTGTTCACTCAGTTCCTTCCAAATTTCAACAGCATCCGCAATAAAACAGCTATTTTTCTGTATTTTGTTTAAAGCTTGAGAGATGGGTTTCAGGAAGCTCAGCATATGTTCAACATTTCTCTTAAGCCCAATGTTGAGGATTTTGGCCGTGACAGTGCCATCTATTTTATCTCGATTTTCTTCACAAAGTGTCATCAGAATAGGCCAGTTTTTGATATACTGCTCAAAACAGTCCACCACAGAGTTCCATCTAACATCTTGTGGGAGCGTTAGCTTGGTTCCACCCATCCTTTTCAGAGCTGCTGCAGCAAAATGATTATTACGGAAGTATTTAGCAATTTCAACAACATTAGCCTTTATTTCTGGAACACTTAAGTCTTTGGCTAAGAGGTGCAGCAAATGAGCACTGCAACCATATGTTATTAGCAGCTTTGTATTCCCTCCCTGCTCTTCTAAATCTCTTCTCATCTTGGATACGTTTGCAGCATTGTCAGTGACCAAACTGCGTACTAGACATTTGAATTTTTGTTCATATGTCGTTATAGCTTTTACTGCCACTTCTTGTAAGTATTCTGCTGTGCGTGCATTTCCTGACGTATCAGTTGTTTGTGCAAGGAAGACTTTACCTTCTTCTGTTGTTATACAAGCACATACAATAGGATCATTGTGGACATTACTCCACCCATCAATAATTAGGTTAACAATTTTACCCTCCAGAGCTGTTGCACATTGCTCCATTTCTCTGTCATACACTTGATCCAGCAGTTTCCCTGCAACATCAGCTCTGCTGGGTGGACTGTATCCTGGTCTCAGTGACTGAACCATATTAATGAAATGTGGGTTCTCAGTCAGACGGAAAGAAGAGTTCGTTGCATAAATAAACTGGGCAATTTTTTCATCAATCAACTCTTTTTCTAATCTGCTAGTTCTTATCACAAACCTATCTATGGTGGTTCCAGGAGGTAAAGTTTTTTTCTTCCTTTTGGGTGATGGTGATATGTGGCTGTGGGTGTCTGATGATGATGCTGCTGCTAATGAAGCACTATCCTGGATGGATAACTCTGAAACTGTAGAACAGGATGATGGTGATCTTGGAAGTGGATAGTTTCCAGAATCCATGAATTCCCCTAAACAAAAAAAGTCAATGCTGTTATTTTTTTGTTTATTATACAATTTCTGCTTATTGCACACAACACATCACTGCCCCTGCCCCAAAAGGAATATTTGTTTTTCTTCATAACTGTACCAAATGACAGTAACATGCAGTAATGATAAGAAATATAATTTTTCTCACACATGACAGATAAAAATGTTTACCAACCTGAAGATCCTGCCTGTTCAGAAGTGTTTCTTTGGTCATCTTCATCACCGCACTTCTCATGATGTTGCCTCATTCGCGCCACCAGGCCTTGCATCTCTTTGTTGCATCGTTTGCATTTTGCACGCATGCCTGCCTTACCGATAGGTGAAGGAGCTTCATTAAAATATTCCCAAACTGGGTCTCTTTTACGGCCTGCTGCCATTATAAGGAAAGAATGTAATAAACCTCAGCTCGTACACATAAACAGATCCAGACTTGTTTGTCTGTGGCTATGCTGCAGTATTGTGCTCAAAGTTTCACTTTCATTTTCTTGTCTGCTTGCCCTTCCTCCTCCTCACACTTAGATTCACATTCTTCTTGTGTTGTGCAGATCTATTCCACTCCAAACAATTAGAAACATATTGTCTAACTTCTTGGACTTGGCACTGAAGGGGTTGATTCTGTATTCATAGGTTTGTAGAACAATAGGATTAAGGTCTTTTTCTCAACTCTGTTCATGTTGTAATATTTTTGCCGTGAAGAAGAGGCTGGGACCTCTGCGGAGTCAAATTCAGTTTTGAGAACTGCGTAAGTAAAGCGAGCGTCTGTGATAATATAGGAGAGAAACTGCCCACTAATCCTACAGAAACTTCTGGAAGAGCATGGCATTGTGAATGTTACACATATACAGCCTTTATTCTACTGAGTTAAACAACTCAGCTTTATCTCATGATGGAAGAACCTTTGGATGGTAAAATATTTTCCTCAAAAAGCAGTTTATTGAAAAAAATCCGATTTAAATAAAAAAATCCGATTTAAATAAAAAAAATCCGATTTTTTTAAAAAAAACATTGGTTTTTATCCACCCTGATTTGAACCCTCCTCACTACTTTTTACTGACTTACTAAAGCACTAAATTGGTTTTGTAACCTCATTGAGCTTTGAACTTCATAGGCAGGTGTATCCAATCATGAGAAAAGGTATTTAAGGTGGCCACTTGCAAGTTGTTCTCCTATTTGAATCTCCTATGAAGAGTGACATCATGGGCTCCACAAAACAACTCTGAAATGATCTGAAAACAAAGATTATTCAACATAGTTGTTCAGGGGAAGGATACAAAAAGTTGTCTCAGAGATTTAAACTGTCAGTTTCCACTGTGAGGAACATAGTAAGGACATGGAAGAACACAGGTACAGTTCTTGTTAAGCCCAGAAGTGGAAGGCCAAGAAAAATATCAGAAAGGCAGAGAATGGTGAGAACAGTCAAGGACAATCCACAGACCACCTCCAAAGACCTGCAGCATCATCTTGCTGTAGATGGTGTCACTGTGCATCGGTCAACAATACAACACACTTTGCACAAGGAGAAGCTGTATGGGAGAGTGATGCGAAAGAAGCAGTTTCTGCAAGCACGCAACAAACAGTCGCCTGAGGTATGCAAAAGCACATTTGGACAAGCCAGTTACATTTTGGAAGAAGGTCCTGTGGACTGATGAAACAAAGATTGAGTTGTTTGGTCATGCAAAAAGGCGTTATGCATGGAGGCAAAAAAACACAGCATTCCAAGAAAAGCACTTGCTACCCACAGTAAAATTTGGTGGAGGTTCCATCATGCTTTGGGGCTGTGTGGCCAATGCTGGCACCAGGAATCTTGTTAAAGTTGAGGGTCGCATGGATTCAACTCAGTATCAGCAGATTCTTGACAATAATGTGAAAGAATCAGTGACGAAGTTGAAGTTACGCAGGGGATGGATATTTCAGCAAGACAATGATCCAAAACACCGCTCCAAATCTACTCAGGCATTCATGCAGAGGAACAATTACAATGTTCTGGAATGGCCATCCCAGTCCCCAGACCTGAATATCATTGAAAATCTGTGGGATGATTTGAAGCGGCTGTCCATGCTTGGCGACCATCAAACTTAACTGAACTGGAATTGTTTTGTAAACAGGAATGGTCAAATATACCTTCATCCAGGATCCAGGAACTCATTAAAAGCTACAGGAAGCGACTAGAGGCTGTTATTTTTGCAAAAGGAGGCTCTACAAAATATTAATGTCACTTATGTTGAGGTGCCCATACTTTTGCACCGGTCAAATTTTGTTTAAATGCGGATTGCACATTTTCTGTTAGTACAATAAACCTCATTTCAATCCAGAAATATTACTGAGTCCATCAGTTATTAGATATATGAAACTGAAATAGCTGTTGCAAAAACCCAAATTGTTATAAAGAAAAAAGGTTAACATTAATAGGGGTGCCTAAACTTTTTCATATGACTGTATGTATTTTCTGTAGGTCGTTCTACATCCTTACAGCCCATACACCTCATTATTTATTTTATTTTCAACTTTGATATATGTACTTATTTATGTTGGTGCTATGCTCGGTTGTCTTTTTTTCTCTCTCTCGGCTGCCATAGTTATTGGTAGTGAGAGTCCGAGAATGATTATTTTTTTGCACTGCACAAAATGTAATTAAATCCGATGAATGAGCATTTTGCTCGTTCATCAGGTTATTGGTAAAACGAGCGATTGTTGTTTTTTTTTTTTTTTTTAACAATGCTCATTAACGATAATCTTGCAGTGTAAATGCCCTTTTAGGCCCAGTTAGCCACAATAACTCATTCCCCATGTCATACTCACCAGGGTCCAGGAAGCTCAGAGGATTATCTTATCTACCTTTCCCTATACCTGCCAGCAACACAGACAGCACAAGGTTGTCACCTTTAACACTTGCTAGCAAAACAGTGGTTTTTTTGGAGCTAAAAATTAGACAACTGACACTGATGAGCCAATATCGGGGGAAGAAAAGTGACCAATTTATTATAGAAATTTACAGCTGCAGCCGTTCTACATTGGGGGGATACTAAACAACGCCCCATATCTCAGCTTCCTGAACCCATGTACCATATGATATGACATATTTAAGATGTTTGCAGTTACAACTGGATTCAAAAGGATTCACTTTGTTTTAGACAGGCTAAAATGCAATATATAATGTGAGGACAGTGAAAGTGTCGTGACCTAGTGAGAGCTACAGACAGATACACTTAGGAAATGGGTGACAAATCCTGGTTGTCTGATTACATGGATTAGTTGCAGGCATTAGGCCAGACAGGTAATCTCTATATAAGCCTATGAAAGCTAGAAAATAAGGCGCACGGGAGGGGAATTCACGTGCCCAGCAAACTATGGGGGTTGGTTTCTTAAGGACACTCTGCTAGTAATTAAAAATTGTGTATGCTTTGACCTGTATGAACTAGATGTAGCATCTGAGAACCCCATATATCCCCTTTGCTTTACACAAACCTTTATAAAATTGCACACATTAGTTCCTAAAAATGAACGAAATGTAGTAAAAAAGTGTTGGAAAGAAAAAAACTTGGCTGTTTATTCCAAAAAAGCTCCACAACTTTCCACAGATTATATGTGGTATTACAGCTTGGCCCAATTCCCATCAATAAAGCAGGAGCTGTAATACCAGACATAACCCATGGACAGGCGTGGTCCTAACTCCTGAAGAAGGCAGTCACGTTTTCTAATCTTCTACAATCCCCTTTAATGGGTAGAAGCTTTCATTTATATTATATGTGGTAAAGGGTGAAACTTTGCGTGGATTTCTATCACACTCTCCACAAAGACTTACCTCAGCCCTGTACGGCAGGAATAAGGCACTGGCAAGGTTCCCAGTAATACCACTCAATAAGTAGATGATGGAGATCCGAAGCCAGCCTGCCAGCTTCTCTAGATCACGCAGGACCGTCATCTGGAAAATTACTGACACCAAACAATGGATAATCCTAAAAGAATAAAAGAAATTAAGTTATCAAACAGGTGACCAGTATGAATTCCATTTATCCAAAGCCATAGCGCCTTACACTAATCCGAGAAATGAAAGATGCTATAAAGTATCTTGGGATAAAATTAAAATAAAATCTATTTTTTTTTAATAAATAATCAAAATAGGAATGACCTAAATATATAAGCAGAATCAAATCTTTAGAACTGATAGTACTGACAGATGTATATCAGTGTACATCATAGTGGACAATTGGTTTCCTGTGATAAAACTCCACTTCATATCCGGATGTGTGGCCATGAGAACAGTAGCACAGCACATGAGCACAACTGTTACTGCAGACTTGGACATTTTAAGGGGTTGTCCACTACTAGGACAACCTGTTCTGATTCCACTTGTTTCCCCCAGTTAATATAAAAGATTCTGTACTGACCTCCTGTTCCAGTGCTGTCAGTAATCGCGGTTCAGGGCTCACGTGACATTGTGACGTCATGTGAGCCCTGTGTCCAATCACCGCGGGTTTCTCTCTCCCTGCCTTTGGACCAAGTAAGAAGTGAGCGCCAGCTGCAGCGTCACTTCTTGTTGATTAACTCATTTGGCCCGAATGTGGGGAGAAAGAAGCCAGTGGCGATTGTGACGTCACATGAGCCCCATGTCCAATATCATGTGAGCCCCGAACCGCTATTATTGACAGCGTTGGAATGGCGCCAGAATGGGAGGCGAGTACAAGGTATTTTATTTTAACTGGGGGAAAGAACTGGAATCAGAAGCCGTTGACCTACTAGTGGACAACCCCCTTACATTTTTTTGCCATCAAGTGAATAATCATTCTAGAATAGTTATGCAACTTTTCAATTCACAGTGAATATCCGTTCCTCACAGCTTAAAAAATTGGGAACATAGGTTATTAAAAACAAAAAAAAAAAAGACGTCTCAGCTCTTCCATAAAATAATCGCGTCAAAAATAACACATTTTGCTCCTGAATAATTATGATAAAAAAAAAGTACGACTGCAAAAGGGCCATCCTTAGTGCTACACTGACAACTGTGATTGCAATGTAAGGGGCCACACCTCCTAAATGGCGACACCTAGATGTCAATGTATTCATCCAATTTTAGGAGGCCTAAAAGGAGAATGGAACAGTGCAAGGATATACAATGTAACCCACAACTGTTATTTCATGGGAAAATACACATGTACTAGATAGGTTCACTTCAAATCCAAAAGGTTGAAAGTCATAGGATGAGGAAACCTCTACAATTCTGGTCTATAGATTTAGCTATACTATTAGTTTAGAAATCACTCATCCAGTTGGATTATAATTAAAGACTAAGCGGCTAACTATAGATAACCTGCCATATACCTACCCAGCATGAAGGAAAAGTGATAACCACAGTCTGTAAAATTGATCAGGGATCTCAGGATTTAGAAATGGCAGTAACCCACACACCTCATCCAGACAGTGGACCTGCAGCAGAAAAAAACATTTAACGTCACATTGCAAATATCAGCTGTACTTATTTAAGGGGATTGTACAAAGATTGCAAGTTATCACCCATCTAGAGGTTATGTAAAAAATTAAGACTGCTGGGACCACTACTAATCTTGAGAAGTCCCCTCTATATGGAGACCCATGTTTGAATCGAACATTCAATTCTTGAAGTGGGCTGTCACATGACCAGTGCTCAGGAGCACACTGCACCACTGCCTCCCGAATCCCTGACAGGGGGCTGGTGTGTTCCTATTTCACAGTTTGGACCAACAGCATAGTCTCACAGTTGGTCTAAACTCTGCGAGAAAGGCAGAGTCAGCATTCAAGAGGAGAGCAGGGCACAGAGGTGGCCCAGATCCAGCAATCCGGTCAGCTTCAGAGCAGCGATACGCGTCACATTTCTCAGTGAAGCTTATTTTTGAGCTACTATTATGTAAAAGGATGGTGGTGGGATGCCATAAGGAATTTGTATTCCCCACCTTAGCTTTGCTCCATTACCAAAGCTGGTCCTGCCTGTAACATTTAGGCAAGACACGCCCCATTTTCCCTGAGGAAGCTGCCTTTAGGCCCTGTGCGCACTTGCCGGTTTTTGCCGCATGTTATGTTCATAACATCTCTGCAGTGATTCACCAGCAAAACCTATGGGGAAAAAAATGCTGTGCACACTATGCGGATTTTGACAGCTGTATGTTTTGCTGCGGGATTCCCGCAGCAAAAACAATTGCATGTCACTTCTTTTCCGCACGTTGCTGTGGGATTTCACTCCATTGACTGCAATGTAATCGTGAAATGCCGCAGGGAATAACGCAGGCAGCAAATTCTGTGCGGTTCATTGCGTTTTCCTGCGTTATTCCCTCCCTTAATCACTGCCCTGTGGTGTGCAGGTAAGTGATGTCATTATGACAGGAAGAGGAAGCAGAGCAGAGAGTAAACACATCACAGACATAGAACACACACATCACAGACACAGACATAGAACATGCACACATCACACTCACACACAGACATATAGAATACACATAAAAAGCAAACGGACATATAGAAAAAAAAAAAAAAACACGTGGGCTCAGCCGTATTTTTACTGTCCAGCCGAGGTAAGCACACAGCGGCGGCCCGGAATCCTCAGGCTGGGGAGGGCGAGGGACAGGGTTAATGCCCCCCACCTCCCGCAGCCGAGAATATCAGCCCGCAGCTGCCCCGGGACTGTCGCATCCATTATGCGGCAGTCCCAGAGTGTCCCTGGCTCTTCCTGTTGCCGTGATGCGGTGGCAATCAGGGTAATATAAGGAGTTAATGGCGGCGGATCGCCGCCACTAAGTCCACGCTTGATCATGGCAGCATCTATGAGACAGCTGACATGATCAACCCGTCAGTAAAGTGAAAAAACACACACCGAAAAATCCTTTATTTTAAATAAAACACAAAAAAGCCCCTGGTTCACCTCTTTATTAACCCCTCCCGAAACACACAGCTCCGGCGTAATCCACGTCCTCCGATGCTTCCATCCAGCCGCGACTGACACTGCTGAATGCAGCCTCGTAACGAGACAGCAGAGGTAACCACAGGGCATTTCCCACGGCTGGTAATGTGAACACACATTACCGCCCGGGAGAAATGCAGCGTGTGCTCACAGGGACTTCTATCTATTCTTCTATCTATTCTTCTGTCTATTTATCTATCTACTATCTATCTCAGAAGGAAATTACTTTTTTTTTTTCTTCAATGTGCCAAGTACCAACCCGCATGCAGCTAAACCGCGGCAATACCGCATTCGGTTTTCGGGTGCGGTTTGCCGTGTTTTTTTAACGTGGGTGCGGTAACCTTTCAGACCCTGCGGAATTTTCTTAAGAAAATTCCATTTTCCAGTGCGCACAGGGCCTTAGGGTGGCGACACGCATTGGGCGGGGGGGGCGGGCCAAGGTGTTGGGTTTACCAAGCTTTATGATATGCAAGCCCCATTGTGTGTGTTTTTTTCGTTTACCTCAGCCGTGGTGCCCTCGTAACCCCGGTCTTTGAATTTAAGCAAGACAAGTATACATCATTGCTTAGTGATCTGCATTATCTCTAGGCCATCTAATTCTTTCAGTAATATACCATAACCACCTATTGAATACACAAACTGACCTGTGAGCAAAGTGTAGCCTCTTCGTGGAAATAACCATGCATGAAGTTACAGTATTCCCTTGTTGTAATTTCACAACTGAAAAAAAAAAAAAGAAAAAAAAAAAAAGACAATACTTTAAATTTAAAAAGGGAAAACTACTTTCTCCTTCCACTGGTGTCCCATCATACATCCTTAGATATTGTAAGCCACAGTTCTTACCTTCCCTTAGTACCAATACAGCATGGTCTTCCTTTGATTTCACAGTCCATGTGTTTAAACCCGGTGTGGTTATTTTTGGGTTGATATGTGCAAATCTAGAGAAAAGACATCTGTTAAAAGGGAATCGGTCACCAGGTTCTTGCTACACAATCGGGAGCAGAATGATGCAAGGGCAGAGACCCTGATTTAGGCAATGTGTCACTTACTGAGATGCAGATAACATCCCTGAGGTTCGAAAACGTCTCTGAATGTTGTGCTCTTTATAACCCCACCCATTCCCCTGATTGGGTGTTTTCTGCCTATGTAGTGTACCCAGCTGTCAATCAGTACTAAAGGAAAGTTATACAGAGCACATAAATTTGTTACATTATGCTGCTCTCAGATTAGGTGGTAAAAACCTGGTGAGAGACTCCAATTTAGTACCACATTTCTCATCTAATTAGATCATAGCCACTCACTGAAAAGCACTTACTGGCCACTGAGTGATGTCATCAGCCCAGACATGAGGGGTAATGGAGGCAGGTTCCTCACAAGTCCTAGAGAAAACGGAAAATGAAAAAAATGACCACCAAAACTATCAAGATCAAAAGGATGAATATTCAAAGATTGGCCCTAAATTATGGTCCATTAAAGGAACACTCGCAAACAGAATGATGATTGTACAATCTATAGGTTTCCTTTTGCATGAGTGACGTTTTCTCAGGCAACTTTGGTTTGCGTGTGCGAGATATGGGGATATTAGAACCACAAACATATCTTTTTATTCTCAGGTAAATAAAGTTTTAAATCATGTTCTATGGTCTAAATAGAAAAATAGAAAATGCGGCTAAAGGGAGAAAATTAAGTTTTATTCTCCCTGTAGCCACCCACTTCCAATCTTTCGGGCGGATTTAACGACGACTGCACAATCCCCGGGGATACCTCGATGAAAACACTATAGCCACTCTTCCAATTAGACTGCTAAACATATTTAACAGGGATTTACCTGCAGATATTTTTTTTTGCCGATAATGCTGTGGAATATGTTGCCACTTATTAACAATTGGACATAAAATAGATTGTAGAAAAGAGATTTGGCAAGTTACAAGTTTTATCTTTATCATTTCTAGAATGCAGTACAGTATATGGAGGCATGCACACTATGTAAGGTTTTAGACCGGAGGAAAGCACGAGATATGCGCATGAATTCTAATAGAGAACCCAGCAGGTTACTCTGGGTTTAATAGACTAACAGACAGATGAGTGACAAAGTCCTATTCCTGTAACTAAGCCAGCATGTCACCACTGGGGAACAAACAATAGACACGTGGCAAGGAAGCTGATCCCAACTTAGGACAATATGTCTTGTGACAAGCAGACAGCTTTACTAAAGAAGCCATAGTAATCCAAGGCAAGGGATGGGCGGCTGCTGGGAAACCGGTAAGGTGTCTCATCAGGATAGAAGCTAAAATACATTTTAGGCATTAGGCTCCGTCCCTTAAAGTTATTTTACATCTCAAAATAAAGCTTTTCTTTTTGACCAAAACACAAGCAAGGATGAAATACTGTTCCAATACCAATTAAATTAGTTTGTCCATTACCATTCACAAGTCCTTTGAAGATGGTTACATGCCACTCATTCTGGACCCCATCTATAGCCGGCATATACAGTGCCTTACGAAAGTATTCGGCCCCCATTTTTCAACCTTTCCCCACATTTCAGGCTTCAAACAAAGATAAAAAATATAAATTTGATTGTGAAGAATCAACAACAAGTGGGACACAATTGTGAAGTTGAACGAAATTTATTGCTTATTTTAAACTTTTATAAGAAATAATAAACGGAAAAGTAGGGCGTGCAATATTATTCATCCCCTTTAAGTTAATACCTTATAGCGCCACCTTTTGCTGCGATTACAGCTGCAAGTCGCTTAGGTATGTGTCTATCAGTTATGCACATCAAGAGACTGAAATTCTTGCCCATTCTTCCTTTGCAAACAGCTCGAGCTGAGTGAGGTTGGATGGAGAGCGTTTGTGAACAGCAGTTTTCAGCTCTTTCTACAGATTCTCGATTAGACTCAGGTCTGGACTGTGACTTGGCCTTTCTAACACCTGGATACATTTATTTGTGAACCATTCCATTGTAGATTTTGCTTTATGTTTTGGATCATTGTCTTGTTGGAAGATAAATCTCCAGCCCAGTCTCAGGTCTTTTGCAGACTATAACAGGTTTTCTTCAAGAATGGTCCTGTATTTGGCTCCATCCATCTTCCCATCAATTTTAACCATCTTCCCTATCCCTGCTGAAGAAAAGCAGGCCCAAACCATGATGCTGCCACTACCATGTTTGACAATGGGGATGGGGGATGGTGTGTTCAGGGTGATGAGCTGTGTTGCTTTTACGCCAAACATATCGTTTGGCATTGTGCCCAAAAAGATCAATTTTGGTTTCATCTGACCAGAGCACCTTCTTCCACATGTTTGGTGTGTCTCCCAGGTGGCTTATGGCATACTTTAAACCACACTTTTATGGATATCTTTGAGAAATGGCTTTCTCCTTGCCACTCTTCCATAAAGGCCAGATTTGTGCAGTGTATGACTGATTGTTGTCCTATGGACAGACTCTCCTACCTCATCTGTAGATCTATACAGTTGATCCAGAGTGATCATGGCTGCATCTATGATCAGTCTTCTCCTTGTTTGAGATTACATTTTTTGAGGGACGGCTGGGTCTTGGTAGATTTGCAGTGGTAGGATACTCCTTCCATTTCAATATGATCGCTTGCACAGTGCTTCTTGGGATGTTTAAAAGTTGTGGAAATCTTTTTGTAACCAAATACGGCTTTAAAACATCTCCACTACAGTATCACGGACCTGCCTGTTGTGTTCCTTGGTCTTCATGATGCTCTCTGTGCTTTAAACAGAACACTGAGACTATCACAGAGCAGGTGCATTCATACGGAGACTAGATTACACACAGGTGGCTTATATTTATCATAATCAGTCATTTAGGACAACATTGGATCATTCAGAGATCCTCAATGAACTTCTGGAGTGAGTTTGTTGCATTGAAAGTAAAAGGGGCCGAATAATATTGGACGCCCCACTTTTCAGTTTATTATTTTTTACAAAAGTTTGAAATAAGCAATACATTTCGTTCAACTTCACAATTGTGTCCCACTTGTTGTTGATTCTTCACCATAACATTAAAATTTTTCATCTTTATGTGTGAAGCCTGAAATCTAATATATAAAGCTGTGTGTGTGTGTGTGTGTGTGTGTGTGTGTGTGTGTGTGTGTGTGTGTGAGAGAGTGTGCGTGTGCGTGTGCGTGTGTGTGTGTGTGTGTGTCTGCTAAAGGAATCAGCACTATTTACTATCACGAAATTTTGCACAGACACTCTAAGTGACTCAGGGAACGTCATAGACTAGGTTTGGTTGGGAAAATTTAACCCTGCGCTTTACAGTTAGTCTCCAAAAATTCTGCCTCCATTAAACTGAATAGAGGTGGGAGCTATAGGTTATTAATAGCAACTGTCAGTGGTTGCTATAGGAACGAGATAAACTGTTGGTATAAGAAGCTTGTGTGTGAGGTAATATGATGTCAGTGGAGAGACGAATAGAGATGGCCGGGCAAAGAGACGGCCGGGCAAAGAGACGGCCGGGCAAAGAGACGGCCGGGCAAAGAGACGGCCGGGCAAAGAGACGGCCGGGCAAAGAGACGGCCGGGCAAAGAGACTGATACAAAATACAGACAGAGATAGAAACAGACAGACAGACAACGAAAGAGACAGACAGAGACAGACAGCGACACACATACAGAGACTGGGAGAGAGACAGAAAGAGTTACTATCCCGGGCAACGCCCGGGTACTACAGCCAGTGTGGGATAAAGTTGAAAAATTCAAGGGAGCCGAATACTTTCACAAGGCACGGTATCTGCAGATCCTAAGAGGTTTGGTCCATCGCACCTTTTTGACATATCTTGAGGATAAGTTAAGTCTGTGTTGAGTGACTCTCAAATCTTAGCCTGCCAAGATTGTGCTTAGGAAGAAGACCTAGCAGTTAATTCTATACCATCTTAAAATTTGAAACTCACCGAGGGTCTTGCTGACACACGGCCCCTGAAACTCTTCTATCACCATTTTCATAAAAAATAGGAGCAGTAAAATGGTCGGGCCACTTTATGAAACTAGCCAGTGTTTCCTAGAAGAAAAACATAACATTTTAGAAACATACTGGTCAAGATTTTTGTTAATATTTTTTGACATACAAAGTTAAAAGAAAAACAAAAAAAAAAAAAAGTAGATCCATAAAGATCACTTTGTGCTTCATGCTGCTCAAGGAGGCGTGAGTCAATTTCATCATATATAAAAGGGGGCTACTAGACAATCTCGGCCCACTTCACTTTTGGATCTGAATGTATATTTTGCTGCTCCTAACTAGGACATTAAACTGGCAGATCCATAAAAAAATAAGTGGAATTGAAGAGAAGATTATCAAAAAGTGTAAAACAAGCAGCCAAACTAAAGTAGCAAGCATGTGCTGGTGAATGTGCGCCACCTACTGGTCATATAGGGTGAAGATGGAAGCAATATAAATTAGGGAGTAACCTTACCGAGCAGTCTCGACGTAGTGTCTGGACACATCCCGAATTATCATTCTGAACGCAGCAGCCAGACTCCCGTTCGAGGTCGTGTTCTCTTTTTATCAGGCTGTCTATTTGGGCATCTCTCCGTATACAAGGGGAAAATTTTGCTCCCAAGTGGATGAGAGCTATCTGAAATGACAGCTTTTCTCATAAGGTACATTTCCATTAACTATTAAAGTCCCTATAGAGCAATAACCACTCTACTTACAGAACTCGGGCCTATCCAGAAGTTTTCTTGCTGTATGTATTTCACGCTTTCATATACGCCTTTGTTCCGTAACACCTACACACAAAGAAATCCATTATCCCCACAGAAAATACTCAAATATAAATCCTCAAGTTGTCCACTTTATTGTCTCACTTTATTATTCAACCATTTGTCGCTTCAGTTGTAGAGATCAATTTCTTACAGATCATAAAAACATAGCAATAAATAGAAGAAGCAACTTCACGGCAGTATATTTGGGGAAAAAAAACCATCAATTGCCAATGGTAATGAAATTAGTGACCTATGTAAAATATAGTACAGAATGGAAAACCCAGAGTCTTAGGCCCGTTTCACACGTCAGTGAAAAACACAGACGTTTTTCACTGGCGTGTAAAACACGCACATGTCCCTGCGTGTGCCGTGAATCACGGCACACGTGGGTTGTCTAAGTGCAATCCGGGCTCCGTTCTCCGTGGCCCGTGATTGCACTTAGAAATCAACTCACCTGTGCCCGCTCCCGCTGTCCATGGTGCTGATCGCTCCCGCGGTGCAGCATCCGGCCGGCGCTGACCCCCGCAGCAGCTGCTTCCGGGTCGGCTGTGTCGCGCATAATGAATATGCGCGACAGTAATCAGCCAGCTTAGAAGCAGCAGGGAGAACGGGCTGCAGAGGACATCGCTGGACGCCGGGTGAGTTAAAATGTTTTTTATTTTAAAAGCACGTTTTTTTCTGGCACGTGTTTCACGGACCACACCACTGCGTGGTCCGTGGGACATCAGTGATGCCAGAAAAAAATGGACATGTCTCCGTGTGGCAATCACGCACACGCGGGTACACCGCACGGAGACACGTGCAGTGAAATATCACTGACGTGTGAGCAGACCCATTCATTATAATGGGTCTGCGTATGTCAGTGATTCTGGTACGTTTAAAAAAAAGCACAAACGTACCAGAATCACTGACGTGTGAAAGGGGCCTAAAGGGGACACCCAACACCATAGAATGTCTCATTCCTCTCAGAAATCTATGTTTTCAAGGAATGTGAAGTTTTCTCCAGCCCCAAGTGTGAGAAGAAACCTCACTATTGAAATTCGTCTTTTTACTCATTGATTCATAAAATTGAGACCACGAAACTAAAAGGCGGCAAGAACAGAAGACTAAGCACTTACTAGGGATTTTACATAGATGGCCTGCCTTTCGAACAGTAGCACTGTGACCTTTTCAATGCAGTACCAACATGATGTTCATACGTATGTGGGTGCGTCTGGTACTGTAACTCAGCCCCATTTACATTAAAGAGCACAGGATAGGCCATCAATATAAAATGGAATAAAGCTTCTTACATAGGTTGTCCTAGGGATAACATATGGATGACCTATAGGAGACTGGGGGGGGTCTGATATGTGCCAATCCCATCAATCAGCTGAAATCTACTCTAGGAGCGTAATATATAAGCATTGTATGGAGCTGAACATCGCAATGTCAAACATTAGGCCAGAATCACACTTGCTAGTGCCTCGCATGTAACTCACACGAATCTCTCATGGTATAACCCGGCTTGGCCGCACACTCCCCTGACAGGAGCGGGTTGGTTGCATGTATCTCTATGCAGCTCAGACGCTCCTGTATGCAGAGTGTGCGGCCATGCCGGGTGATTCAATGAGAGACTCGCGTGAGTTACACGCGAGGCACTCGCAAGTGTGACTCCGGCCTTATTCAGTGGCTGATTACTGCTGATTACTGCAGCTCATCTCAAACATTTGTAGTTTGTCTTATACTTCTGTCAAATGCAGAAGTTGACAAAGGGGCTGACCAATTTCCATTAACACAATAATTTAGAAAATCAAAACTGAGTCGATGTACATACCAGTTCAGTGGCGGTATGTTGTGCAAATCCAATGGGTGCAATTCCATATGTACCAATAGCTAGAAGAGTGATAAGGACGTGGACAACTGTGATCCAATAAGTGAAATAAGGCCTAAAAATCAGACAAAACATATGCAAAATAATATTACACATCTGTACAGTATTTTTCGGACTATAAGATGCACCGGACTATAAGATGCACCGGACCATAAGACGCACCCTGGTTTTAGAGAAGGAAAATAGGAAAATAAAATTTTAAGCCAAAAATGTGGTCATGACACAGTGTTATGGGGCGAGGATCTGCTGCTGACACTATTATGGGGGTAATGTCCCCAAATTCTCTACTAAGGTACCCAATCCTGGTAATGATCCTCCTGCCGTGTGTGTGTATATTATATATATCCCTGCAGCATCGCGATGTCCTCCTGTCTGTGCCGGCGGCGCGGCTGCGTGTGGACACGTGCGCACAGCAATGACATCATCACTGAGCACCGCTAGTCTACACACAGACGCGCTGCCGGCACAGACAGGCGGACACCGCGGTGCTGCAGGGATCGTGGCCGGCTCCACACTGCACTGCCGGCACAGACAGGAGGAGGAGCAATGCTGCGCGGAGCGAGGAAAGGGGAGTATAAACGTTTTTTTTTTTTTTCGTGTGCTATAGGATACAGGACATATAGCAAGATGATGGCGTATATAGCAGGATTATGGCGTACATAGCAAGCAGGAGAGATATATATATATATATATAATATGTCATATATAGAGAGATAGAGATATATATATACTAAAGGTGGCCCGATTCTACGCATCGGGTATTCTAGAATTTACGTATTGTGTAGTTAATGTATGATTTTTGTTATATATATATATAGATGTTGTTGTGTGTAGTTACCAAGTGTTTGTGTAGGGTGCTGTACATGTTCTGGGTGTTGTCTGGGTGTGGGGGGTGTGAGAGCGGTGTTGTTTGTGTGTTGCATTGTGTGTGTTGCGTTGTTTGTGGAGCGCTGTGTGTGTGTGTTGCGCGGTTTGTGTGGTGTGGGGTGTGTGTGTGTGTTTTGGTGGGAGGTATGTTTTGTGCAATGTGTGTGTTGTACGGCATGTGCGAATATTTGTGTGTGCCGCGCTGTTTGTGTGTTGGGTGTCTGTGTAGGGCGGTGTTTGTGGTTCCCAGTGTGTGTGTGGTGTGTTGTGCAGTGGGTGTGTGGTGGTGTGTGTGTGTTTTGGGGGGAGGTGTGCACCCCCCATCTTGCTCCATCCCCCATGCTACGCACTCCCCATCGTGCTCCATCCCCCATGCTGCGCACCCCCCATCGTGCTCCATCCCCCATGCTGCGCACCCCCCATCGTGCTCCATCCCCCATGCTACGCACTCCCCATCGTGCTCCATCCCCCATGCTGCGCACTCCCCATCGTGCTCCATCCCCCATGCTGCGCACTCCCCATCGTGCTCCATCTCCCATGCTGGGCACTCCCCATCGTGCTCCATCCCCCATGCTATAATAGTTCTCCTATTATACTCAGAGAGGAGTATAATAGGAGGACTATAATAGGAGGAGTAGTCCTGGGGGGACAGGAGTATAATGCCGGCTCCCTGCACATGTATACCGGGAGGCGGTGTACGCTGGTAACTATGATACACATCGGGTAACTAAGGGACCTTAGTTACCCGATGTGTATAATGGTTACCAGCATTCACCGGCTCCGTCATGATCCCAGCATCGCAAGGTTATGTCTGGCGCTGCTGGGATCGTGACGGAGCCGGTGTATGCTGGTAACTATGATACACATCGGGTAACTAAGGGACCTTAGTTACCCGATGTGTATAATGGTTACCAGCGTTCACCGGCTCCGTAACGATCCCAGCAGCGCAAGGTTATGTCTGGCGATGCGTGCGGAGGGCCGGGGCGAGTGGCCAATCCGTGCGGGGGGGGCGGGGCCAGGCCGAGGCATGCAACCAATCCGTGGGGGGGGCGGGGCCAGGCCGAGCCAGCGGCCAATCAGCTTTGTGTCACCGTAAGGACACAATTTTGGAGCAAGACAGACAGACAGACAGAATAAGGCAATTATATATATAGATCTCCTGCTTGCTATGTACGCCATAATCCTGCTATATACGCCATCATCTTGCTATATGTCCTGCATCCTATAGCACACGAAAAAAAACAAAAACGTTTATACTCACCTTTCCTCGCTCCGCGCAGCATTGCTCCTCCTCCTGTCTGTGCCGGCAGTGCAGTGTGGAGCCGGCCACGATCCCTGCAGCACCGCGGTGTCCGCCTGTCTGTGCCGGCAGCGCGTCTGTGTGTAGACTAGCGGTGCTCACAGTGATGATGTCATTGCTGTGCGCACGTGTCCACACGCAGCCGCGCCGGCGGCACAGACAGGAGGACATCGCGATGCTGCAGGGATCGTGGCCGGCTCCACACAGCCCTGCCGGCACAGATAGGAGGAGATCGAGGTGCTGCAGGGAAATGACTGGTGAGTGTACTGATTCACTGCACCCCGCGGTGATGACGATGCGCGGGGAGCAGTAAATACAGCCGCACATGATCACTCCAGGCTGTAGTTGCCAGGGGTGATCATGCGATTGGCTGTTTGTTAAGCACGCATCCCCCCGCCCACCTGTCAGCGCATGCTTCAGCGCTGAGATGGGCGGGATGATGGGCGTGTATATGTAATGAGCGGGCCCACGTGGTCACGGCAGGTGCTGCTGCAACCTGCTCGTGCCCCCGATGACCCGCTCCACCCTCATTCCCTGCAGCCCTACATTCAGACTATAAGAGGCACCCCCCACTTTCCCTCAACATTTGTGGGAAAAAAAGTGTGTCTTATAGTCCAAAAAATATGGTATTTGATTCTCAAATGATCACCTGCATTTAGTTCATTGAGTTCTCTTAGTTACACTGCCAGTCAATATTATCTTTGAAAGCTAAGAGTAGAGGCAATGGTAGATATTGGGAGATGCAGCTTCACACTGCTCACCCAGGCCTCCTGCTCTTGGGAACTGAAAAAAAAAAAAGAGGAACTAATCATGTCAATGCTTACCAATGATAGTACAAACAGCCAAGCAGATGAGGTATCACAAATAGAGTGGTAACAATTAAAATATAACTTTTAATAGTTTATAGTAAAATTAATAACAACACAACATAAAAGGTTGTAAAACCAACAGAGAATAACTAGGGCCAGTATCAGGCTCCTACTATTACCAAAATAGGACAAATAGACACGGTAGGAGTGTCCCCCCCACCGTGACCAAGAATATCGGAAGTGACAAAAAAGAGCTTAGATTGTCACACCGATATACACACCAAGATGTACTGCACTTTAGTCTACAGTACTCAAAACAATTACCAGGACCCTCAAAAAGGCCCCACCATAGTAATTTAAAGAATGAAGAAGTTGTCCAGTAGAGGGGGGGGGGGGGCAGACCCTTCAGCCTCACAATACCCCACAAATGGCAACAATCTGAGCTTAAGATGTTCTTAGACCTCCCAACGCGTTTCTTAATTCACTTAGTCATCAGGGGACTGTGGTCAAGAAACCAAAGGCTTCAGTATAGTACGGACTTCCTGCATGGTGTGTCCAGACATGGCCTATATATACACATGCTATAGGTATAGATACAGGTACCTGCGGAGCTCGGCCAAGGATCGTGGGTGTTTGGATGTTTTGTTTGTGAAACAATGATCACAATGAACAGGCTGCATGATGTGTAGGCACACCTCTGAGAGCCATTTGCAGTCTCTGAATGGCTCTCACTGGGGATAAAGCAACATTTTTTGATACTGTGTAAAAAGGAGAAAAAAAAAACCAAAAAAAAACAAAAACTCCCTCCCCTCGGAAATGCTCTCTTTATAGCTGTATGTGGGCAGAGACAAATTGCCCAATCAGTAATTTCCATTATACTCGTTGCTCCAGTTGAGCACTTTCGGAGCGTCTGACCTGCTTGACTCAATGACTGAGCACCTGAGCAGTATAGTGCTCACCCATCTCTATTGATGAGTGACTTGATGGACCAAAAAAATGGGCCTTTAGCTGAACCAGTAACGGCACAGACTTGCATTTTTAATCAGACGCAAGTAAGGTAGAGAGGCAGGTATACTGCTATGGGCTGGCATTAAAGATGAGCTAGGTGGAACGTTTCAGTTTAAAGTGGACTCAAGAAAATCAACTCCCAAACCTACTGCCAATTTTTAGAAGACTCTTCCTGCCAGCAGTGGTATAAGAAAAAGGCTGGGTCTTTCAAGAAAACCATGATTTTTATGCAGGACATATATCAAAGTAATATAAATGTGTCCCTGCTATGTACTGTGTAATGGCTGTGTCTGACCGTACAGGGGCATGGTCTGATCATACTGCAGCTCCTGGGCAGGGGAGGAAGTGAAAAAGTATTGAGGGAAAACATTTTTAAAAAACAAGCAGGGAAATACTTTACCTCACAAAAAGAATCCGCTATGATACCCTGCTGTAATGTGTGTATGCTTTTTCACTACATCCCCTGCTGTGGTATGATCAGACCATGTCCCTCAGACACTGCCATTACACAGTACATAGCAGGGACACATTTATAAGATCTCAGCACAGGAACATTACTTTAAAGCCAAGTTGTGGAAATTATTACTATTCCAATATCTATCGATTAAGATAATTTTAAAGTTTAACTTTCTTTGTGGAGAAAAACTCTTTAAAAGATGAAAGAATAAGGACATGGCCCCTTCTTCAACTGACCTAAACCCTATTAAGATTTCGTGGGCTTTTTTTTAATGGGAGCTTTATGGAGAAGGAAAACAGTCACCTCTGAACAGTGTCTGGGAGGCTGTGGTGGGTGCTGCCCAAAAAAATTGATCATCAGCAGATTAAGAAACAGACTCCATGTATAGAATGCTTATAGCTGCTATTGGAAGAAGAAGGGGGACTATAGTGGTCACAGATATTTTTGGGGTAAATTTCACAAATGATATTTTTGCACAGGAATCCTGTGAAAAAACTGATTTGTCGCGTCCGTTACATCCGCTATGCGTCCGTTTTTTGACGGATCAGTCATGATCCGTTTGTGTTTGGGACAGCCCGGTGGGTGTGCCAAACATGCTGGGCATGCTCAGTAGAGCATGACGGAATCCAGCGCTGGATTCCGTTGTAAGACGGATTACGACGGAATCCAGCGCCATAGAGATCCATTACAAGCTTGACGGATGGCGACGGATTCCTGCGCGGTGCGTTAATTTTGACGGCCAGAAAAACGTTACATTCTGCGTTGCTTCCGCCCGGCGGTCAGTCAAAAAACGACTGACCGCGATGCAGCGGATGCAACGCAAGGTCATCAGTCGCAATCCGCCACTAATACAAGTCTATGGGACACAACGGAATCCGCTAAACGGATGCCGTTGTTTACCATAGCCGCTGATTGTGACTGATACATTTTAACGGAAGTGTGAACTTAGCCTTAATGGTTGCCCAACAATTCTTCACACAGAAAATCTCCTAAGAAAGTCAAAACCTGACCTTCACTTGTTTTAAATATTCAGCCTAATAATTCTGTACAGTGTTATATGAGAAAAGGGAAGTGAAGCAACAGTGTACACTGACCTCCTGCTCTATAGCATACAATCCACAGAAGAAACTGCGTAGACACACAGCAGGTTTTTCATTTTTCATGTAACACATGAATATATCAGATGGTTCTCCTGAAGTACTGTTGATGTTAGATTCTTCTATCTTTATATATTGTATGCCCTTGCTGTTTCTTACCTGTGGCTGTCTATATGTTCCAGCTGAGTCTGTACTGTGCTGCTGATGCTTCTTCTGTAAGTCCTGTTCAACCAGTTCCCCACCACTCCCAAGCCATAACGGCGTTTCTTCCGATCAAATGCAAAATGCTTGACCTGAGATGCAATACGCTTCCCTCTACATGGGTGGCCCATCATGGTTGGAGAGGGTCTTATGGATTCTTTCCTGTCAGAAAATAGTTGTGACATTAATTCAAGCAGCATCTCCATATTAAAATTGACTTTGTTGAAACATTAAAATATAAGAGGAGGCTATATAAAACATCTACTAAATATTAATTCTATTCCGATTAGGCGATATTCTGTTTTTTGTTTTGTGTTCTTTTTGTGTTTTCGTTTCTTTCCTCTCTTCTTTCCAAGAGCCATACATTTTCTATTTTGTTTATGGTCTGTAGACATTTGAAGGATTGATTGAGGGACAAGTGGTACTTTTAAATGGCAACATTTATTTTACCATTTAATGTACTGAAAAAATGGCGAAAAATTCCAAAAGTGGTGAAATAAAAAAAAAAGTGTTAATAAAGTGGTGAAAGATGGTGTTTTTTTTTTTATTCATTTTTCAGTGTTGGTGTTTATTTACTTTCACTTACAGAAATGTGATGGATGGGGGGATCTCATAGACCCTCCCAATTACTAATCTAGGGCTTAGTGGCAGCTATGGGCTGTTATTAACCCCTGCTATTACCCTGACTGCCACCACATCAGGGCAATCGGGAAGAGCCGGGTAAAGTCCCGGGACGGTCTCATCTAATGGATGCAATAATCCTGGGCGGTTGCATATTGCTATTTTTAGGTTGGGGGGCAGTCTAATAAGCATGGACCTCTCCAGTCTGAGAATACCAGCCTCTAGTTGTCAGGCTTTATTTTGGCTGGGTGTCAAAATTGGGGGGACTGCAAGTCTGTTTTTATAATTATTTAAATAATAAAAAAAAAAAAAAGCAAGCCACATGCAGTTCCCTTTATTTTGATACATAGCCAAGATAAGTGCACAGCTGGGGGCTGCAGCCTGTAGTGGTGGGCTTTATCTGTGCAGACTTGAAGCAACAATAAAATAAAGATGCAATTCTGGGGCTTCGATTTTTTTCCTTTACAGTGTGTAGGGAGATTTTGAACTTTTACATTTTTTGTGCATATTTTAAACATTTTTTTTTTATCTTATTTTGTAATCCCCTAGGAGAACTTGAGATTCTCTGATTGTTTATACTATATACCGTAATAGTACAGTATGCCAGTAGTGAAAGTCTCCTATGAATAACAGCCAGACTGGTTTTCATAAGAAGACCACCTTGACAGACACAAGGCACAGCCTTATCATGGCAACCATCTGTGTTCTGCGATTGAGCTGCGGAAGGAAAGGAGGGGAAATTGGTATTTTGAACGGCGCCACTCAGTCCAAATACTTAAAATGACACAGTTAAAGATTGAAAGCAGCATTTAAGTGGTTAACAGCAGTGGGTGTAGTTTGGCTCCATCTGTTTCTGTTAGAGGCTATATCTGCTGCTGATGATGCTTGCTCAGTTTTTGACTTTGCATCAAAGCCTGGGGACCCAATATATGACATAATAGTACATCATATATCAGGAGAGGTTAAAGGTGCTCTCATCTTTCATGCAAGCCCTCCCACCTCCTGGAAAAAACATGAGTCCCCTGATCCCTGTCCACCAAGGCTCAGCGGTCAGTAGAATCTGCACGCACTCATAGGCAGTACAGTGAAGTGGCCATGCATGAAACAGTCTCCAAGTCTGTGGGTGTTCTAGATGACAGTCCATCTCCTGGCATAGAAGGGGGTGATCAAATAGGTTAGGGGTCTCATAAGGCAATACCCTCTTCTGAAACACTTACGCAAATGAAATGGGTCCCTCCGATTTATCTTCCGGAGTTGGCATATGTGCTCTATAAGCTGCAGATAGGGGAGGAGATTCAAAGACATCATCGGGCATAGAGAACGCCTCATCATGCATGTCAACCTGTTAAAAAAAAAAAAAAAAAAAAAAAAAAAAAAAAAGAAAAGGAGGTTAAATCAAGAACATTCAATGGGGCTTAGAAGTAATGGCTACATGAAATGTAAGAAAAGTTTCTTGCCTTACTGAAGAAGGAGGAATCCAGAGTGTCTGGGGCATCGACTGTATCTTCATCCAGAAAACTTGGATAAGCAAAGCTGCATTTCTGCCCGGCTTTACGGCTGTGGGGGGTGTCTAGTATGGGTCGACCCTAGAAATATTTGAACACAGCACAAGAAATAACCTCGGTAAGGCAGTCACATGGAGGTACAATGTGTGTTTCCTGATACGAAATGATGCAGGTATGGATAAAATAGGCCAATTTAGTAGAAATTCTGCTCATTGTAGTGTACCTTAATAATAGCAGCTGCAGCACGAAAGCTCATGTGTGCAACACTCTCCCTCTTACGTCGCGGTAAACGGGTGTACCCGGAACGAACACTAGTGAAGGATGTCAGGGACATCACTCCAGGAGTCACTGGGGCTACTCCTGCGTGAGGGGTTCTTGGCCGGTCCACCTCATCTGGATGTCGAAATGCACGTCCTCGTGCCAGGGGATCCACAATCTATGGAAGAGAACACTAAAGATGAAATCTTATTTAAAACCAAAAGCAAAGTTTCGTGTAGACCTGTCATTTAAGATATTAACAGCTGAAATGCTTTCTGGGCTCCACTTCACAGGCGGTAAAATTGTGAATAACCTGGTTGTGATGATATGGACTGTCAGTGCCTAGCATGGGTTAAGTTTTTTAAAATTCAGCCAGACATGATGATAGTTTGTTTATAAACGGGGGATAAGCCCCTCATTGTTTCTACAAGACTCTTAAGGTGGTGTCACACACAGCGACGGCGCTGCTAAGTCACCATTTTCTGTGACGTAGCAGCAACGTCCCATCGCTGTCGCTGTGTGTGACATCCAGCAACAACCTGGCCCCTACTGTGAGGTCGCCGGTCGTTGCTGAATGTCCTACTTCATTGTTTGCTCGTCGCTCTCCCGCCGTGAAGCACACATCGCTGTGTGTGACAGCGAGAGAGCGTCGAACTGAAGCGAGCAGGGAACCGGCGTCTGGAGCCTGTGGTAAGCTGTAACCATGGTAAACATCGGGTAACCAAGGGAAGCCCTTTCCTTGGTTACCCGATATTTACCTTAGTGACTAGCGTCCGACGCTCACGCTGCCAGTGTCGGCTCCCTGCTCTCCTAGCCAGAGTACACATCAGGTTAATTACCAAATGTGTACTCCTGCTACGTGTGCAGGGAGCCAGCGCTAAGCGGTGTGCTCTCACGCTGCCAGTGCCGGATCCCTGCACACGTAGCTGGAGTACACATCAGATAATTACCCCGATGTGTACTCTGGCTAGGAGAGCAGGGAGCCGGCACTGGCAGCGTGAGAGCGGCGGATGCTAGTAACTAAGGTAAATATCGGGTAACCAAGAGAAGTGCTTTCCTTGGTTACCCGATATTTACCATAGTTACCAAGCGCAGCATCGCTTCCACACGTCTCTGCTGGCTGGGGCTGGTCACTGGTGAGATCTGCCTGTTTGACAGCTCACCAGCGACCATGTAACGACACAGCAGCAATCCTGATAAGGTCAGGTCGCCCGTTGTTATCGCTGCTGCGTCGCTATGTGTGACCCCAGCTTTAGGAGTCTAGTGTTAAAGTTATTGTTGACTCATGTAATTGTCTTGGCTAGTGAAGGTCAGATACCCAGACAAATCAATTATGCAAACCTCCGATTGTATTACTATGTGTATTGCTAGATGCGATGTAACTTAGCTGTCTCTCCCTCATCTCTGCCAGAGACCATTACTACTAGGGATATTTTGTATACGGTTTGAAATCTAGCCAATAAGAGCACAGTCTTATCCACCAACAGTGAAGACCCCAATGGTCTGAATGGAGAGCTCAGGGGTATAAGAAGGAGGACTGTCCATTGCCCGGGGAGACTCGCTACATGATACCAATCTAGGATCTGCGGATCCGATTGGCAAGCCATAACCGAACCTGGATTATAATACTATATGGACTTCAGCATTGAATGCAAGGATTTGGCTGGGATATCAAGGACTACCTAAGGAAGGAATCCAGCTTGGGACAATCTAGTCACCTGACTACAGGATTTGCGGTCCTCAGCCAGCTTCCTAAATCTGGCATTATTCCATTCTCGGTGGGTGCCCGCTGAAAGCGGGGTGCTGCTGGTTTGGAGTAAGTAGCCCTGGAAGCTCTGAGGCACGGACATTCTAATCCCTGGTGAGCCAGCGGAAGGGTGAGAAACTGTTGCCGGTTACATTCTGTGGTTTTCTGTTATCTGCCATATGCCTTTAATTGTTTGGGGATCCAATAAAGTTTAATATTGCGATTCCCTCATCCTGTGTTGTCTGAGTAGTGTTCCGCCCACAGTTAAGGAGGTCGGGCATTCAGTTGGGATGAACCCTGGGCCATGCTGTCTTTCTAAAAGCGGCCGGATCAGAGGACGAGAGTACCCACTGACCCCCGTTGTCTCCACACTGGTCACTATAGAAGGTATAGGACCAGTGCCTGATGGATCCAAGTGACTTATAATGGGCCAAATCATGTTGAGTGTCTGACTTACATAAGAAAATATCGTGGCATATTGCCCCTTTTTGTGGGGACCTGCATGAACGGCCATTATTAGACAATACTAAGGGGCTATGCTACGAAGAGAATCGTTCTCTACAGTACAGAATTGTTACAATTGTAACTTTAGGTTTGCATTTTAGG